>NC_056630.2:294117332-294443832 GCF_002870075.4 Lactuca sativa | reverse complement strand
CTAAGTTAATGAAAGTCAACGATCAAACTTTGACCTGACTCGTCGAGTGCACATGGGCGACTCGGCGAGTCCATGCGGTTTTATGAAACTTTCAGCCTCTCTTGACTCGTCGAGTCATCATTCCACTCGACGGGTTACACCTATCACGAATCGCGGGGCAACCCCGACTGGACTCGTCGAGTCCACTTATGAACTCGGCGAGTTACCACCATGCTCAAACTCAAATGGCCTTCTGAGGTCAGATCTGTTCCTCTAATCCCTAGACCTGACCTTCCCAAGCTCAATAAACACGTAAAGGTTCGATCTTGATACCCATGCAATTTCCAAATAACTCTACTTGAAGAAATAGACCGAAATACAACATCCTAAGTCCATTTCTTCCATAAGTCAACATAAAGCAAGATGGATAACATCCTCTGGACCACTATGGGTCCAGATCTGAAGTCTAAACATGATAAGGGTCCATATTCCCAACAAATCGACCCAATAAAGGGTATAGGAAACCCTAGATCCATGGATTCTTTAACAAAACAGAAAGAGGATCGATATGCTACCTCTTAGATGATTCCCTCTGCTTGAAATCCACAAATATGCAACCTCCTTAGCCACCTCTAAGTTGTAATCAAGTTCTTCTTGCAAAACCAACCCACAAAGGTCAAATAGTGGCTTCTTCTCTCTCACAAACGCTCAAACACTATTAGGGTCTCTCTCAAGGGTCTGGTAGCCGCAAATGGTGGCTATAAGGGTCCTTAAATAGGTCCCAAACCCATGAAATTAGGGTTCCATAAACAGCATGGACTCGTCGAGTCCCTCATTAAATTAGACCAAAAGATGCGCGATCCGACTCGACAAGTCTGAGCGCCTACTCGCCGAGTCCTTCTCAAAAATTCAATATAAATACTTAACATAGGGTACCTGGGAATCCGGATGTTACAATTTTCCCCCACTAGAATCAGACTTCGCCCTCGAAGTCCTGCTTGACAAACAACTCTGGATGCTGCTCCCGAATCTCCAACTCTGGCTCCCAGGTCAGCTCGGACCCCTTTCGGTATTGCCACTGGACCTGCACCAGTGACACCTCCTTGTTCCTCAGAACTTTGATCTTCCGATCCCGAATCGCGATTGGCCTTTTCACATAATTCAGGCTCGCATCCACCTGAATATCCTCCAGCGGTACTACCGCTGACTCGTCGGCTATACACACTACTAGAAAAACAGCCTTTTATGACGCTCATTGCGCGTCGTAAAAGGCTCAGACGACGCGCAAATGCGCGTCAAGGAAAGCCCTGTCATAAAGAGAGACGACGCGCATTTACGACGCTCATTTACAACGCGCAATTACGACGCACGTTTACAACATGCAATGCGTATCAAGGAAAGCACTGTCATAAAGAAAGACGACACACATTCGTGTGTCGTGACCTTACGACGCACGTGTTAATGACATGCAATGCGTATCAAGAAAGCCCCTGTCAAGAAAGGCCATGTCATAAATGAAGATGACACACATTTTTGCATATCGTAAATTTAAATGTTTAAAAAAAATATTTATATATTTATTAGTTTTTAAATTAAATTTTCATTTAATGTCTCATAATAAAAATAAAATACCATATACAAAAAATACAATACATTGCATAAAATTTAATGTTATACAATTCTATTTCTTACAATATATAAATTAAATTTACATTGTTATTAAGAGGTTTTCCCTAACAATATAACCTAATACTACATTGCTATAAAGGGGCACCTTCTTGTTTCAGTAACTTTTCATTAAGGTGTCTGAAGAAGCTCTAAAACCCTTCATCATGTCTCTTAGCTTCAATATCAATCCCAACTCTTTATCAAGAATAACACGGAAATCCTACACAATAATCATGTCAGTTGTACAATATCAATATCAACTAATTAATAATACACATGGTATGTATGAGAGTGGAATCAACCATATTCAAATCAATATCAACTAATCAATAATCATGTCAGTTGTAGAATATCAACTAATCAATAATCAATATCAACTACACCACAACACAACTAACACAAAGATATTAGCCACTTTTTTTGCATCAGAAAACAAAATGAACTTAACAAACCTGCAAATCAAGAGAAGTCATGAATGACCCTGTATAAACTCTAAAAAAAGAAAGCAAGTAAAGTTAACAGATTAGATAAAGTACTAGACAAAAAAATACAAGAGTGAATTATTATAAATAAGAATAGAACAAAGTAGTATGTAACAGTTAGTTGTTGAAACTAACTTATTATATACTGTTTGTAGATTTTTTGAAAATTAAGGCACAAGTTTCAGCCATAGCAGAGGAGATTGGTAGCATGTTTGTAGATTTGTATATTTTCAATAAGTAAAGGCTCCTTCTTCATAGGATATGGGAGTAAAGTTTTGATGACCTATAACATTTCATATAGCAATATCAAGTAAATCAGCTGGCAGTTATAAAAAGTTAAAAGTATACAAACTAATCGAATATTCATTTACCATTATTCATATATATATATATATATATATATATATATATATATATATATATATATATATATATATATATATATATATATGGACGAAACTCATGTCCCCAATGACTACAACAATGTGCTTCCTGAAAATTCAAAAAGATATGAAATTTAAATTTTCAAAATTATATTTCTTTATAAAAACTAAGAAAAAAAGAGTGAGTGTACATCAATTGAGATCAAGGAAAGACGTCCAGCATGGTGGCATTTTTCAAGTTTTGTATATAAACTTCACTAGTTGGTATATAAACTTCACTAGTTTAAGATCCCCTTCTCCCTTTTCAAGAGCTTTGTATATAAACTTCACTAGTTGGTGAGGTAAGCATAGATGCTAGGATCCCTAATGCAGTTAACCCCATGACCTAAAGCAAAAAAAATCTTAATTAGAGTTTATAATCAGGTAATCAATAGTAAAGGATATAGAATATTAACAAAAACTAAAATAAGCTCCTGATCCTAAATAAGAGAAAGTAAAGGACTAACAACAAGAGCAATTCCATGATGTAAACCAGATGGAAGTTGATAGCATAGACTTTTGCCTCCACCAGCAACCATGATCACAAGAACATCTCTCCCACTCATGATTGCATTAATGATCTGATACATGAGTATCAACCTCACGCTGGTTAGCACAATAAGTGGGAATGCCAAAAATATTGAATCTGATATCATCAACTCTATGATCCATGAGAACTTTAATCTTGCCCAACTGAAAATCACCAGCACCCAATACATGAACCTAATGAAAAATAGGTTAGCCACTTAATCAAATTTATCAAGCCACAAAATGACAAAAAAAAAACTAAAAAATATTTAAAAGAACTGTTTCTTTCTGAAAAATTAATCAAATATATATCCTCTCTACATACAAAAAACCTTCTTTCTTTTTATACAATTTCAATATCAGCAATCATGCTGATTGAAATCTTTGGTTGGTGCTTTCTTCAATCCCAAAGAATTCAATGTGATTCTTCCTGGCAGCCTTTTGAGGTGGCACCTGTACAGAATGATTTGCAGCCTCCATGACCTCACTATACTCATGATAATCCTTTCTGATTCTCCACAAGATCTCTGCACATCTCTTCATGGAGGGTCTTAACTGTTAGCTGGGGGCCAGACACTGTCTGGCTAGTTTCAGCACCTTCTCCACCACCATCAGAGCTGCCTGATTCCTCCTTAGCTTTGGATCCATCGCCAAGACCACCTCCCCTCCTTTTTGTCTCTGCAACGCCTGCATTGCATTGCAACCAAACATATTTTGCCTTTTAAGCTCTTTTTAATCAATGAACACATATATTTGTAATATCAGAAACACTAACCCATTTTGTTGTCAATTTCTCATTGGGAGCTTTATTTATCTCAATCGGTAGTCTTCCAGTCACCATCTCCACAAGCAAAACCCCAAAAGAGTAAACATCACTCCTATCAGTAAGCTGATAAGTACTCAGATATTCAGGATCCAAATACCTTGCAGTTCCTTTCACTTGAGTTGATATATGAGTGGCTCCTGGATCTTCAACACTTATTCGTGCAAATCCAAAATCAGCCACTTTTGCACGTAGTTTATCCATAATCAGTATATTAGATGATTTTATATCTCTGTGGATTATTGGTAGATCTGAAAAAGAAAAACCGGTTGTTAAAGACTTCTTGATATTTCAATCTTTCAAGAATGTTAACTGAAGGATACCTATATACGTATGCAAATATGTAATTGCATGAGCTACATCGATCATGATATCCAGACGCTATTCAATTTCAAGCCCACTTCCACATTTACCTGAAAAGGTTCAATTCTATGCATATAAACTTCATGCACAAAGTGAAAATACGAAATTGCCCTTTTGAGGAAAGTAATGGCTTTACCATCTAAATGTTCACGAAGTGTACCATTGGCGACGTATTCTACCAAAATCATACGATCTTCTCCATGCTCTATATATCCAAAGAATCTGACAAGATTTAGATGTTCAATCTTTGATAATGTTTATATTTCATTTCTGAACTCCAATGGTGTCCCTCTTTCAAAATTGTCCTGCCATAAGAAGTAAGCAGCAGAAACATCTTAATATTGAGACTAGATTTACAAGAAGCATAAGTAAATGCATTGATCAATTTAGTCACAAATTGATATAAATCTTTGTTTACAAGGGTATTTGGCATTTATGCTACCAACAAAAAGGTCTAAATGTATCTTATTTCTGTTATGGAGGCAGTGTTAGTTTTCTATGTAATAGAAAATCCAACCTTTTTTGCACGCTTTACAGCAACGATGGATCCATTTTTCAAGGTTGCTTTATACACAATACCAAATCCTCCTTGTCCGATTATATTTGAGGCAGAGAAATTTCCAGTTGCCTTAGAAATATCTTCAAAGGATAACTCAGAAAGAAACACCAATATTTAGGAAGTTCAGAAGCTAGGTCAGAATGGAATTGTCAAAAACACAAATTTTATGATAGTTTATAGTTGGAGATCGTGATTTATATCAATTGTTTCTCCTATAGTAATCTATAATAAATCTATGAAACAATCAATAACCAATTTCACCAACACAAGCATGAAATCGAACTTTTCTTTTTGACAACATAATAATCGAGATCAGCTTCAAGTGAGAAAGATTTTCAACTCCAATCAAGTAGATAACCCCAAAATAAACCCAGATTTAACAAAAACAACTGACCTGCTGTCCCCGAGGATGATGACTTTTGGAAGCGTTCGGCATCGTAATTTAAAATAAGAGACGTTAACCAAAACTCTTAAATCTGTAGAGCGACAACTGATTGCGACTTTTTAGGGTTTGTTGAAAGACCTGTGGTGGTGTAGTGGTGGTTCTGGGCTGTTGCAAAGGTAGTGTGGTGGTGGCTTAGGGCTGGTGTTGTGGTGCGATGTTGTAACGGTGGAGTTTGAAAGAAAACACAAATTGTGATGGAAGCTATTGTTGTTGGTGATGTCCGATTCATCAAAAGAAAATCATTCTTCGATCAATCTTCTATTTTGTGAAAGAAGATATTACTATTTGAAATGTGTTATGTTTGATTAGGGTTTGCACATAGAAGGAAGTGAAAGTCAATTGGAGAGGAAGGGGTTTGCAGAGAGAAAGAAGGGAGAGAATGAAGTCGATTTGGCGGGTGTAGAGAGTAGAGAGGAAGAGGAAGCGGGTGTTCAAAATTTTGGGGGATTTAGTTTCCCCCCTTACCTATCAAGGAGTCCCAGAAACGCGCGTTTAATAAAATTATAAAGCGACATTTGTAGAGGACGCCCTTTTTATTATAGGTGCCCTCCGTGTTTTTAATATTTTTACATGAGACACTAATTTAAGGGCACTCAGTAATGCGTGACTTAAATCCTTAAAATTTTTGAAGAGATGACACTTTTTTAATGTCGCTCTCTAATGCGTAACATAAATCAAAGAGAGTTGTGTTTTGCACGTCGTAAAAGGGTCTTTTTCTTGTAGTGACACTTTCTCAGCTGCGACACGTGGAAGGTATCATGAATCTGGCTCAATTCTGCAGGTAGCTCTAACCGATATGCCACCATGCCCACCATTGCGGTCACCCTGAATGGACCGATGTACCGGGGCCCCAGCTTGCTCCTCTTCCTGAATCGGATCACTCCTTTCCAAGGAGACACTTTCAGGAGTACGAAGTCCCCCACCTGGAACTCCAGCTTGGATCGTCGCCAATCCGCAAAACTCTTCTGACGACTCTGAGCCATCAGTAACCTCTGTCTAACCCGTTGTATCTGTTGTGTCGTCTGAAGTACTATCTCAGTGCTACCCATCACACGCTGCCCTACCACTCTCCAGCAAATGGGATTCCGACACCTCCTCTCATACAACAACTCGAAGGGAGGCATACCAATACTAGAATGGTGGCTGTTGTTATACGAAAACTCACCCAATGGCAGATACGTGTCCCAACTTCCTCCGAAGTCTCACACACATGCTCGGAGCATGCCCTCGAGCGTCTGAATCATCCACTCACTCTGTCCATCCGTCTGGGGTGGTAAGTAGTACTAAAATGCAATCTTGTACCCAACTCCTCGTGGAACTTCTTCCAGATCCTGGAAATGAAACATACATCTCGATCTGACACAATCGAGATCGGTACTCCATGACGCGATACCACCTCCTTCACATACAACTTTACCAACCTCTCGGTAGAAGAGCTCTCACTGATAGCAAGAAAATGCGCACTCTTTGTCAGCTGGTCGACGATCACCCAAATTGCATCGACGCCCCTTGCGGTTCTTGGCATTTTGGTGATGAAGTCCATGGAAATCTATTCCCACTTCCACTGGGGAACCTCAAGCGGCTGCAACTTGCCATGCGGACGCTGGTGCTCGGCCTTAACCTTCCGACAGGTCAAGCACCTCTTGACAAACCACGCGACATCCCTCTTCATACACAACCACCAATAATCTTTCTTCAGGTCCAAATACATCTTTGTGGCCCCGAGATGGATCGAGAATCTCGATCTATGCACCTGCTCCATCAAAATGGTACGTGCCCTGCCTGCATACGACACCCAAATCCGACCTTGAAAGGTCATCAGCCCTCGACTATTGGTAACAAACCCAGGTACCTGTCCAATCACCTGCTCCCTCTTGCGGTTCTCCGGTCTCACGGCCTCAGCCTGGGCCTCCCAAATGGTATCCAACACCATAGTCATCACTGTCAATCTCATACAATTGCCTCAAATCGGGGCACTCTCCGCCCTTCGGCTCAGCGCATCAGCTACAACATTAGCTTTGCTCGGGTGGTACAGGATCTCACAATCCTAATCCTTTACAACGTCCAACTATCTCCTCTGACGCATATTCAGATTGGGCTGATCCATCAAATACTCCAGGCTCTTGCAGTCCTTGTATATGGTACACCGAACCCCATATAAATAATGACGCCAAATCTTGAGGGCAAACACCACTGCCCCCAACTCCAGTTCATGGGTGGGGTATCTCACCTTATGAGGCTTCAGCTGCCTTGATGCATACGCTATCACATGTCCCTTGTGCATAAGCAGCGCACCCAACCCTGATATTGATGCGTCACAATATACCACAAAATCCTCCATCCCTTCCAGGAGGGTTAATAAAGGGGATTTGCATAATTTCTGGCGAAGTGTATCAAACGAGGTCTGTTGCTCCGGACCCCATGAAAAAGCAACACCCTTCCAGGTCAACCTGGTGAGTGGCATGGCGATCTTGGAGAAATCCCTAATAAATCTCCGATAATAGCCGGCCAATCCTAGAAATCTCCTGATCTCGGTGGGCGATCTCGGCACCTCCCACCTCATGACCGCCTCAATCTTGGCCGGATCGACCAAAATCCCATTCTGGTTGACGACGTGCCCCAAGAACTGGACCTCTCGTAACCAGAACTCACACTTAGAGAATTTGGCATAGAGCCTCTCTGATCTCAGAACTCCGAGGGTCTCCCTCAAATGCTCCTCATGCTACTCTCTAGATCTCGAATACACCAATATATCATCAATGAACACAATCACCGAACGATCTAACATCGACCTACACACCCTGTTCATGAGATCCATGAACGCCGTCGGTGCATTGGTGAGCCCGATGGCATCACCACAAACTCGTAATGCCCATAACGAGTCCCGAACGCCGTCTTCTGGATATCGCCATCACACACCCTCATCTAATGATATCCCGACCTCAGATCAATCTTGGAAAACCAAGATGCTCCCTGCAGCTGATCGAACAAGTCATTGATCCTCCGTAAGGGATAACGATTCTTGGCCGTTAGCTTGATCAACTCCTGGTAATCAATACACATCCAGTGTGAACCATCTTTTTTTCTTAACAAAAAGGATCGGCGCTCCCCAAGGGGAACTACTTTGTCTAATAAACCCCTTCCCCAGCAGCTCCTGAAGCTATGAGGATAACTCCTACATCTTTGGCGGTGCAAGATGATAAGGCGCCTTGGTGATAGGTGCTGCCCCTGGGACCAAATCAATGTGGAACTCTACCTGCCTCTTGGGAGGCACACCCGACAACTCCTCGGAAAAAAACATCGGGAACTCACGCACTATCGCAACATCATCAATCGAACTAGGCCTCCCAGCAGCGTCTCGTGTGTCTATCACATAGGCTACAAAACCACTGCAGCCCTACTGTTAACTCTGTCTCACTCTGGCAACCAAACAGAACGTCGACCCACATCGGGTATCCTAACCGTACATCGTAAGTACTCCCCCACTAGGGTCTCGTATTGTCACACCCCAAAACCAAGAACAGCGGAAACGTTCTTGGATGGAGGACGTCATGTACAGTATCACAACAGTGTAAAATAGTAAGCAAGCAACAACATCATCCATTGCATTATAAGTAAAGTTTTTATACATGTGTGTTCTTTCATTGTAGTAAGAAACCAAAAATATTTAATCAAAATTAAATACGAGACTTGTCTGCTCCGTCTTCTCAAAACCTGGCCACCGTACCTTTCTACTGATCACCTGAGAATACAAGTTATTTTGAAAGAGAGTATCAGCTTTAAAGCTGGTGAATTCATAAGTATTAAAGTGTCATTATATTGCTTTGGAAAGCTGTTATGAATGTCATGTAAAACCTTTAAGTAAGACAGTTGATGTAAGTATGAAAAACCCTAACAAATCCCTTATTTCCTACTAGTATGAAATGTAGTCTTCTACCAAGACCCGAATGTTTTGTTATGATAATGTAGTCTTCTACCAAGACCCGAATGTTTTGTTATGACAATGTAGTCTTCTACCAAGACCCAAATGTTTTGTAAGTAAAATGATAGTTTTTCCTTTCTATTGGGTAGTATTAAAAGTATTTAGTCTAACTCATCGTTTATGTGAATATATCACAAAATAAAGTAAATAGGAAAAATATAACCATGTAAGTGTTATCCCTGGATACCAGGACTGACACGCCATCGCAGTAAGCGATATGTATAACCTAATGAACATCCAAAGATTGCCCAATTAACCTCTGTAGCGAACAGTAGGTTCCAGGAATGGTTAGTCCCATAACTGACTCTACATCGCTGTAAGCGAAATAGATAACCTAATGAACATCCGAAGATTGTCCAATTAACCTCTGTAGCGAATAGTAGGTTCCAGGAATGGTTAATCCCGTAACTGACTCCTAATATAAGTAATAACCTTGCGCATCCGTAGATGTCCATTAACCTCTTTAGCGAACAGTGGTTCCAGGAATGGTTAGTCCTATGACTAACTCCCGTTGAACTGGGATGGGCTGGATGATTTACTGGAGGTACTAATAAATCATCTTTACGAATCGAGTTTCAAGTATTCATGTAAGTATACACAGGTAGATGTATCTACGTAAAGGTATTCATGTAATGTGTTCATGTAAGCGTATTCATGTATCATGTAAGCATATGTAAGGGTACTCATGTATCAGGTAATGTACTCGTAAAGACTCATGAATGAACTGACTCTTGTGTGATTCTTGTAATAGGAATAATGTTTTGTTTCTTCTAATTATCCCTATCATAATTAACTAGAAGGTAATTAGTTGTTTCAAGAAGGTAAAGGTAATGGTTTTGCAAGATATCTAAGAGTTTTGAATAATAATTAAGAGTGACTTGATGTCACGTTAATAAACATTTCAAAACTAATACTTTTGTTATCAAGGTATTTTAAGATAGGAAACCATTTCATGCATCACATTTTTTAGTATCTGAAATCTGCTGGATGAAAACACAGTTATAAAATACATATGAGTGATTTAATAACATGTTGTTTTCTACTTGTATCCCCCCCCCCCCATTAAGGCATTTAAAAACATTTAAAATATTCATTTAGGGGTATGAACTCACCTGTTGTGAGTGGTTCTAGAGGGTACGTGTGTAGAGATGAGAAGTTCCACGAATGAAGTCCCGAGACACAATAAGTCCTAAATGACATATAAGGACACATATTGACATGAATATAGTGTTTATAACATCTATATGAAAGGAAACACCTTCCGGGACTAGGTAACACCTTCACCAAGTGTTGGAATCACATGTGATTCAACATAGGAAGGTATAAAGGCACTCAAATGAGTTTACTTCCATGAGTTCATGGCCCAAGGGAGTTTATGGCCGTAAACTCATGGCTACTCATTTGGGAATGCAAGTTTGAAGGCTAGGGAATGATTTAGGGACATTAGCTCTAACCTAGGATGAAGAAAACCCACTTTCTTTGAAGTTCCAAGGAGTTCACGGACCAAATGAGTTTACTACCATAAACTCATGGCCAATTATGTTTATGAGGGTCCTAAAGGTCATAAGGAAGCATTCTAATTTCAAGCCTAAGCCTTTGGAAGTGTTTGTTGCATCAAAACACCCCTAACTTGAGTTTACGTCCCATGGACCATTTGGTCATGTGTTTGTGGCCGTAAACACTCATGGGTGTTGATATTTTCATTGTTTTGGGTCCTAGAAACAACAAGGTAAAGTGCTATGTTTATCTCCTTGCTTAGAGAAGGTATTTTGGGCACTTTGGCAACCTAATATGGAGTTCACGGCCCAAGAACTTCCTTGGCCGTGAACACCATTTCCTTGGTGTTTTGAGGTTGTTTTCTATCCCTAAACTCATTTAGGTACATGTCCCATTTAGTCTCTTGGCTTAAGGAGGGGTTTTAAGGCATTTTGGCACTTAAACATGGAGTTCACGGCCCAAGAACTTCCTTGGCCGTGAACTCACTTCTAGCCATGAATCTTAATTGTTTTGTGGTCTAAAACATGTAATGGAAGCTTCTAGTTTGAGTTCTAAGGCTTTGAGCATCTTTGGGACACTTTTGGCCCTTAAAATGGAGTTTACTCCTCATGTGTTCTTGGGCGGTAAACTCACAGATCTTGTTGTTCTGTCGTGATTTTGATGTAATTAAGCACAATCTAAGCTATATAATACAACTAGATTGATGTACTCACGATTTGGGAAGAAAACCCGAAGATCCGTGAGAGAGAAAATGGATTTTCTCTAGTTGGAAATGTAACTAATGAGAAAATATGGTTCAGAATTCTATTTATAGTCCTAAGATATTTTTGGCAGAAAATATTTTTATTCCCGAAATGATTTCTAATATAACAGAGTGTTGGAATAACAGTGTTGCACAAAACACTAGTGCATCCACTCTCCTGATATTTCCTGAAGTGTAAACCCTAAAGTACTCTAACTTATACGAAAAGTCTGAAAATTAACTAAGACTGTTATAACTTCTATTAAAGTGATATTGTTTCTACAGAATGGAAATTTCGGGTTGTCACATCATTCCCCCGTTAGAAGGAATTTCATCCCGAAATTAGAATTTAAGCAAATAAGAAATTACACATAACTAAGCGAAAAGATGAGGGTATTTAAGTTTCATCTGATCCTCTCGTTCCCAAGTGAATTCAGGTCCATGCTTTGCGTTCCAGCGAACCTTCACTATCGGGATACGACTCTGCTTTGTTTTTGCTTGACCTCTCAGTCCATGATCTCTACTGGTTCCTCCACGAAGTTGAGGCTCTCGTTGATCTCGATCTCGTCGAGTGGAATAACAAGAGTCTCGTCGGAGATACAGTTTTTCAAGTTCGAGACGTGGAAGGTAGGATGTACATTACTGAGTTCGTGCGCTAGGTTGAGTTTGTAAGCTACAGGGCCGATTCTCGCAAGAATCTCGAAAGGCCCTATGTATCTTGGATTGACCTTCCCACGCTTTCCAAAGCGTATTAAGCCCTTCCAGGGTGAGACCTTCAGTAGGACTCGGTCGCCTACCTGGAATTCCAATGGTTTCCTTGGCTTGTCAGCGTAGCTTTTCTGTCGGTCTCTAGAGGCTTTCAATTGTTCATGAATTTGAACGATCTTCTCTGTCGTTTCCCGAATGATATCCGGACCTGTGAGAGTTCTTTCAGGAACTCGTCCCTTAGCTAACTGGGTATCACCCACCTCAACCCAGCACAGAAGGGATCTGCACTTTCGGCCATAGAGGGCCTCGAATGGAGCTGCCTTTATGCTCGTGTGGTAACTGTTGTTGTAGGAAAATCCGACGAGGGGTAAATGGGTATCCCAAGCTTTTCCAATGTCAATTACACAGGCATGCAACATATCTTCTAAGGTCTGGATAGTCCTCTCACTTTGCCCGTTGGTCTGTGGATGGTAGGCCGTACTCATGTCCAGCCTAGTTCCTAGGGAACTTTGTAACGACTGCCAGAACTTCGAAGTGAATCTATTATCTCTATCTGAGATAATGGATATAGGAACACCATGCAGTCTTACAATCTCCCTTATGTATGTTCATGTGAGTTTCTCCATCTTGTCTGTTTCTTTGATTGGCAAGAAGTGAGCAGACTTGGTCAGTCTATCGACGATGACCCATATGGAATCAAGTCCACCCGTCGTCTTGGGCAACTTGGTTATGAAGTCCATAGTGATCCGCTCCCACTTCCATTCTGGTATCTCCGGTTTTTGTAGAAGACCGGAGGGTTTCTGGTATTCGACCTTCACTTTCACGCAAGTAAGGCACTTACTTACGAAGGTAGCAATATCTGCTTTCATGTTAGGCAACCAGTATAACTTTTTAAGATCCAGATACATCTTATCTGAACCTAGGTGGATGGAATAACGAGTGTTGTGAGCTTCGGTCATGACCAAGTCTCTGAAGCCACCGTGTCTCGGTGTCCAGATCCGATCCATGAGGTATAAGGCTCCGCCACCCTTGACTACCAAGTTCTTATCCATCCCTATAAGGGATTCACCAGCCATGTTTTCAGGTTTCAAAGCATCGAGCTGGGCCTCCATAATTTGCGTGGACAAGTGTGAATGGATAGCTAGAGTCAAAGATTTGACTCTATGACCAATATATTCTTTTCAACTCAAGGCATCGGCTACTACATTGGCTTTACCCGGATGATAACGAATTTCGCACTCGTAATCACTGAGTAGCTCTACCCACCATCATTGTCTCATGTTGAGCTCTTTCTGGTCAAAGAGGTGTTGTAGACTCTTGTGGTCTGTAAAGATCGTGCTTTTTGTACCATACAGGTAGTGTCTCCAGATCTTCAGAGCAAATACAACTACTCCCAGTTCAAGATCATGGGTGGTGTAGTTAACCTCATGTGTCTTCAGCTGTCTCGAGGCATAGGCTATGACTTTACCTCGCTGCATCAGAACACATCCGAGTCCTTGATTTGATGCATCGCAATAGACCACGAAGTCTTCTATCCCTTCGGGGAGGGATAGTATCGGTGTGGTGCACAAAGCTTGTTTGAGCGTTTGGAACGCTCTTTCTTGTTTCTCTTCCCAGTCAAAGGCTACACACTTCTGGGTCAGGGTTGTAAGAGGTTTTGCTATGCGGGAGAAGTTCTGAATGAACCTGCGATAGTAGCCAGCCAGACCTAGAAATTGACGAATTTCTGTAGGTGTCTTCGGTGCTGACCAGTTCTCGATGGCTTTAATTTTGGAAGGGTCCACGTGTATTCCCTCTTCGCTAACAACATGGCCCAAAAATTCGACTCGTCGAATCCAAAATTCACACTTGGAGAACTTCGCATAGAGCTTCTCCGCTCGCAATGTTTCTAAGACTCTACGGAGATGTTGACTATGCTCCTCCTTACTTCGAGAGTAGATGAGTATGTCATCAATGAAGACGATGACGAACTGATCCAAGTAAGGACGACACACCCTATTCATCAGATCCATGAATACTACGGGTGCATTAGTTAATCCGAACGGCGTCAGTACAAACTCGTAGTGTCCATAACGAGTTCGGAAGGCTGTCTTGGGAACATCCTCCTCTAACACTCGTAGTTGGTGATATCCGGATCGTAGATCTATCTTCGAGAAGTAGTTGGCTCCTTGAAGTTGATCAAACAAATCGTCAATGCAATGCAAGGGATAACAATTTTGAATGGTAAGTTTGTTGAGTTCTCTATAGTCGATGCACATGCGAAACGATCCGTCCTTCTTCTTGACGAACAAGACCGGTGCTCCCCATGGTGAGAAGCTTGGTCGAATGAATCCCTTCTTGAGAAGTTCGTTAAGTTGACTGGAAAGTTCCTGCATCTCGGCCGGTGCCAGACGATAAGGAGATTTGGCTACTAGGGTAGCTCCTGGCACTAAGTCGATTCTGAACTCGACTTGGCGTTGCGGTAGTAAACCGGGAAGTTCTTCTGGGAAGATGTTGGGAAAGTCGTGTACTTCTGGGATGTTCTGAATGTCTTTCATTTCTTGACTTGTATCGACGACGTGTGCGAGGAATGCATGATATTCCTTTCGCAAACACTTCTGGGCTTGAATGCATGAAATGATGTGAAGGCTTGTACTAGGTTTGTCTCCATAGATAACTAAGGTTTCGTTTTTAGGAAGGTTAAGACGAACTGCTTTTTCAAAGCACATGATGTCTGTGCGAAGAAGACTCAACCAATCCATGCCGATGATAACGTCGAAACATTTAATTTGGACTGGCATGAGATCTATCTTGAAAGTATGGCCATCTAAAGTTAAAGTACATCCTACGTATATGTAGTTAGTACTCTCCGTTTTCCCGTTAGCCATTTCTACCGTGAATGAATTATTTCATGCACAGGGTTTTTGTTTAAGCAAGTGTGCAAATTTGTGACTTACGAAACTTTTCTCTGCTCCACTATCGAAAAGTATGCAAGTATATGAGTTATCGAGGAGAAACGTACCAGTAACTATCGTAGGATCAACTACCGCTTCCTCGTGGCCTAGGGCCATAACTCTTCCAACTCCTCCAGCCATCCCCGCTTTAGGGAAGTTCCTCTTATAGTGGCCCACTTCGCCACAACCGTAGCAAGTTTGGCCCATACCGGCGTTAGGAACCTGGGCGGCCTGAGTTGTTGGCGTCCTGTAGACACGGGCTGTATGCCCCTTTCTGTTGCAGTTAGAGAACTGCATCTCCTTGCAAGGTCCGTGGTGGTGGAAGTTGCACTTGGGGCACTTCGGAAGGGTTCCAGCATATGTTTTTACTGGTAAGCGGTTCGCAAGGACAACATGAGTTACTATGGCAGCATTGATTGCCACAAGTTGTTGTCTCTTGGAAGATTCTTACGAAGCCCATCTTTTCCTCTTAGACCACCCTTTCTTGTTGTTGTTGGCCTTTGGTGGTACAGGTGCAGGGATTGTTGGGTTCTAAGGTTTCCTGTGATCTATGAGAGATTGTGCCAGTTCCTTGGCGCTATTGAAAGTAATAGGCCTGGAAGCTAACACACTTGACTGGATATGGGGCGACAGTCCCCAAATATATCTCTCTATCTTCTTGCTCTCTAGAGCAACCATATCAGGGCATAGGTTTGCCAGATCACAGAACCTATTTGTGTAGGTCGTGATGTCGGATCCAACCATTTAAAGACCCCAAAATTCCTACTCGAGTTTTTGTACTTCACCTCGAGGACAGTACTCTTTCATCAGCATGTCTCTCAACTTTTCCCAGCTGATGGAATACGCCACCACCAAATTCAGATACTTAACATGGCCGTTCCACCATGTTAGTGCTCTGCCAGAGAAGGTACAAGCTGCAAACTTGACCTTGTTGCCCTCCTGACAAGCGCAGATTTCAAAGACGGATTCCATCTTTTCAATCCATTGTCTCAACACCATAACACCCCCAGTTCCATTGAACCTGCGGGGTTTAGCGTTCGTGAAGTCCTTATAGGTGCATTCCCGAGGGTGTCCATGGCTTTCGCGTGGTTCGAGGGAGGTGCACCTGTTCCCGATCCACTAGGGACAGGAGCGTTGATTGCTGACACAGCAGCTGCAACTGCTGCTGTGAAAGCTGCCTGGAACATAGTGGCATCGAAGGGAGGAGGTGGTTGAGGAGGTTGAGGTGGTGGTGGAGGTGGTGGTATTGGTGTTTTGTTGATTGGGTTACGCCTGGGATTTCTGCGAGGCGGCATCTTTAACTATACGTTTAAAAGATGGCGACATGGATAAGAATAAATGAATAATGACTGTGTCTCATGGACTAACTCCCCATAGCCCAACAACAAAATGAATAGAATGATTAAATGAAGATGACAGCATTTGGGTAATAATTTCCATAAGATTAGACATCTGTCAATAATACTGGGATTACAGATGTAAACAAGTTCGGGAAAAATGGCCTAGGGGTAGGCCTTACATCAACCAAGATATGAAAACTTTGACAAAACAATAACTAGATTAAGACGTAACAGGTCTAAGATTTATAAAGATAGGAAATTAGACCATAGTTTTACATAAACTTGGTTATATCCAAAAGATGAGTCGTCGAGATTCTATCGGCGACGAGAACTGTTAGCATGAGTTCTTGATCCAGATAGTAGACGTTCCATGTCCCTCATACGCCTGTCAGCTCTCACTTGCTGAGCTCGAAGTTCCCTAACTTCAGCTTGAGTTTCAGCAAGTTCTCTCTGCAGAGCTGCATTATGGACCAGAGTCCTTTCATGAGCCGACTCTAGTTGGCGAATGCGGACTGTGTTGATGCCAGAGTTGGCATCAATCTCCAAGACTCGATTGATAGCTGATTGACCCAATATCATGTTCCAAGAAATCCTACGAACCATGATGGGTAGGACTCTATCAGCAGAACCTCCTTCAGTGAGGTTGTAGAAACTTCGGTCTCCGTTGTTGGGGATGGGTTGACCATGTTCATGACTCCATGTATTCAAGTTAGTGGCCCACAAAGGTGTGGGCCCTTGAAATGCGGGACGGGGGTTCAGGTTTGGGTTTTGAGCGGCTAGGGATAGGTTGTTGACTTCAGGCTCCGAGTCAGAACTATTGGAAAAACCCTCAGCATGGTGATCATCCAAAGGGATTGGGTGATTATCTTCTGGTTCTTCCTCTAGCCATCCAGCGTTGCCTTGGTTTGGGAAGTACGGATCGCCATGGTGAAATCCAGCCAACTTAATCTACGCTAGAAAAGGGATATAAGAAATAGCTAACTAGACGAACTAACTAAGATAATTACAGTAATACCAAATACCCCTATGGTATTTCTTTATGGTTGTGTTGGTAAGTTTTTAGACTTGTTGACTCATCACAACCATTCTTGGGCATATGCTAATCACTCCTTGGACCTGCATAGTTGATCAGGCTATGCCATTCCCAAGACTGACTATATATCCCCAGGCTTACTTGTGATATTCAACAATCGTAATACTTTTGTTCTTGTCATTGCGACACTAATTTTAGTATGAATGCATGCACGTATACTTACTTAAATATTTTATTATTTAAAAGTATAACACTTAGACAGAGTGTTTTAATCCCAATGTATTTATAGTTAGTATATCTTTTATGGGTTGATATACTATATTCACTATAAACAATGCTCTGACACCAATCTGTTACACCCCAAAACCAAGAACGACGGAAGCATTCGGGGGTGGAGGACGTCATGTACAGTATCACAACAGTGTAAAATAGTAAGCAAGCAACAACATCGTCCATTGCATTATAAGTAAAGTTTTTATACATGTGTGTTCTTTCATTGTAATAAGACACCAAAAATATTTAATCAAAATTAAAGAAGAGACTTGTCTGCTCCGTCTTCTTAAAACCTGGCCACCGTACCTGTCTACTGATGACCTGAGAATACAAGTTATTTTGAAAGAGAGTATCAACTTTAAAGCTGGTGGATTCATAAGTATTTAAGTGTCATTGTCTTGCCTTGAAAAGCTGTTATGAATGTCATGTAAAACCTTTAAGTAAGACAGTTGATATAAGTATGAAAAACCCTAAGAAATCCCTTATTTCCTACTAGTATGAAATGTAGTCTTCTACCAAGACCCGAATGTTTTGTTATGACAATGTAGTCTTCTACCAAGACCCAAATGTTTTGTAAGTAAAATGATAGTTTTTCCTTTCTATTGGCTAGTACTAAAAGTACTTAGTCTAACTCATCGTTTATGTGAATATATCACAAAATAAAGTAAATAGGAAAAATATAACCATGTAAGTGTTATCCCTGGATACCAGGACTGACACGCCATCGCAGTAAGTGATATGTATAACCTAATGAACATCCAAAGATTGTCTAATTAACCTCTGTAGCGAATAGTAGGTTCCAGGAATGGTTAGTCCCGTAACTGACTCTACAATCCTGTAAGTGAAATAGATAACCTAATGAACATCCGAAGATTGTCCAATTAACCTCTGTAGCAAACAGTAGGTTCCAGGAATGGTTAATCCCGTATCTGAATCCTAATATAAGTAATAACCTTGCGCATCCGTAGATGTCCATTAACCTCTTTAGCGAACAGTGGTTCCAGGAATGGTTAGTCCCGTGACTGACTCCTGTTGAACTGGGATGGGTTGGATGATTTACTGGAGGTACTAATAAATCATCTTTACGAATCGAGTTTCAAGTATTCATGTAAGTATACACAGGTAGATGTATCTACGTAAAGGTATTCATGTAATCTGTTCATGTAAGAGTATTTATGTATCATGTAAGCATATGTAAAGGTACTCATGTATCAGGTAATGTACTCGTAAAGGCTCATGAATGAACTAACTCTTGTGTGATTCTTGTAATAGGAATAATGTTTTGTTTCTTCTAATTATCCCTATGATAAATAACTACAAGGTAATTAGTTGTTTCAAGAAGGTAAAGGTAATGGTTTTGCAAGATATCTAAGAGTTTTGAATAACAATTAAGAGTGACTTGATGTCATGTTAATAAACATTTTAAAACTAATACTTTTTTTATCAAGGTATTTTAAGATAGGAAACCATTTCATGCATCACATTTTGTAGTATGTGAAATCTGCTGGATTAAAACACAGTTAAAAAATATATATGAGTGATTTAATGACATGTTGTTTTCTACTTGTATTCCCCCCATTAACGCATTTAAAAACATTTAAAATATTCATTTAGGGGTATGAACTCACCTGTTGTGAGTGGTTCTAGCGGGTACGCGTGTAGGGATGAGAAGTTCCACGAATGAAGTCCCGAGACACAATAAGTCCTAAATGATATATAAGGACACATATTGACAAGAATAGAGTGTTTATAACATATATATGAAAGGAAACACCTTCCGGGACTAGGTAACACCTTCACCAAGTGTTGGAATCACATGTGATTCAAGATAGGAAGGTATAAAGGCACTCACATGATTTTACTACCATGAGTGCACGGCCCAAGGGAGTTTACAGCCGTAAACTCATGGCTACTCATGTGGGAATGCAAGTTTGAAGGCTAGGGAATGATTTAGGGACATTAGCTCTAACCTAGGATGAAGAAAACCCACTTTCTTTGAAGTTCTAAGGAGTTCACGGCCCAAATGAGTTTACTACCGTAAACTCATGGGCAATTATGTTTATGAGGGTCCTAGAGGTCATAAGGAAGCATTCTAATTTCAAGACTAAGCCTTTGGAAGTGTTTGTGGCATCAAAACATCCCTAACTTGAGTTTACGGCCCAAGGACCATTTGGTCATGTGTTTGCGGCCGTAAACATGCATGGGTGTTGATATTTTCATTGTTTTGGGTCCTAGACACAACAAGGTAAAGTGTTATGTTTATCTCTTGGCCTAGAGAAGGTATTTAGGGCACTTTGGCACCCTAATATGGAGTTCACGGCCCAAGAACTTCCTTGGCCGTGAACACCATTTCCTTGGTGTTTTGAGGTTGTTTTCTATCCCTAAATTCATTTAGGTACATGTCCCATTTAGTCTCTTGTATTAAGGAGGGTTTTTAAGGCATTTTGGCACTTAAACATGGAGTTCACGGCCTAAGAACTTCCTTGGCCGTGAACTCACTTCTAGCCATGAATCTTAATTGTTTTGTGGTCTAAAACATGTAATGGAAGCTTCTAGTTTGAGTTCTAAGGATTTGAGGGTGTTTGGGACACTTTTGGCCCTTAAAATGGAGTTTACTCCCCAAGTGTTCTTGGGCGGTAAACTCACAGATCTTGTTGTTCTGTCGTGATTTTGATGTAATTAAGAACAATCTAAGATATATAATACAACTAGATTGAAGTACTCATGATTTGGGATAAAAACCCGAAGATCTGTGAGAGAGAAAATGGCTTTTCTCTAGTTGCAAACGTAACTAATGTGTAAATATGGTTCAGAATTCTATTTATAGTCATGAGATATTTTTGGCAGAAAATATTTTTATTCCCGAAATGATTTCTAATATAACAGAGTGTTGGAATAACAGTGTTGCACAAAACACTAGTGCATCCACTCTCCTGATATTTCCTGAAGTGTAAACCCTGAAGTACTCTAACTTATACGAAAAGTCTGAAAATTAACTGTGACTGTTAAAACTTCTATTGAAGTGATATTGCTTGTACATAATGGAAATTTTGGGTTGTCACACGTATCGTCACCAACTGCCGCTCGCAGTCTATCACAGCGCCTAATCGGCTCAACCAATCCAAGCCCACTATGACACACACGTCCCCCATTGCTATCGGGACCAGATCTACTGGGAACTCAACACCGCAGATCTCGAGTACACATCCTCGTATCACCTCTGTCACAAACACCACTCGCTCGTCAGCTATGGAAACTCGCAGAGGTCGAATCAACGCCTCTCGTCTGCTGTTGATGTGCCGAATAAACGCTATCGACAAAAACGATCGACTCGCCCCCGAGTCAAATAAAACTAAGGCAGGTACAGAACTCACAAGAAAAGTACCTATGCGTACCATCATATAAGCACAATATCTTAACTCAACATAAATAAATAAAGAATGCATACCAGCCACAACATCGGGCACCGCGCGGACCTCCTCCGCTGTCAACTGGAAAGCTCTCCCGCGAGCTTTTGGTGCCTTGGCCTTCCGATGACCAGTCTAGTTGCATTGAAAGAAAACCATAAATCCCTTGGGGCAATCCTTGGCGATATGCCCCTCTTTGCCACATTTGTAGCAAGCACCCGATCGACAGATCCCATCATGACCCTTACCGCACTTTCCGCAAGTGTGGCTCTTCTGGCCTCCAGATCTCGTATCAGCGGACTTGGCCCACTTGGCTGCCAGCTGAGACTGTGCCGGCCGCCGATCTATCCTCTGAGACTCGGCCTCCTCCTTGGCATGAGTCTCCAACTCAATCTCCCTCTTCCGAGCATTTTCCTGGAGCTCAGCAAATGTCCTGTAAGTCGAGTTTGACACGAACTCCTGAATGTCTCTCCTCAAAACGCCCAAATACTGGCTCATATGTGCCTGCTCAGAAGACACCTGCTTAGGGCAGAACATCTCCCTCTCATGAAACTTCCTGGTAACCACAGTAACAGAATCAGTACCCTGCTTGAGGGTCAAGAACTCCTGAACCAACTGTTCCCTCTCCACCGAGGGAGCATACTCATCTCTGAACATGGTGGTGAACCTCTCCCAAGTCACCTCTAAAATCTCTGAAATAGTGAGGCTTGCCGTCATGAACTTCCACTAGTCCTTCGCTCCAAAGCGAAGCTGTTTCAACGCGAACCGTACCCTCAGATGCTCCGGACATGAACACGTGTAGAAGCATCCGTCAATATCAGCAATCCATCTCATCGCATCGATCGGATCTTGCGTCCCATCAAACTCGGGTGGCTTCGTGTTGCTGAACTCCCGAAAGGTGAGCCGAGCTAATCGTGAGCTACTCGGGATCGACTCGTTAAAAGCTCGACTCGAGATCGAATTAAACGAGCCCGAGCCGAGCTCGAGCCTAGATATGAGGCTCGTTTACTAAACGAGCTCGGGCCGAGCTTCAATTAATGGGGCTCGTGAGCCTAAACGAGCTTAAACGAGCCTCTATATATATATATATATATATATATATATATATACACACACATACACACACACACACATATATATATATATATATATACATATATATATATATATATATATATATATATATATATGTATATATATATATATATATGTGTGTGTGTGTGTGTGTATATATGTATATATATATATATATAGATATATATATATATATATATATATATATATATATATATATATACATAGAGGCTCGTTTAGGCTCGATTAGGCTCGCGAGCCCACTAAATTGTTCATGAGTTGAGCTCGAGCTTCATTTTAAGGCTCGAATCGAGCTCGGGCTTCCTCAAATTAAACGAGCCGAGCTCGAGCTTGGTCAGGCTCGGGCTCGGCTCGGCTCGTTTACCCCCCTACTCCTTGGGGCCTGGCAGCAGCCACAGCTGCGGTAGCTATAGCACCCGCGGCCTCAGTCACCGCTGCATATCGCTCATCAAAAGTCTCAATCAATGTGGTCTTGATAGACCCAAACATCTCTGGAATCTTGGCTCGAATCGCCGCTGCCACCTCATCGTGGATCATTTGACAAAGCTCTTCGTCACTCATACCGCTCGCCTCTGGTCTGTGGCATGTCCCAACCATGATTTCTCTGAAATACAACATAATAATATCAGAGACTCGCTTGAGCATGCTCTCACTCGATAACTCGACCCTACATGTTCCTTAGTACCCAAAGGATTCTTACTTAGAGTGTGCACTACTCCAGTGTCTTCAGTAGTACGGGCCCTATATTACCATCTACACCGCATCAGTATTCACCCTAAGTCCACTTCCTTGGATCCCATATCACAATTACTCTATATCTCACTGGCATAGGCTACCCTTCGGTAGACCTCTTATCAGTTCCTCACTGCTACCTACTCCCTCTTAAGCATCACATAGTAACAAAATCCTTCCTAGGGTAAGGCATCAAAAAATCAGGCCACTCTAGTGCTAATATGAATACCTAGCCAACTCTAGCATGCATATCATATCATAACATATCTCATAAAACATAATGTAAGGGTATTTTGGGAAATCACCGTTCAAGCGTTGGTTGATCGTACACACTACTTCTTTCTGCTTTTCTCAAAATCTTTTACTCCCTTAGAAAAATTGTTTATTTTATGAAAAACTTTCTCATATCCTCAATTTGAGTTCAGTTTCATCCAATGATGCACCCAAATCCCTCAAACCAAGGCTTTGATACCAACTTGTAACAACGTAAATTTTCAAAACAATTTTTCATTTTTAAAATCATACTTTTAATCATCAAAAACAATATCAAAACATAATGTAGCCAATGTCATCATAACAAAACAATTCCCAGAATCTCAAACATAATCTCTATGAGTGTGTACGGATCATGTCGGCGCCTTCCCGCGATCCTCGCTAGTACGTGAAACACATAGCACAACAACTGTAAGCGTAAATGCTTAGTGATTTCCCCAAAATACCACATACTGCACATACGCCTTTCCAAGACATAACATTGTAGGATCTTCCGATCCATGTGCCTCAGAGACCTCCGTCCCAAATTCCGGTAGACCTTCCGGTCCTACCCGCATCGACCTTCCGGTCCATAACCTCTTGACCTTCCGGTCCATAATCTCTTGACCTTCCGGTCGATAACACACATAACATACATAACACATACATAT
Source organism: Lactuca sativa (assembly GCF_002870075.4). Lineage (NCBI taxonomy): Eukaryota > Viridiplantae > Streptophyta > Magnoliopsida > Asterales > Asteraceae > Lactuca > Lactuca sativa. The sequence goes on along the minus strand of NC_056630.2, from coordinate 294,419,898 downwards.
CACATAACAACATACAACTCATAATTCTCATAGAATATAAGACCTTCCGGTCACATATAGGTACCCTTCCAGGTACAGTATAGTGACAAGACTCACCTCAACGAAGTCGGATAAGCTCTCGTGCTCAACGTCCCGACTTAGCCTCCTCCTATTATTCAAATAACATCCTGATCAGAATTATATCATGATCTCATCTTACAAATTGGGTAAAAGAACATTCTACCCTTCCCTGAACCCTCCTGAATCAGCCTTGACCAGAACCCTAAAGTCAACCAAAGTCAATGGTCCAACTTTTACCCGACTCGTCGAGTGCACATGGGCGACTCGGCGAGTCCATGCGGTTTTCTGAATCCTTTCAGCCTCTATTGACTCGTCGAGTCATCATTCCACTCGATGGGTTACACCTGTCACAAATCGCGGGGCAACCCTGTCACAACTGTAAATTTTGAGCCATGTAATCTATACATTCAAGTTAATGTGAATCAAAAACTTCAAGTAAATACAACATGCTAGAACTACAAATAGTCATCAAACAATTGGAGACCCTAGAAGTTCTTGTTAAGTCTAATTTAGGCTAGAACTTCCTTATTGGATCCAAATGGGCCAATAAGCTTCCAATTAGACTATCATGGGCTTAGAACCCTAATTGGGCTCTAATTGGACCCACTCTTATTTATTTTAACATTTTAGGCCATGTTGGGCCTATAATGAAATGAATTGGAAGCTTTGGACCAAGGATAACCTAAACTAGCCCAACAAAATGTAAAAATCATATTATATTTTTTTTTTGGGCCAAAAATCATTCAACTTAACTCCTATGTGGGCTTAGGGGCAATAGAGCCCAAAAATCTTTCTTCCTTCCCAAATTTCGGCCCAAGAAAAGCCCAAGAGGAGAAGTTGACTATTACCATGCCACCTCATTTTTATCTCTTGGTTTTCCATGCAACATGTCTCATATCTCTATGCATGTATCACTTCATGTCTATTTCTCTCTCTTTCTTCTTGCTCTCGGCCAAACACAACACACACACACACAAATCTCTCACAAACACTCTTTAGATTACTCAAGAAACCATCCTCCCTCTTCATTTAAAATCTCGAAACTTTGCTTGTGCATCAAGAGGATTTCAAGAAAATATCATCACTTCTTGGTAAGTTACACATATCTAAGGAATTTATAACTCTTTTTCTCATTATTAGATCCTTTCTCTTAAACAATTTTGGTAATCATGCTCCTAGAAAACTCCTTAAACTCGAGATCTACATCAAGGGGAGCTAGGGCCGAAAATCACTTCATTTTCCTTCCATTTTCTTTGCAAAACCGAGCCCCCACACCCAAGGTGAGCTTCATACCCCCTATTTTCTGTTTTTATGAGTTTTGTGGGGGGGGGGGAATACAAGTGAAAGTGTAGATCTATATGTGTTTTGTATGCCTTGTATGATTTCCATGCTTATATGTATGCTTTTATATGTTTTTATGTTGGATCTAGCCTTAAAACTCATCAAAACCGAGATATATCGTGTGTTAAATGATTTTAGCTTCAAATATATTTCTAAACACAAAGTGCTTCAAGAAAAATGGCTAAGTGGTTTAGTAATAATTTTCTTTGGGTTAAAAACACAAATTTTGGGCCTAAAATGTGAAAAATGCAAAAATAAGGGCCCAAATTGACATTTCACAGATTCTGATGGATGAAGTGTGCCAAAACAGTTTCTATAAATAAATTTCTGGAAATATACTCATTTAGGGGATTAAAAACATAAATTCCAAGCTTAATGGGCTAAAAATGAAAATTTCGGCCCAATAAGGCCCATTATGCGAATTTTTCTGTTTTGGAGGGCCAAAACTGTAACTTTCTGTAAAACAGTGGACTATAAGTGTTCCAAATCCTTTTCAAAGGTTTAGAATGCTTTTTAAATTTAAAAAGGACCAAAGTTGCAAAAATTTTCCAACTTGGGCCAAAATTGTCAAAGTTGCGAAAAGAAGGGATTAAAACCGAGAAAATTGCATTTTCAGGGACTTAAACTGTTTTCTATGAAAAATATGCTGAAAAAATATTAATTTCAATAAATTTTGGTGTTAAAATGTCAAGAAAAATAGTTTAAGGACCAAACCGGGAAGTATTTAATAAAAAGGGTTGAAAATGTAAATTTTACAAATAATGAGGGGCTGAAAACAGGAATATTTCAAGGCTAGTTCAATATACACAATTTGATCAAATAATGGCACCGCGACTATCGACGAAATACAATACATTACAATACCAAAAGTCGTTGTTAAACGAATTGGCTCGGTCTCGAGCCAATAGAAATCTACAACTACTAACACTATGACACTACGATTCATACAAGTAACGTTTGGTAATACATATACATGCGAGTGTGCACAGACGTCTACGCACCATCTTTGGGCCCCACAAGTGTAAAATCTTGTTCGTTGAGCCTAGCTAGCCCAATGACCTGATCTTAAGGCCCGAAGACATTTTTTTTACGGAGTGTTGGGTTTTACCGATCCGACACAACGTAAAGGGACTTTCAATGGCTTGTATACTACTGGTCCCCAAGGGTCCTTTGGTATTGCTAGTAAAGTCTACATTTCATGCGAGGCGGGTCGGGGACCCCTCGTACATTTTATCCCCAACCGGCTAATGGAGTTACCGGGGTCTTCGTGATCTCTTTCTCTTCGGATGTGGGACTACACCTAGTCAGGGCGATTGGATAACGCGATTAGTACTGACGACGCCTTCGGAGTCGTTAGTATAACTATAAACTGGGCGTTTGTGTAACGCGGGTTTGTAGTAAATAATCCTGCTCGAGAACCTTCCAACGTCGCCTGGGACTGACACTATACGCTATGCAATGGTTTCAATGTAACATCACGTAATTCAAGGAACTAGGAGAACATCGGGTTTTCCTAGGGTTTTCAATACTTACAAATTTGAAATGCATACATTTTCAATGAACATTTTTTTTTTTACAAGTATAGAATCAAACAAGCATACCTATGGATCTTCACAAATGTTTTCAAAAGCTTATCTTTTCAGAAAATATCGGATTTTCTGGTGGTTCTTCAAACAATACAAACATTCAATTTCAAACACTACTTATGAACTCACCAACATTTCATATGTTGACGTTTTTCAAAATACTTGTATTCTCAGGGAACCAGTGAATCAAGGGAAATCATATTCAGTGACGGTTGCAGTTTATTTTTGTATGAATTGAACAAATTAATTTTTTGGGAAATGTAATGTTTAAACAATGTATGATATGTAAACACTACTAGTTGTACTATGTTAATGAATGGTGACGAATGTTGTTATGTTTCATATATATTCAATGTTATGGTATTCAATTGAGTCACGACAGCCCCCGGACGTTTCCGCCGTCTGGTTCGGGGGTGTGACAGGTTGGTATCAGAGCTTTGTTTATAGTGAACTAGCATGTCGAGCCATACATTGATATGCAACTATAAACCAAAAAGAAGGACTAACATAACTCTGAACAAAACAAATAAATAAAATACACTTGCTTGCATTAGGAATAAGGACCTAACGCTGAATCAAACACCATAATGCTGGTATCTCGGTTAACTCGGGAGTGTTCTTAGTGATACCAAGGAGTGAATGTAGCCTGATCAACTACATTCTCTCCAAGGTAAAACTAACACATGTCTTGATGAGATCGGAATAGCCAGGGAACCTAAAAATTATACCCTCTATCACTCAAAAAGAGAATATTTGCTTAGTCTGTGTAATAGTCATAGTACCCTAGGAATAATGTAGCATAATTACGTACTCGCGCAGACAGCATGGCTGGCTTTCATCACCCGGGAGACCCCTACTTCCCCAATCAGGGAAACAACGGGTGGCTAGAGGAGGAGGAGGAGCCCGAGGAGGAGCAGCAGGGTATCCAGTTTCATCAGGCATTAGTAGCTCACGGGATGCTTGTGGATGAGCCAGGAGGGAATCCAGGCGAAGCACACGATGTCGGACCCGACGAATACGTAGACACTGACTACGAATTTGGAGAGCTCGACGATGACGATGAAGACGGCCGGGTCGGGGACCAGGACCCCATCCCGCCATGCGAGGACGAGGCACAACCAGATCACCCTGCCCCACCAGTGAACCCCCCAAGAGAGAACCGTTCCCTCGAAGCTGAGATCGCTGCACTGCGACAACAGCTGTATGCTATGGAGGCTCGGGCAGTGCAAGCAGAGCATGAGAGGGATGAGGTTATAGGAGACATGGCAGAGATGGCGCAGCTACTGGTGCAACATTTCGGCATATGACTTCAGCACCACCTCCTGACGCAGCTCATCGCGGTTAGGGATAGACCTATCGTAGTAGGATATTAGTAACTATGTTATGTACTCCGGCTCTATGTTTAAGTGACTACACTACTCATGGAGCCGTTATGCTGTCGGATTAGCGTTACTTATGTATGCTCCTACGAGCAAATTTTCTTGTACTAAATGCGGATAATATTAATAAACTTTTGCGTGATTTGCTAAATTATTCTCAGTTGCTATGTGTTGAGACATTATGATTGCATGCTTGATGATAGTAATGTTTAGGTTCGCACCATACACCTAGTTAGTAGAGTCGCCACCTCACAGAAACCACGTACACTCAACATCTTTCCGTTTCATGACAGAAAGATGCCTCGCCCAGCTACTCGCGGAAATCCCGAACCAACCCCGCCGGAAGTTGACTCCACTACTTTCCAGGCAGCCGTGTCTGCTGCAGTCACAGCGGCTATGGCACAACTTCACCGAGGGAACAACGGAGGAGGTAACGGGCAAGGATCCGGAAGTTCGAACAACGGGACGAACCAAGGACTCACTAAAACGTGCACCTACAAGGATTTTGCGAACGCTAAACCCCGAACTTTCAACGGTACCGGAGGAGTGATCGCCCTAAAGCGATGGATCGAGAAGGTAGAGTCGGTATTCGAGATATGCGAGTGCCCCGAGCAGATGAAAGTGAAGTTCGCGGCCTGCACTTTTGTGGACCAAGCACTCACTTGGTGGAATGGTCATGTGGAAGCTATGACACTCCCTGTCGCCAACTCTATTCCCTGGGCAGAGATGAAAGAGATGTTGACGGCTGAGTACTGCCCCCGAGGCGAAATACAGAAGATGGAGCAGGAACTATGGAATCTCACGGTGTAGAATGGGAACATCGATGCTTACATATCGAGATTCAGCGAACTATCTCTGTTGTGCCCGGGTATGATCACATCAGAGGGGAAGAAGATTGAACGATTCATTTGGGGACTGACATCCCCCATTCAAGGGAATGTGATAGCTGCGAACCCTGAAACTTTTGACAGTGCGAAGAGATTGGCAAAGAGGCTATATGATCATAACCACAAAAGGGGCGAGAAACCGGTAGAGACTGAGAAGAAGAAGGAGAGTGATGGTAAGAAAGGATGGAACAACAAGAGGAAGGGGCGCCAGGGTCCCGAGACCTCTAAAAAGCAGCAAACAGTGGCAGTTCACGCTGTCACTGCGCCGGTACCAGTCACATCACATGCCCCAGCCTCAGCTGCTTCAAATACTTCAAGACCCTATTCCGGCAATCATCCCAAATGCAACAAGTGCGGTTTCCATCACCAAGGAGAATGTAGGGAGTTCCATTGCACCAGTTGCAACCGAAGGGGACACACTGCAAGGTTCTGCAGGACTTATCCTTCTCAGAACCAGAGTCAGGGAAACAACCAGAACAACAACAACAACCACCGCAATACCAACAACACCAATGCCGGCAGCAACAACGCAGGGCCTAGCCACACCTGTTTCGGGTGTGGAAGGACGGGACACTTCCGTCGAGACTGCCCTAACAACAACAACAACTCAGGAAACAGAGGAGCAGGAAGAATGCTGACTATGGGTCAGAGTGATGCAGTTCAGGACCCCGCAGTTGTGACCAGTACGTTCCTCCTAAACCACACTCATGCATGCATCTTATTCGATACCGGAGCGGAGCGAAGTTTCGTAAGCGAGAAGTTTAAACATTTATTAAAACAACAACCCCAAAAGCTAAATGAAACCTATACGGTGGAAATGGCCAATGGGAAGACCGAATCCACTAGGGAAATCTACGCTGGATGTACCCTAACCCTTAACCAACACGTCTTACGAATAGATCTGATGCCAGTGTCAATTAGGAGTTTCGATGTATTATCGGCATGGATTGGTTAAGCCCCCACCATGCTGAGATTTTGTGCCACGAGAAGGCCGTTCGCCTTCGTCTCCCGAATCACGAAACCCTAGTAATTTACGGAGACAAACCTAGCACGAATCTTCGTCTTATCTCGTGCATCAAAGCACAAAAACATCTGCGAAAGAACAACTTAGCGTTCTTGGCCCACATAGTGGACAAGGCCAAATAAGAAATTAACATCCAAGACATTCCAGTAGCGTGTGAATTCCCGGACGTGTTTCCTGAAGATCTTCCAGGAGTACCCCCAGAGAGACAGGTTGAGTTCCGAATCGACCTCGTTCCAGGAGCAACTCCTCTCGCTAAATCACCATATCGATTGGCACCTGCTGAAATGCAGGAATTGTCCAGCCAACTCAGTGAGCTTCTGGACAAGGGATTTATCCGACCTAGCTACTTGCCATGGGGAGCTCCGGTGCTCTTTGTCAAGAAGAAGGACGGATCTTTCAGAATGTGCATCGATTACAGAGAGTTGAATAAACTCACTGTTAAAAACCGCTACCCACTCCCGCGAATCGATGATCTATTCGACCAGCTCCAAGGAGCTAGCTACTTTTCTAAAATAGACTTACGGTCCGGATACCACCAACTCAAAGTCCGAGAAGAGGATATTCCAAAAACCGCTTTTCGAACCCGCTATGGACATTATGAATTCGTCGTAATGCCCTTCGGTCTAACAAATGCACCTGCCGCATTTATGGACCTAATGAACCGAATCTGTCGACCGTTCTTGGACAACTTCGTCATTGTGTTTATCGATGACATCCTCGTCTATTCTCGAAGCAAAGAGGAGCATGGCCGTCATCTCCGACAAATTTTAGAGACTCTGCGCACGGAAAAGCTTTACGCCAAACTCTCCAAGTGCGAGTTCTGGCTTCGGAGTGTGAATTTCTTAGGCCACGTAGTTAGCCAAGATGGAATTCATGTGGATCCCTCTAAGGTCAAAGCTGTGGAAGGATGGGCAACTCCGACTACGCCCACAGAAATTCGTCAGTTCTTAGGCCTAGCAGGCTACTATAGGAGATTCATCCAAAACTTCTCTAAAATCGCCAAGCCACTTACCTTGCTTACGCAAAAGAGTGTGCCATTCAAGTGGACAGACCGACAAGAGATTGCGTTTCGAACCTTGAAGCAAGCTCTTTGCAGCGCTCCTGTACTATCTCTACCTGAAGGAACGGAAGATTTTATAGTTTACTGTGACGCGTCAAATCAAGGCTTAGGTTGCGTTCTCATGCAACGTGGAAGAGTGATAGCATATGCGTCCCGTCAACTAAAGACGCACGAAGTAAATTACACGACCCATGACCTAGAACTGGGAGCCGTGGTCTTCGCTCTAAAAATTTGGAGGCACTACCTGTACGGTACAAAGTGCACCATCTTTACGGACCACAAGAGCCTCCAGCACATCTTGAATCAGAAGGAGCTGAACATGAGACAACGAAGATGGGTGGAATTGTTAAACGACTACGAATGCGAGATCAAGTACCATCCAGGCAAGGCCAACGTGGTAGCTGACGCATTAAGTCGGAAGGAATACACAAATCGCCGTACGAAAACGCACTCGATAACCATTCAGTCTCATCTGACCACTCAAATTGCATCAGCCCAGGCAGAGGCTATGAAAGCGGAAAATAGAACTAGCGAGGCATTGCGCGGAATGGAGAAGAACCTGGAAGTCAAAGAGAATGGGGTACACTACTTCATGAATCGTATTTGGGTTCCAAAAACCGGAGGATTCAGGGAGACCGTTATGAAGGAAGCCCACAAGACACGATACTCCATTCATCCTGGTTCGGACAAGATGTATTTGGACATTAAGCAGCACTATTGGTGGCCTAACATGAAGGCGGAAATCGCAACTTATGTTAGTAAGTGCCTTACGTGTGCCAAAGTAAAAGTGGAATACCAGAAACCTTCCGGATTGTTACAGCAACCGGCAATCCCTGAGTGGAAATGGGAGGGGATTTCTATGGACTTCGTGACCAAGCTGCCCAAGACGTCGGACGGATTGGACACCATATGGGTAATAATCGACCGACTGACGAAATCTGCCCATTTCCTGCCCATCAAAGAGTCCTACAAGATGGAGAGGCTGACGCGTTTGTACCTACGAGAGATTGTAAGACTTCATGGACTGCCAAAATCTATCATCTCGGATAGGGACAGTAGGTTCACGTCACGCTTTTGGCAGTCGCTCCACAAGGCCATGGGAACTCATCTTGATATGAGCACCGCGTATCACCCACAAACGGACGGTCAAAGCGAACGAACCATTCAGACGCTTGAAGACATGCTTCGTGCATGTGTGATAGACTTCGGAAAGTCTTGGGATACCCACCTACCGTTGATCGAGTTTTCATATAACAATAGTTATCATTCGAGCATTAAGGTGGCCCCTTTCGAAGCACTGTACGGGCGTAAATGTAGATCACCGTTATGTTGGGCTGAAGTAGGTGACACCCAGCTAGCAAGAACACATACGTCGGATAGGGCAATGACAGGACCGGAAATCATTCGCGAGACCACAGAAAAGATTGTCCAGATCAAAGCTCGATTACAGGCATCGCGTGACCGGCAAAAGAGCTACGCTGATAAACGGCAAAAGCCCTTAGAGTTCCAGGTCGGTGATCGAGTATTGTTGAAGGTCTCACCCTGGAAAGGGGTTATACGTTTCGGAAAACGAGGAAAGCTAAACCCACGGTACATTGGACCTTTCGAAATCGTCGCCCGAATAGGTCCGGTAGCCTACAGACTACAACTACCCGCGGAGCTAAACGGTGTACACCCCATGTTTCATGTTTCTAATCTGAAAAAGTGCCTATCAGATGAAACTCTCGTCATTCCTCTTGACGAAATCGAAATCAATGAGAATCTCCTGTTCGTCGAAGAACCAATCGAAATCATGGACAGGGAGGTGAAGCGTACTAAACAAAGTCGCATCCCGATCGTGAAGGTACGGTGGAACGCAAAGCGTGGGCCAGAATTCACGTGGGAACGCGAAGATCAAATGAAGCAGAAGTACCCTCACCTATTCTAGCAATTCTCAAATCTAGCTTTCAAACAGAATTTCGGGACGAAATTCCCTCTAACGGGGGGATGATGTCACAACTGTAAATTTTGAGCCATGTAATCTATACATTCAAGTTAATGTGAATCAAAAACTTCAAGTAAATACAACATGCTAGAACTACAAATAGTCATCAAACAATTGGAGACCCTAGAAGTTCTTGTTAAGTCTAATTTAGGCTAGAACTTCCTTATTGGATCCAAATGGGCCAATAAGCTTCCAATTAGACTATCATGGGCTTAGAACCCTAATTGGGCTCTAATTGGACCCACTCTTATTTATTTTAACATTTTAGGCCATGTTGGGCCTATAATGAAATGAATTGGAAGCTTTGAACCAAGGATAACCTAAACTAGCCCAACAAAATGTAAAAATCATATTATATTTTTTTTTTGGGCCAAAAATCATTCAACTTAACTCCTATGTGGGCTTAGGGGCAATAGAGCCCAAAAATCTTTCTTCCTTCCCAAATTTCGGCCCAAGAAAAGCCCAAGAGGAGAAGTTGACTATTACCATGCCACCTCATTTTTATCTCTTGGTTTTCCATGCAACATGTCTCATATCTCTATGCATGTATCACTTCATGTCTATTTCTCTCTCTTTCTTCTTGCTCTCGGCCAAACACAACACACACACACACACAAATCTCTCACAAACACTCTTTAGATTACTCAAGAAACCATCCTCCCTCTTCATTTAAAATCTCGAAACTTTGCTTGTGCATCAAGCGGATTTCAAGAAAATATCATCACTTCTTGGTAAGTTACACATATCTAAGGAATTTATAACTCTTTTTCTCATTATTAGATCCTTTCTCTTAAACAATTTTGGTAATCATGCTCCTAGAAAACTCCTTAAACTCGAGATCTACATCAAGGGGAGCTAGGGCCGAAAATCACTTCATTTTCCTTCCATTTTCTTTGCAAAACCGAGCCCCCACACCCAAGGTGAGCTTCATACCCCCTATTTTCTGTTTTTATGAGTTTTGTGGGGGGGGGAATACAAGTGAAAGTGTAGATCTATATGTGTTTTGTATGCCTTGTATGATTTCCATGCTTATATGTATGCTTTTATGTGTTTTTATGTTGGATCTAGCCTTAAAACTCATCAAAACCGAGATATATCTTGTGTTAAATGATTTTAGCTTCAAATATATTTCTAAACACAAAGTGCTTCAAGAAAAATGGCTAAGTGGTTTAGTAATAATTTTCTTTGGGTTAAAAACACAAATTTTGGGCCTAAAATGTGAAAAATGCAAAAATAAGGGCCCAAATTGACATTTCACAGATTCTGATGGATGAAGTGTGCCAAAACAGTTTCTATAAATAAATTTCTGGAAATATACTCATTTAGGGGATTAAAAACATAAATTCCAAGCTTAATGGGCTAAAAATGAAAATTTCGGCCCAATAAGGCCCATTATGCGAATTTTTCTGTTTTGGAGGGCCAAAACTGTAACTTTCTGTAAAACAGTGGACTATAAGTGTTCCAAATCCTTTTCAAAGGTTTAGAATGCTTTTTAAATTTAAAAAGGACCAAAGTTGCAAAAATTTTCCAACTTGGGCCAAAATTGTCAAAGTTGCGAAAAGAAGGGATTAAAACCGAGAAAATTGCATTTTCAGGGACTTAAACTGTTTTCTATGAAAAATATGCTGAAAAAATATTAATTTCAATAATTTTTGGTGTTAAAATGTCAAGAAAAATAGTTTAAGGACCAAACCGGGAAGTATTTAATAAAAAGGGTTGAAAATGTAAATTTTACAAATAATGAGGGGCTGAAAACAGGAATATTTCAAGGCTAGTTCAATATACACAATTTGATCAAATAATGGCACCGCGAACATCGACGAAATACAATACATTACAATACCAAAAGTCGTTGTTAAACGAATTGGCTCGGTCTCGAGCCAATAGAAATCTACAACTACTAACACTACGACACTACGATTCATACAAGTAACGTTTGGTAATACATATACATGCGAGTGTGCACAGACGTCTACGCACCATCTTTGGGCCCCACAAGTGTAAAATCTTGTTCGTTGAGCCTAGCTAGCCCAATGACCTGATCTTAAGGCCCGAAGACATTTTTTTTACGGAGTGTTGGGTTTTACCGATCCGACACAACGTAAAGGGACTTTCAATGGCTTGTATACTGCTGGTCCCCAAGGGTCCTTTGGTATTGCTAGTAAAGTCTACATTTCATGCGAGGCGGGTCGGGGACCCCTCGTACATTTTATCCCCAACCGGCTAATGGAGTTACCGGGGTCTTCGTGATCTCTTTCTCTTCGGATGTGGGACTACACCTAGTCAGGGCGATTGGATAACGCGATTAGTACTGACGACGCCTTCGGAGTCGTTAGTATAACTATAAACTGGGCGTTTGTGTAACGCGGGTTTGTAGTAAATAATCCTGCTCGAGAACCTTCCAACGTCGCCTGGGACTGACACTATACGCTATGCAATGGTTTCAATGTAACATCACGTAATTCAAGGAACTAGGAGAACATCGGGTTTTCCTAGGGTTTTCAATACTTACAAATTTGAAATGCATACATTTTCAATGAACATTTTTTTTTTTACAAGTATAGAATCAAACAAGCATACCTATGGATCTTCACAAATGTTTTCAAAAGCTTATCTTTTCAGAAAATATCGGATTTTCTGGTGGTTCTTCAAACAATACAAACATTCGATTTCAAACACTACTTATGAACTCACCAACATTTCATATGTTGACGTTTTTCAAAATACTTGTATTCTCAGGGAACCAGTGAATCAAGGGAAATCATATTCAGTGACGGTTGCAGTTTATTTTTGTATGAATTGAACAAATTAATTTTTTGGGAAATGTAATGTTTAAACAATGTATGATATGTAAACACTACTGGTTGTACTATGTTAATGAATGGTGACGAATGTTGTTATGTTTCATATATATTCAATGTTATGGTATTCAATTGAGTCACGACAGCCCCCGGACGTTTCCGCCGTCTGGTTCGGGGGTGTGACAAACCCCGACTCGACTCGTCAAGTCCACTTATGAACTCGGTGAGTTGCCGCCATGCTCAAACTCAAATGGCCTTCTGAGGTCATATTTGTTCCTCTAATCCATAGACCTGACCTTCCCAAGCTCAATAAACACGTAAAAGTTCGATCTTGATACCCATGCAATGTCCAAATAACTCTACTTGAATAAATAGCCCCAAATACAACATCCTAAGTCCATTTCTTCCATAACACAACATAAAGCAAGATGGATAACATCCTCTGGACCACTATGGGTCCAGATATGAAATCTAAAGATGATAAGGGACCATATTCCCAACAAATCGACCCAATAAAGGGTATAGGAAACCCTAGATCCATGGATTCTTTATCAAAACAGAAAGAGGATCGATATGCTACCTCAAAGACGATGCCCTCTGCTTGAAATCCACAAATATGCAACCTCCTTAGCCTCCTCTAAGCTGGAATCAACTTCTTCTTGTAAAACCAACCAACAAAGGTCAAATAATGGCTTCTTCTCTCTCACAAACGCTCAGACACTATTACGGTTTCTCTCAAGGGTCTGGTAGCCGCAAATGGTGGCTATAAGGGTCCTTAAATAGGTCCCAAACCCAAGAAATTAGGGTTACATTAAACAGCGTGGACTCGCCGAGTCCACTCATGGACTCGTCGAGTCCCTCATTAAATCAAACCAAAAGATACGCGATCCCACTCAGCGAGTCTGAGCGCCTACTCGCTGAGTCCCTCTCACAAATTCAATATAAATACTTAACATAGGGTACTTGGGAATCCGGATGTTACAACTAGCCTTTCTTTGTTATGAATTACACTCCCTTCTTTGTCCATTTTGTTTCAAAATACCCATTTCAGTCCAACTACAGATGCATCCTTTGGTGTAGGAATCAGTCTCCATACCTTGTTTCGCTCAAACTCGTTGAGTTCATCTTCCATTGCCTGTACCCAATCAGAATGATCGAGTGCAGTGTTGATAGTCTTTAGTTCAATTTTGGTGACAAACGAATTAAACATGCAAAATTCCACTTGAGAGAATAATGCAGTTTGCTTCGCTTTCAGTTGAGAACGAGTAAGAACTCTTTCTGGTGAATCACCAATGATTTGGTTTTTTGGATGATCTTTTTTCCATTTGGTGAGAGGAGAGTAATTTGGATCATTGGAGGGATCCAACTCAACATTTACTTCTTCTTCGAAATCTGACTGAGTATCAGCATCATTTGTATTTGCATTCTCCCCCTCAAATGATGAGACAGTTTCGGCTTCAAGCATTGAATTCTCCCCGTCAATTGGACGTTCGATTGATATGTTGGTTGATGGGTTCTCCCCCTGGAATGGTATTCAGGGTCATCTGATGAAGATGAACCTTCCCCCTGAAATGTAGAACTTTCTTCTGGAGATTCGCTTCAAGGTATCAATCTTATTGTCATCTTCCTTTGCTTCAGAGTGAATGGCTTTCTCTGGTTCTTCAAATAATGACATGTATTACTCAAATAGATTCAAACTGGAAACAGTGACTTTACTAGACGCTGGAAAGATTTCCTCCATTGAACCTTCGGTTGTTTGAAGCTTATTGACGTAGTTATCATCAAAGGTGACATAATAGGTTTCTTCAATTTTCTTGGAACGCTTGTTCAGAACCCTATATTCCATGGACTTTAATGAGTAGCCAACAAAAATTCCTACATCAGCTTTGCCATCAAACTTGTTTCGGTGCTCCTTTGAATTGAAAATAAAGCATCTACAACCGAACACATGGAAGAACTTGACATTTGGTTTACAATTGTTCAAGATCTCATAGGGAGTAATAGAAAAACGCTTGTTGAGAAGAGATCTGTTCTGTGTGTAGCAAGCAACAGCAATAGCGTCAACCCATAAATATAAAGGTAACGAGGCGAAACTGAGCATGGATCGGGCTGCTTCACACAATGAGCGGTTTCGCCTTTCAACGACACCATTTTGTTGTTGAGTGTTGAGAGTAGAAAAGTTATGAGATACTCCTTTTTCAGTAAGAAAGTCTTCAAATTCATTATTCTTGAACTCCAACCCATTGTCACTTCGAATATTTCGAACCAGCTTACGCAGTTGAAGCTCTATTTGCTTCATGAAAACCTTGAGCTTTAGTGTAGCCTCTGATTTCTGTTTAAGAAAGAACAACCAGGTGAAATGAGAAAAATCATCTACAATTACGAGTATATATTTGTTACCACCAATGCTTTCAATAGCCGAAGGTCCACATAAATCAATATGCAGAAGCTCAAGTGATTCGATGATCTTTGTGTTGACACGAGTTGGATGACTTTTTCTGTTTTGCTTTCCCATTTCACATGCAGCACACAAATGTTCTTTATCAAACTTGAGTATGTGAAGTCCGCGCACATGATTTCCAAGAACTAGCTTGTTGATTTCTTTGAAGTTGAGGTGAGAGAGCCTTCGGTGCCATAACAAACTTTTGCATGAGTGTGCTTTCGTTAGCAGACACACAACTGGCTTTCCTCGAATGGGATTTAGGTTTAGTGGGTACATTTCGCCTTTTCTTTTGGATTTTAACGAAACTGTTTTGGATTTCTTCTCTACTATTTCAGATCTTTCATCATCGAACGAAACCTTCAGTCCTGTTCCCACTATTAGTTGTGAAACACTGATGAGATTGTGTTGTAAGCCCCCTACATATGCTACTTTTCTGATCGAGAATTCGCCATTTGTGATCATTCCATATCCTTTTATTGTGCCAAATGAGTTATTGCCATACTTAACACATCCACCATTCGTAAGAGCTCGAAACTCCCGAAGCTCTTCGTTTCTCCCAGTCATGTGACATGAGCAACCACTTTCAATGTACCATTCATCATCAAACTGCTCGTCATGCATAACCGGAAATAATTAAGCAGATTTAGGAATCCAAAATTTCTTGGGTCCTTGTGAGCCTTTTACAGAACAAGGTATTACAATAGAAGAATTAACCAAGTAAGTTCGTTTTATCAGGGTTGTTTCATCTTTTCGTTTGATTGTAAAAACTTTGATTTTATTTTGTTTTGACGCTTCAACCTTAGGTTTATTGTTTTCTAACTTTTGGTTTTGTTTCCCTAGGTCAGTAGTCATCTACTTTCGTCTCCTGAGACAATCTTCCCTGTCCCCTTCACATCATCTTTAGGATTGTGCCTTGAGTGAGAGGAGTGTGTTTTAAAAGCAAAACATTGCTTTTGGGTCCTTTCGCTTGAGGTTGAGGAGCCAAAACTACCCTTTCGGTTGATGGGTTGAGGACCGAAACCACTCTTTCGGTTTCTTTTGCTTCTATTTCGGGGACCAAAATTTCCTTTTTGGTTTGTTTGGCTACATGAATGACATTGAGCATAAGAAGTAGATTGATTCATTGACACTCATTTATCCTTAGCATTTAAAGTCTTGTATGATCGAACATAATTTGGGTTTTGGGACTTCCAAAACTGTTTCCTTTTAGTGGGATTTTTCTTGTATCTCCATTTACGTTGATTTTTCTTTTCAGACACCTGTTTAGGAGTTTTGTGGATGTTTACCTTCGGTTTCGATCTTTCATTAGGACTTTCGCTCTTCAACGAGGAGGTTTTGCTTGTCACCTTAACTGATTCACTTGGAATCCTTTTGGTACCACTGGTTGATGGCACATCAAAACCTGTGGGCTTGTTAAGTAGTTCTGCCACATATCTACCTTTAACCCTCCATGAAGTTCTCTCAGAAAGACCGACTGTGTCATCAACCTTGTCTATTGGTGTTGACCAAAAAAATTCATCACATCCTCCAGCATTATCTTCGTCAACTAATGTTGTGAGTTCGATTGTTTGCTTCTGTGTAACACTGGTATCTCTATAGACTTGATTTTGCTTGGTTTGAACCTTCTGATACACCATAACTTTTTCTTTCATGACTTTGGACTTGTTTTGGGACGAACGAGCGAACTCAATAGAATTTTCAGAAATAAGATTTTTGGTAGGTTCGGGTTCGCTCTTGACAAATTCAGAACAGTCCACCTCATATTCTATAGATATTTCACTCATATCATCATCCTCGTCAAATTCAAAAGTATTTTATATATTAATTTTTGTTTCTGAACTCAACTTGGCATTCAAAGAGTCAAATTTATGTATAGTTTCGGTTCTACTATTTAATTTATCATTTTCATCCAATAAATTCTTAAGCATGTCCTTATGGTCTTTGGACTGGATAAAAGATTCAATTTTGTCAAAACCAATTTTATAGCCAGGAGAAACTTCATCAGACGAGACAATAACTTCACAATCATCAACATCAACATCAATTTTGTCCTCCTTTAATTCAAGGAAGGGAAGAATCATTATGTGGATTTTCCTGCCTATTTCACAATCTAGATGCAACTGAGTAATATTGGAATATGAACGTTTAACAATTAACCAAAAAACGTCTCTCTGTTCTAAAAGCTTCAAATTATCCCTTTGCAACTAAATTGTCTCATCCTTAATTCTATTTATCTCTTTCTCCTTTTGCTCAATCCATATTCGCCTCTCCTAACTCATCAAAGACACCCTGCTGAGTTGATCAATAGGTTAGAATTTATGAGGCGGTTTTGGGTTAAACTACCACTTAAACTAGAAAATTTAGATTTTAAATCGTTCAATTCTTTTTCATAGTTTGTGGCAGAGATTTTTAAAGATTCGAGAATAGAGTGTACCTTCTTGATCAATTGATCATACTTATTGATTTGCTCTCCAATAGGCATGGAAGCGAAACACCTGTCTTCTTGTTCCTTCGCTTCTTCTCGACCCCCATCGGTGGTGTAACCCTTCATCTTTGACACTCCAACTGTCACCATCACGCATTTTCCTTCAGCAACATGCTCATCTTCTTTTGCCACGAAAGCCCTGCCATGTGTAGGCTTTCTCACTTTTTCATCCTCTGAGTTAGTGGACCAAACTTCAACACCACCAAACTCGTCACTTGCAACATTTTCCTGCACAATAAGAACATTCATAATGTTATTTGCAGCAGCTTTCTTCTTCTTAATCTCTTCCAGCTTTCGTAGGTGGTATGCTTCATCATCTTCACTTTCATTCTTCTCAGTCACCTTTCTTAACATACAGTCTTTCGAAAAATGGTTTTTGCCTCCACAAAAGTGACAATTGAATCCTGAGTCACTTGACATCTTGCTCTCTTTCTTCGGTTCTTCTTGATGGTGAGTGATCTTCAGTTCCCCCTTTGATTTTTCGGAAATGTAGTTTGCTTGCCGGTTTCGGTTCTTATTAGTGGGAAACTTTCTGCAAATGAACGTCTTTGGGTTTGACACTATCACACCCCAAAACCAAGAACGGCGGAAACGTTCTGGGGTGGAGGACGTCATGTAAAGTATCACAACACTGTAAAGTAGTAAACAAGCAACAACATCATCCATTTCATTAATAATATAATTTTAATACAAGTGTGTTCTTTCATAGAATAAGACATGAAAATAAGTAATCAAAATAAAAGACGAGTCTACTGCTCCGTCTTTTCAACACCTGGTCATCGTACCTGTCTACTAGTGACCTGAGAATACAAGTTATTTTGGTAGAGTTTATCAGCATAAAGCTGGTGAATTCATAAGTATTTTGTGTCATTCATTTGTAAAACTTGTAATGAAAGACTTGTAATTGTTTGAGGAAATGTTTGTATAAGTATGAAAACCCTAGAAAATCCCATATTTCCTACTAGTATAAAAAGTAGTCTTCTACCAAGACTCGACTGTTTTGAAGGTATGCTTCTCTCTAAGAATGACGGTTTTCCCCATCTATAACTATTATTATAAAAATATAGTCTACCTGATCGTTTAAGTGAATGTATCAAAAAATAAAGGTAATATGGAAAATTATATAATCATTGAAATCGTATCCTTTTTGGCTTAGGATAAACATGGCATGCTAACTCGGTGAACAGTACAACCGAGAACATCCGTAGATGAACACCCCTGCTGTAGCGAACAGTCAGGTGTAGGATGGTCAGTCCAGGAGTGTGTAGTAGTATTTCTTCATATAGTATCTAGTATTATCTCTTCATGTAGTATGTACTAGTGTCTCTTCATATGATATGCAATAGTTTCTCTTCATTTAGTATGTAATAGTGTCTCTTTATATAGTATGTAATAGTGTCTCTTCATTTAGTGTGTATTAGAGTAGTGTATGTATTAGTGTAGTGTATGTGTTAGCGTAGTGTATGTATTAGTGTAGTGTATGTATTAGTGTAGTGTATGTATTGTTGTAGTGCATGTATTGACTCATGTATGAACTGACTCTTAGTGTGATTTCTTGTACTAGGAATAGTAATTAGTATCTCCTAACTATACCTATTATAGTTACTAGTAATGTACGTGTATAACTG
This sequence comes from Lactuca sativa, assembly GCF_002870075.4. Classification (NCBI taxonomy): domain Eukaryota; kingdom Viridiplantae; phylum Streptophyta; class Magnoliopsida; order Asterales; family Asteraceae; genus Lactuca; species Lactuca sativa. The sequence goes on along the minus strand of NC_056630.2, from coordinate 294,401,220 downwards.
AATGTATGCCTTTGCTACCCAAAGGTACTGAATTGACTGATACTACTTTTATGTCTATATATGTATACATAATATATAACTATATTTAGACGACATTCGGATAAATAACCGATACCCTAAGGCCACATCCAAACAAGGAAAAGGAATCAATGCGAGCTAGCAGTCCTAAGTCCTTTAAACATTACTTATATAACTATACATATATAGGCATGCATTTGACAACATAAAAGTTTAAAAGAAGTTTTGTAAAACATTTGAAAAGTTTAATAATAAGAATTGATGACTTGATGTCAAATTATAAAACAGTTTAAAAGCAGTTTGTTTGATATAAGCAGTTTAAAGTACACAAAATCTTTTGTTTGAAATATAGTTTGAAATACATGAAAACCTTTGTTTGAAACACAGTTGTAACAGAGTTTGAAAGGAAAGATACAGTATGTAAGATAGTTTGATAAAGAGTTTAACATGTAAAAACATTTAAGAAAGTCATTTAGAAGTAGTATGCTGGGTAAAACAGCTAAAAGCGTAGTAAATCCATTTGTGTACTAGTTATTAATCACATGTGATTGATATAATAACTAGTATGCTTCAACTTGTATCCCCCCCCCCCATAAAAGCATTTAAAAACATTTAAAAGGTTAATTAAGGGGTATGAACTCACCTGTAGTGAGTAGATTGGATGGAAGTGTCAGACAAGGTGCTAGGTGTCAAGTGAAGACTTGAACACACACAATGATCCTAATAACATATAAAGACATATATATGTATATAATTAGTGATTATAACACTAATTAGACAAGTATAAACAACCTAGAACTAGGAAAACACTTGGATTCAAGTGTTATAAGAACTTAGGGTTGCATCTAAGGGTAGTAAGGCATTTCTATTGAGATTATGGCCCAAGGACCACTCTCCATGGAGTTTACTACCATGGGTTTACGACCCCAAGGAGTTCACGGCCGTAAACTCATGGTCATAGATGCATAAGTGTGGGTTTGAAAGGCTAGGAAAACTTGAGGGAATTTTGATTTACCCAAGGAAGTGAAAGACCCACTTAATGGAGAGTGTGAGGAGTTTACGGCTTAGGGGAGTTTACTCCTGGCCGTAAACTCTCTAAATGGTCATATTTAGGGTCTTAAAGGTAGGGAGTCTCAAGGATTTAAGTGTTCCAAGGTTAAACAAAAGTCTATATGAGTTTAAGGTTCAAGACTTGACCTTAATTGTAGTTTACGGCCTAAGGACCATTTATCCATGATGTTACGGCCGTAAACTCATGGTATTATGTACCAACTCAAAGTTTAAGGTCCCTAGTTCAATGGTGGAGGGTTCTAGTCCATGTTCTAAGCATAAGGAAGGAAATTAGGGCAACATTGCAACCTTATATGGAGTTTACGGCCTTGGGAGATCCTTGGTCGTAAACTCTCTTCCAACTTGGATTCATTGATGTTTCTTAAGTCTAAACAAGTTCATTCTAGTATATAACAAGCTAGGACATGACTACTTACGATATAGGAGCTTGAAATGGTCGATTATGGCCAAGAACACTAGTGTGTGTTCTTGATGAAACTTGAAGATCTATGAAAACATGATTTTCATGGATGAAATCATGAGAGGATGCTAGATTAATAGGTGTATCAACTAATGAAGGGATAGAATACTTACACTTTTGGTGATCTAAGGATGGAAAGTGGATGATACTTGAGAGGAAACCCGAGTTCTAGGCTTGAAATGGCAATAATAAATGAAAAATGGCTAAGTTTTTCATATATAGGTATGGATTCTACGGCCCCATGAGTTTACGACCATAAACTCATGGTCTCATGGTCGTAAACTCCTCATGTGAGGGTTTAAGGCTTGATTGGTGGTTTGGAACCCTAGTTGACCCATTCTAGAATTTGATCTTTTGATGTATTAAACATATGGATGCTCAAACGGACTCTAAACTGTGCTATAAGTTAGCATGAGTAAGTTTGAATTTCAATGCAGTGTTTGACTATACAGGATAGGAAATTTCGGGTTGTCACATCATCCCCCCGTTAGAGATAATTTCGTCCCGAAATTAGAGTTTAGGCGAGGATGTAGGTATGAATAATCGAATAAAGAGATAAGGATACTTCCGCTTCGATTGATCCTCACGCCCCCGAGTGAATTCAGGTTCTCGCTTGGTGTTCCAGCGAACCTTCACTAATTGGCTGCGGCTTTGCTTCATCTGTTTGACCTTTCAATCCGTGGTCACTACGGTTAATCCACAAAGTTGAGGCTCTTGTTGATCTTGATCTCATCGAGTGGGATTACAAGAGTCATGACGGAAAGGCACTTTTTCAAGTTTCGAGGAGTGGGAAGGTAGAATGTATGTTACTGAGTCCACGAGGTAGGTTGAGACTGTAACTTACAGGGCCGATTCTAGCAAAAATCTCGAAAGGCTCTATGTACCTTGGATTTAGCTTTCCACACTTTTAGAAGCGTACCAAGCCTTTCTAGGGTGATACATTCAAAAGAATATGGTCTCACACTTGGAGTTCCAAAGGTTTCTTTCTCTTGCTTCTCTTCCCAGTCAAGGGCCACTCCCTTCAGGGTCAAAGTCGTAAGAGTTTTCGTAATTCGAGAGAAACTCTGAATGAACCTACTGCAGTAGTCAGCGAGACTTAGAAATTTGTAAATTTCCGTAGGCATCTTTGGTGCTGACCAGCTCTCAATGGCCTTGATTTTCTGAAGGGTCTACATGAATTCCCACTTCACTAACAGTGTGCCTTAGGAATTAGGCTCTTCGAATCCAGAACTCACATTTAGAGAACTCGCATTCACTATAAACAATGCTCTGATACCAATCTATCACACCCCAAAACCAAGAATGGCGGAAACATTTTAGGGTGGAGGACGTCATGCAAAGTATCACAACAGTGTAAAGTAGTAAACAAGCAACAACATCATCCATTACATTAATAGTACAATTTTAATACAAGTGTGTTCTTTCATAGAATAAGACATGAAAATAAGTAATAAAAATAAAAGACGAGTCTATTGCTCCGTATTTTCAACACCTGGTCATCGTACCTGTCTACTAGTGACCTGAGAATACAAGTTATTTTGATAGAGTTTATCAGCATAAAGCTGGTGAATTCATAAGTATTTTGTGTCATTGATTTGTAAAACTTGTAATGAAAGACTTGTAATTGTTTGAGGAAAAGTTTGTATAAGTATGAAACCCTAGAAAATCCCATATTTCCTACTAGTATAAAAAGTAGTCTTCTACCAAGACTCGACTGTTTTCAAGGTATGCTTCTTTGTAAGAATGATGGTTTTCCCCATGTATAACTATTATTATAAAAATATAGTCTACCTCACCGTTTAAGTGAATGTATCACAAAATAAAGGTAATATGGAAAATTATATAATCATTGAAATCGTATCCTTTTTGTCTTAGGATAAACACGGCATGGTAACTTGCCGAACAGTACAACCGAGAACATCCGTAGATGAGCACACCTGCAGTAACGAACAGTCAGGTGTAGGATGGTCAGTCCATGAGTGTGTAGTAGTATTTCTTCATATAGTATGTAGTAGTTGTTAAATTAGTGTCTAAGTCCATAACTATTTTGGTATGTACTTGACCCGATGGTGCATGGTCCTTTTGGGTTGCCTTCACCAAAGCAACTTGATAGGATGAATTATGGAGAGAGAGGATTAATTATGATTTATTAATATATTATGAGAATAATATATTAAAGGAGAAATCATATTGTGGCTAAAAGACATTAATTAAACTTAAGGGACTAGAACTATCAATTGTATGATAGTTGAATATTGGGCTAATGGACTCCATATTAGAGGGGTGGACGAATTCTCTGGGGAAACCCATTAGAAATCGTCCTAGGCCTCAAAAGAGGGAGTCCATGGGTTGCTTAGGGCCAAAGCAATCAAATTAGGGTTTCCTTGTTAGATAACCTTAATAGCCTCACTATTTAAGGACCCCTAGGGCACCAAAAACGTGGCCAACTGATTCCTTAGGGTTTCTACATGGTTTTGGGTGCCTCCTCTCTTATCATTCTTCATCCTCTTGCTCTTGGTGTTTGTGAGCCATTAGAGGAGTGACATTTGTGACTCTAAGCTTTCTAAAGCCATTATAAGCAGGATTTGAGATTGTTATTACTACATAACAATCAAGGTAAGATCTAAAACCCTTTCACATGTTAATATGATTAATTGTATGCTAAAACTAGGGTTAAAGTCTTTGATGAATTGCATGTACAATAGAGAAACCTAGATCCAAGCATTAGGGTAAGCATGAGCACATAGGATGTTCTTATGGCTAAAACCCATTAGTGGTATCAGAGCCTTGATTGGTTTCTATTGTATTGATGCCTGGTACATTCATTCATGTTGCAAGATCGAGTTTTTGGCCATCTTCCTGACAAACTCGTCGAGTTCCAATGTGGACTCGTCGAGTAGGGTGAACTCGACGAGTCCATAAGGGGACTCGGCGAGTTTAGCTGTCAGACAGGCGGATTTTCGGGATTTTTACCTATTTTGACTTAGGATAATTGCCATAATTGTTTAAAATTAATAAAATTCGAATTTTATTGATTCCTTATGATTATCTTTGTCAAAATAAAAGATTTTGGTCATCTAATTAGATATTTGTTACCTTATTTGATAAATGTTAAATTATTTGAATTATTTGATCATTATCTTGCAAGAATTTGAACTAGATCTAATAAGATAACCACCAATTAATTGTTAATTGCCTTATTTGAATTATGTGATCTAAAATATTCTTGATAAAGTTTGGAAAAGTTTCAAATCAATCCCTTTAGATTTTATAGTTTAAATTTGAACTTAAAACTTTTTGTTTTGAAATTTAAATAAGTTAAACCCTAATGTTTTGAAATGTTTCAAAACTTGCCCTCAAGTTTTGGAATTTAAAAGTTGATTAATAGTTTAATTTAGAAATATTAAATTCTAAAACCCTAGTATTGTTTTGAAAAGTTCAATTCACACCCTTATGGTTTTATTAATTAATTAAAGTGTATAAATAAAGGAGATTTAATAAATCCATAAAGTTTAGGTTCACATTTAGTTAAATTAAAAGTGTAATTTATTAACTTAGACCACCTAGTATTTTAAAAGTGTAAAATACACCCTATACTATATATAACATTAAAAGTCTAATATATATTTATGAGTGAAAGTCAGTCTTACCGTTAGTAGGCCTCATTCATGAAGCTGGTCTATAAGGGGTGTTTAAGGAAATTGCCTATAAAATGGCGATTGAATGGGTATCCACTCTTACCCACTACACTCTTGACTAGTGGAGGGTCGTTAGCCGAACGGGTAGGATAGGACAGAAACCTTCCATTATAAGTATAATGAAGTACAAAAGTAACTAAATGCTTTTGCAAAATTCCCAATCTTAGTTACTTTAGGCAAAAGTGAATTGATGCAATTCCATGAAATTACACTTTGTGCCATTGCAAAGACGTTAGTGGAGCCTGTGTGGTTAACAGGCACACTAAATGGTTCTAAGCAAAGGTAGCAAAGGGTGACTCAATGTTTGTCATAGTTCGGTGGAGCGTGTGTGGTTAATCGGCACATCGAATATGTGATTGTAACATGTGGGGGCACCGTGTAAGTTTGCATGGTTATTCACACCCGCTTTGTGATCCTCGGTATCCCAGTCACAAACTAGAGGGGCATATCGAGATTTAAACATGCCATTGAAAAGTTCAATGAATCTCATAAGATCTAGGAATTTTCAATAGATTTAAAACTTAAATTTCTTTTTCATTTTTCATGATGGAAATTAGTGAATCGTCATTCACTTACCTTCAAATATTTTGCAATTGGGTTACGACATCCCTTTCCCAAGTTGTAGAGTATTGTGTTGGATCCTAGACTCGATGTTTCATTTGGGTGTCACATCGAGGATCCTAATCAACTTAACTTGAATTTTCTCCCATTTTGTATATGTCAAAGTGTGACAACTATGGTCTTCCCAAATCCCATGGAACAAGCTTTCCACATGAAGATGATATTCCATGATTCGATCAGGGAACAAGAGATCATGCTTCACTTCCTCCACCTCCTCCAATTATTCTCTCTAACCCACAAGTTCGAAGGCTTGAAAAGTTCAAGCTCACTCAAGCCCTTTTGGTAAGTAAACATGGGAAACCTATGTGTGTACACGTCTTAGAAATGAAGTCACACATTGATAGGTTAAGGATGTTGGGTGTCGAGATTTCAGGTAAGTTGGTTATTGACTGGGTTCTTCAGTTGCTTCCTGAATCATATAGTGATTTCGTAAGAGAGTACTATATGATGAACCACGATGTAACCCTCATCGATCTCACCTATATGCTTATTGCTGCTGAATCAGCAATGATTTGGCGCACTGGAAAAGCAAAGTTGATTGGTGGATCTGCCTTCCAGACCTCTATGGATATAGATAATGGCAACGAAAGGCATGCCATGATCGAAAAGTTTGATCATAAGAGAAAGGCAAAGTCAGAAGTAGTTCTGTGTGCTGTTCCAAAAGAGTCAATTTGCTTTTATTGCCAAGAGAAGGGGCATTGGAGACGAAGTTGCCCTATTTACCTAAGAGATCTAAGAGATGGGAGAGTCAAAAACATATGGCTCTGCTTTAGGTAAAATCCATTAACTAACTCTTTTAAGTTCCTATTCTAGATTCTTAATACATGATGTGATAAGATTACATTTCGATGTCTTGTAGGATCGAAGAAAAGAGAGGAAGCTTAAGGGAAGAAGTGAGCGGAATCTAATCGTGAAGAAATGGATTTCGATCACATTACTTGAAGATTAGAATCTTGAGCTACTACTTGGAGTTAGAATAAGATTGCTAAGAAATATGTATTAACATAGATTTTCAATTGAATTGCATTGTAAGGACAAATTTTTTTCCGCACTAAAATAAATTTTGATTTTTATATTATTTATTTATCCTTGCAATGGCGTGTGTGAAAAATTGATCTTTGAAAGTTTCTATTATTAGCAATATTGGATTTGATTCTTAATTATGTTATTTGTGGAAAGGTCAAGAATTTACCAAATAGGGAAAGTTTCTCATCGCCCAAGTTTCAATTGGATAGAAACTTGGAATCATACAACAAGTATTGCATGATGAATGAGAAGTTTCATATTTGGAAATTAGACTAATGCGTTGACAAAGTGTCAAGTGAAGCACTAGGAGATCAAGTACACAAGGTTGTGTGTTGATCAAGCCCACCACAAGAGTGACAAAGATATTCATCATAATTTACTAAAGGTTTAGTTGATATGATTATACTTATAAGATTAAGTATAATTCCGAGTTGATTTGAAAGAGTTTAAATCAATAGCATAACGAATAAGAAGAATCAAGTAGGCAGAAAGATAAAAGTTTCTCTATTCTAAGAAGTAGGGAGAGTACCTTTATTATGTTTTATGATAGGTCTTAATGATTAAGAACCATATCTCAATTGATCCTCTAAGTGAGTCTTAGTGCAATTGTATGTCTGAGAAGAGGAATCCAGAATTGAAGAAATGGTTAAATCAAGATGTCAATCATACTTCGTTCCAAAACCAAGTCTTAGAGTTAAGATTGTGACATTGAGTGACAAGTCTTCAGAAGGTTTATAACATTCATCAAATGTGGAAAGTTGCGATTTCTTGGATAAGACAAAGACCAACTAGGACCAATTTTGTGAATTGTTTTGTTTTTATAAGAACTACACTAACTCTTGAATATTTGTTTTGTCAAGGAATGTTTCTTGACAAGAGAATCTTACATTTCAAGGATTCAGTGGGAGTCTCAAAGGTCTTGAAAGGTTTCAAGAACAAATCAAGAATAAACCTTATCGATCATCACTAGCACACGACTTGAGGTTTACAACCTATCGTGTTGACACTATTTTGTTTCTATGTCATTCCAATTAAGTTAATTATGCATGTGAGTTCTATATGTTCTCATTTGAACGCGTAAAAGGCAAGCACCTTGATCAATGAAAAGTACAATGATAGGAAAGGGTGAGCTACTTAACTACTTGGAAGACATGGTGGGCACTCGTGTTACCATAAGGCAAGAAAGCAAGACTGAGAAAGTTCGGTCCATATGAGTTTGGATTTGTCGCAAACTTTGGTTTTGGCAAATTCGCATGGATAGGAACTCATACACCATAAAATCTAAGTGTCATAAGATTACCTCCTTCATGAGAATGACTGTGAGGAAATGCTTTCACTAAGAGAGATTTTAAGAAGATAGTGATTGTGAAATTGTATTCTCAAATTCAATTATGGTTACGGTATCCCTTTCCATAATTCCAATTGTGAGATTTGGCAATTAGTCTGAATTGTTTAGACACACATATGGGCTATCTAAGGCAAATGTGTATAAGTTTAAGAAGCTTGATAAAGGATTATCAAAGTGATAAGTATTAAAAATATGAACTTAAGAAATTCAATAAGTATTGTTTTCTGGAAGTTCAGTTGTTTTCTAAAACATGTCAAAGCTAGTGGGAGCATAAGTGTTATGCTTATATGATAATAATCATCATGATAGTGGGAGCATAAAAGTTGTGCTTGTATGATTATTAAGGCAAGTATTGCAAGTTAGCAATATTAATTATAGAAAAACAAGAGTTATACTTTACAAAGTCGTAAGGATTGAATAGTTGTTTTGCTATAATTAAGGGAGAGAATATTATGCTTCATTTCATATCTAAAGGCTTAGGTTGTGAAATGTTAACAATATTAGTCAAGGATACAGAGTGCGTTCTCAAAATTTCGATTATGATTGTGGCATCCCTCTTCATAGTTCGAATTGTGAGAATGTGACACATAAAATATTATGGCAGAAGATTGATAAAGTATCATATATTTATTATGCATCGTATCCCATACGCTTTGGGTAAAGGATCGATTGCAGATGCTATAATATTTGACCATTCTAAAATTTCCAAATGTCTAGCACATTAAGAGGGAAAAAGGACAAGAATCGGTTTTGACTAAGATAATTAAACAACTATCAAAGGATAATCCAAAGTTTGCTGAGGATTGGTTGCTTGTGAGTAGTTGGAAGTATGGTATTGGATGGACCATATCGACATTATTATGAATAGATAAGATTCTATTAAGAATGAGTTGTCATATGGCAAATATGGAAATGTTTCCATATTGGGAGTTGGATATTGAGAATCTATATCTAGATTAGAAACTTTTATGCAAGAAGGATGTTCAAAGGAATGTACTTTGAGTGAGAGACATCATATCTATAGAATTGTTTCAGATAGAGATTAGCCAAGTCTTGATGATTTTTAGCTATGACTTTACGAAAGAATCATTACATACAATGTTAGAATCTAGCATAAGTAACAAGAATTTGATATTCTTATACTTATGATAAGGATTGGGAGTTGTGAAATGAGTATGATTGGAAATGTGTTCATTTGATCTATTTCACAAAGTAAGGACCGTAGTTAAACATTGTGTGCATGCTGAGAGCATGGGACAAGTGTAGTAATAAATTCAAGTAAGAAGTTGATTACCCAAAACAACTAATAATGAGTAATCAATATGGTGATTAAATAAAATGTTTTATTTATACCCAGGGTTTAGGGCCATATGGGATTAGTATTATTCTTGTGTTTCACTTTGCATGTTTTGACTTCCTGAATAATTAAATTGCTTTAGAACAATGAATTATTCGAACGGACCACAGTCATTCATATGTTGGAAGTAGGTATGAATGAAGACTGTCGTGAATTGGTGTGTGGATTGTCTAAAGTGTATTAGACATAAGCAAATGTTTGTTGCAACGTTCATGAGTGCTTATGAATATGATTTGAGCATTGGATTAAACCCACGCTCACTTGGATCACTTCATGGATTTTATCACGAGTGATTGGCGAGACGATAATATCTTATATTCTTGAAACCGAGATGTGTGAGTTGTATCTTGCGAGTCGGTTACACATTGATAATATGTAAATGCACCAGTAACTTGGTGTTATAAAACATATTATTGTGTGTGATTCGGTGAGTGAGTGCAAGCAAGCATTTAAACAAATTTGATCCGTTCCTTTTATCCAGAGTAGGATGAAAGCGATATATGTGGGCCCCTCGATGATTTAGTGATGTCACTAAGCGCTTGGCCAAGCCGGGACTAATTTGATGTGTTCAAATGTAGTCTGTTGTCAGTCTTCATAAATCGGAAATCGGGAAACAGTATAGAGAGAATGATTGAAATCCATGTCTCACGTCTATATGATATCTAGAATGGAGGAATATATGATCCCTTATCTAAAGGACATGTATCTGATAAGATCAGAGTTGACAGCAGCTTTTGAAAGCTACGCTTGCAGATCAGGATCTGAAGTCATACGCTGAATTGTTATTAGACTTATCCAAGTGGGAGACTGTTGGATTAGTGTCTAAGTCCATAACTATTTTGGTATGTACTTGACCCGATGGTTCATGGTCCTTTTGGGTTTCCTTCACCAAAGCAACTTGATAGGATGAATTATGGAGAGAGAGGATTAATTATGATTTATTAATATATTATGAGAATAATATATTTAAGGAGAAATCATATTGTTTAATTAATATTAGTCAAGAATTAATAAGAATTAATTTTGTGGCTAAAAGACATTAATTAAACTTAAGGGACTAGAACTTTCAATTGTATGATAGTTGAATATTGGGCTAATGGACTCCATATTAGAGGGGTGGACGAATTCTATGGGGAAACCCATTAGAAATCGTCCTAGGCCTCAAAGGAGGGAGTCCATGGGTTGCTTAGGACCTAAGCAATCAAATTAGGGTTTCCTTGTTAGATAACCCTAATAGCCTCACTATTTAAGGACCCCTAGGGCACCAAAAACGTGGCCAACTGATTCCTTAGGGTTTCTACATGGTTTTGGGTGCCTCCTCTCTTATCATTCTTCATCCTCTTGCTCTTGGTGTTTGTGAGCCATTAGAGGAGTGACATTTGTGACTCTAAGCTTTCTAAAGCCATTACAAGGAGGATTTGAGATTTTTATTACTACATAACAATCAAGGTAAGATCTAAAACCCTTTCACATGTTAATATGATTAATTGTATGCTAGAACTAGGGTTAAAGTCTTGGATGAATTGCATGTACAATAGAGAAACCTAGATCCAAGCATTAGGGTAAGCATAAGCACATAGGATGTTCTTATGGCTAAAACCCATCAGTAGTGTCTCTTTATATAGTATGTAATAGTGTCTCTTCATATAGTATGTAATAGTGTCTCTTCATTTAGTATGTATTCTCTCTTCATATAGTATGTAATCGTGTCTCTTCATTTAGTGTGTATTAGAGTAGTGTATGTACTTGAGAGCAAACTTGAGTTCTAGGCTTGAAATGGCAAGAATGAATGAAAAATGGCTAAGTTTTTCTTATATAGGTATGGAGTTTGCGGCCCCATGAGTTTCGGCCGTAAACTCATGGTCTCATCGCCGTAAACTCCTCATTTGACGGTTTAAGGCTTGATTGGTGGTTTGGAACCCTAGTTGACCCATTCTAGAATTTGATACATTGATGTATTAAAGATCAGGATGCTCAAATGTACTCTAAACTGTGCTAAAAGTTAGCAGGAGTAAGTTTGACTTTCAATGAAGTGTTTGACTGTACAGGATAGGAAATTTTGGGTTGTCACAGACACCATCAATGCATATTCTTTATTGGTCAAATCAAATTTAGACAAATCTAAATCTTCTTCCTCCTCACCTGTACTCTTTCCTTTGGAAATTAGAGCCAAGGAACCCATGCTTGAAACCACAATCGTTTCTTTAGTCACAACACCTTCATGTGACTTTAGTATCCCTACTAGCTTCACCAAAGAATAAGCCTTGAATTGTTCTTGGGCCTTTACTGTAGATACTACAACCATCCATTCAAATCTTAGGTCATTCATGAATGTGACCTTCTGTTCAATAACTTTCCTCTTTATACCATGCTTTATCATTTTTCTAAGAAGATGATTAAAGCGATCAAAGGCTTGAATAATCTTCTCTTCAGGTTTTTGCTTGAAGTCTCCAAACTCTGAAAGCAATAGAGTCTGAATCGAATGCACAAGATCCTCATATGTAGAATACAACTCTTTCAGTCTGTCCCAAACCTCTTTTGCCATCGTGCATGAGCTAACCAACCAAAAGGTATCAGACTATAAGGCAAACCTGATCATTCTAAGACCTTTAATATTGCATGCAAACTTATCCTTCTCATCTTGAGGAACATCTTTAACATCAACCATAATTTGGTTGTACTCCTTTTGAGTCTTTATGATTCTTTCTGTGCCTGAGTGAGTGAACGGAGCAACGGTGATCACTTCCCAGATCAAATACCCATTATCTTCAGAACCGATCACATAGTCTTCAAAGTGATGCGTCCATACTTCGTAATCCTGAGTATAAAGAATGGGAATTCTAGTTGTGGATCCAATGTTGTTGGAAATATTAACAGGGTTTGTGTTGGAATCATCGTGTGACATGATGATATTATGAAAAACCTATTTCAAGATCAGAGTTGTAAACAAAGTTAGGGTAAAATCGAAATCTAATAACAACGTCAATAACAAGATGACGATTTCTAACAGAGATTAATATTACCGGAAAACCCTGAAACCTTCTTCAACAGAAGGGATGCGTATAGATTACACAGTCTCCTACTCTGATACCAATTGATGAGTTGAAAAACTCTTTAGATCGATTAGATCTTCAACAGGTCAATAAAGAACTTCCGTTGTAGAGGTGAGCTAGGATTTTACAATGCAATTAATGAGAGTAATAATCAAAGAGTTAATGATAAGATTGCATGCATGCAACTTATATACTAAACACTAAAACAAAAGACATGGCTGGACAGGCCCAAGCTGGTGACAAAACTGGACTAACAAGCTAGCCCAAGATGCAACACTATAAGCCCAACAGGGATTATTTCCATCCTACTTCATCTTCGATGAAGTTCAGACAACGTGTATTTCCATTTGTGTTGGGTTTTATTCAAAATCATTTTCATAAAATGCTAAAAACAACAACAAAATTCTAAAATTAGAATAAAATTAATACTTTTTTTAACCCTCCTAGGAGAATTTTGCAATCAAGGAAATATTAAAACAACCATAGAAAGGAAAAGATTACAACCTTTGAAGTCTTTGATTCTTATGGGAGATGGACGTTGAGGAAGTAATGCATGAAGATTCAAGGAGAAGCTCTCTACAAGTATCTACCAAGCAAGGAAATACTACCAAAGATGTCAATTTTCACTTCTATATATGTTGTTTGTAATCCTTCAAAGTTTATACTAAATAAACTTTAAAGAGAGGCAGCATATGATCTCTTAATCCAAGCACCAAATGCAAGAAAAAGATAGGGAATGGAGTTCCTAAATTCGGAAATATGGCAGCCCCACACAGAAAGAAAATCAACAAAAGAATTATCATCTCTCTTAGACAAACACTCCTTATATACATACCATTATGCATTAAATCAAGGCTAACATTAAATGAAAGTATGGTGTACTCTTATGACATGTAACGATGTAAGAAGCAAAACAACACACAAACTCTTCCTCAATGAGGAAGCTATGTCTTTGGTACAAGAAGTCAAGACCAAAGTGTTTGTTTTACTCTTCCTTCCAACTAGTAGTTAAATTCTAATTAAATGATTACTCTAAGTGCCTAAAAATTTGTACAAGACATTAATATTCATACCATATGATACTTACTAGTTTTTTGGTCTCTTTATTAATATTTTATAGAAACATTAATTCCCACTATGTTGGTAAAATATTATTTTTATAAAATAATGTTTTTCGACTTAAATACAAGTGTTGATATTTCTTAATAATCAAATTTACTCTAATAACTGATAAATTAGTAGGTGTGACACTATAAGATCATATGTTATTAGCAAATATCATTTTATAATGAATCTAGGGTATAAAGATCTTTTAATCTCCCACTTGCACAAGAATGATCATAGATTAATAAAGACAGTAGTGAATGTCTAGCAATGTTTCACTTCCCCTAATAACATACAATGAAGAATTTCATTCATCAACATCCAATTCCAAAACCCTCAAAGCTACAATTGATGTGTAAGGTAAGTTTATCAGTTATCCCATTGTTGTTGACATCTTATTGAACATGAGACTAGCATCGCAATCATTCTCATTTGGTGTTGAACTTTAGGTAACGCGTGTTATATGTATAGCTCTCTGTTGAGAGAAAAAATTTGGGATACACTTGAGCAAACGTTAGAACAAGTATATTGCGGAATAGTTAATCTCGAAAGATCTAAAAGCTCAACAATAATATTTAGAGTTAGATGTTAGAGAGTTAGTTGCGGAAAAGTAAAGAAATGGAAATGACAACAATTTTTATATCAAGTATACACATAAGTTGATTCATAATGAGGAACGCATTCAAGCCAAGTTAATAAGTGAGATCAAACTTAGTGATTAAGTCACAAAAGACTTGCTCCAAGGAGAGATTGTAATCGGTTATGTGAGAGTAAGAAGTATGAGTAAGAGAGATACAAAGATAACTTCAGAGATGTGTATTCGCAATTGATAGATTATAATTTTAATACAAGAGAATGAATCTCTATTTATAGAGATTCACGAAGTACACTAGATTACATCTCAAAGAGTAGCCATGCAAGGCATACTGGATAATAGAGAGTATTACAATAAAAGACAAGTAAAGTAATCCAATAAAGAGACTGCGGTAGGTAGAGACTCCAGATGCGGTTGCTGATGAAGGAGCTTGACTACGGTTGCTTGTTGGCTGTGGTAGCTAAAGTTTAAGAGGGTCACTTTTTATGATTCAACAATTTCCCCCTAAGTGACCTCTTTAACTTTTGTTCAAATATCAAGTTTAAGGAACTTGATCAAGATCCACCAAAACTTCCTGATGTTTTCCAACCAGATGGTTCTCCTTAAAACTGCATTTTGGCATATATCAAGTTGCTTCCTGGTGAGGCAATGCATGGCAGTCATAGGAATGAAGTATTTGACATTAAAGATTTTCCTTTTGAAAATGATTCCGAGTTTAGGGAAGTTGGTTGCACCTAAGGATCTTTCTTCAAAGCCTTCGGTAGGCATTGGTGCAAGGTCGAGTGGTGGCAGATCAAATTTTTTGGCAATGGTGGGGTAGATGTTTGCATCGATTTTAGCAAAATCACAGACCGTTTCCTTCAAAAAGGTATTATCCCTTTCAAGTGCTATCTTCGTCTTCGGGTGCTTCTCCGACTTGTTCTGGAACACCTTTGCAATGAGAAAGACTTATTCCGGATTCATACAGGGGAAGTCAGCTTGGGTGCGGACATAGTCGTGTTCCCTTCTAGTGAGAGTGTACTGGATGAAGTCAGCCTTATTGAACTTCCGAATCTTGTAGTTCTTAACTGTGGATGGTCTATCATTAGACCATATATTCTCAATGGGAGAGGCATGCTTATCATAAAAAAGACTAAGTCTCTCAAATTCCATTGGCAGTCTTTTGAGGTCTAGAAGGCTGCGGTCGAATTGCTCAAATATTCTGAAGTATCTAGCATTTGGAGAGATAGGAACATCCCAGTAGCCATCCGAAGGGGGTTCAGCATAGGTGAGGTGAGGTCTGTAATCGTCATCCAGCAGTCTATGGTGGGGATTGAACCAAGAGTTTATCAAGGATTCATCCATGATAGTATCAAAACCACATTCTCTCCATATGAGCTCCGCAAGTTTAACTGCTTTCTAATAAGCTTTCTTTTGCTTCGTTACACGAGAGTCATTTGAACATTGAGAGGACATGTGCTGCGTAATATTTTTGAAGTGAGGGGGAGTCTCTGGTTTTTCAGGAGAGATCTCCTCTTGCGGTGGAGTGTTATGAGGTGGAGTATGATGAGATGGTTGCGGTGAAGGAATTTTTTCTGTAGTGATGGGGGGACTTTGATGTTGTGAGATGGAGTGATTAGAGTGATGGACTTCTTCTTTACTTCCCCCTCTCGAGGAGTTCAGACCCGGAGACTCCTTAAGCCATTTTCGAAGGCCATCAACTTTTGCAAAAACTTCTTGAATGAGCTTTGAGGGCATCTACCAGTTTTTGACTGTTGGGGATGATGGAATTTAAGAGTAGCCAATGAATTTTCTTGGTGAGTTGAAGGATTTCGGGGCCATGGAAATTTGTGGACAAAGATCGCTGCAGGTGGTTGATTGTCGCTTGAAGGACTGAGATCGTGGACTCATAGGCAGTGTGAGTCTCAACAATCAGCTTTTGAGATTGGGAGGCTTGATCCACAATGGCTGCTTGAAAGTCTTTCTTGATTGCGGTTACCTCAGAGATGAGGCATTCCGCAGCAGCCATGAGGTACTTGTGATCTGCTTGTCTATTGTTGTCAAGGGACCGGATTCCCACATCTACCTTGAGGGAGATATGCTCAGCAGCCAATCTCTCATGAGTTTGCAAGCGGTCTATCCATTCAATCAATGACTGCGGTCCGGGGATATCTTCTGGTTGCGGTTGAGTTGGCTTGACCGCAACAAGGATTTGATCAACCTTTACTTGTAGGCTCAAAAATTCTTTTCGAGTGACAACATTCTTCTTCTATTTCTTCTTCTCTTTGGGCTTTGAAGTTGAATGGTGAGAGCTACCGGATTCTTCTTCTTCATCAAACATCATAAGATCATCATCAGAGGGAGAGGGTTTTTTTTACCTCTTGTAGATTAGCATCATCAATTCCGAAGGTGGGAGCAGAGCTCACTTCTACTGCGGTTCCTTCTTCTTGTGATTCTTGGACAGTTGGAGTGGGAGGAACTTTGGGAGCATTTTGATCTGCAGTTGCTTCCTAAGTCTTGTGGAGAGTTTCGATCATCTCAGACATCCAATCTTGAACTTTCAATATGGTGGCTACAGTATGGGCATTGTTAATGGCATCTGCCCAATACTTAGCCACAGCTTGGATTTCTTGTTCCTTCTGCTGCTGTTGCTTGACTTGTTGATCTTTGCGTGCTTGGAATGCCCTACGGAAAGTGGCATATTTCTGAATGTCAGCTTCAGTTACCGAATTGTAGTGCAAACAAGAGTCATTCGAGTCTTCACCGTTAAATCCTTTGTATCACACCAAAGTGTCCTTCAGGTCCACGAATCCTTGCACATTTCTTCTCACCGTGCCTAAACCACCTGTTACAAATGTAAGCAGAGTAGGATGTCCTGAGCTTCCTCGGTCTCCTTGACCCGTAGTCAAGTTTGGCCTCGGCTTAGTTCTGGCATGGGCGGAAGAAGTGCCTTGTGGTTGGGAAGCTTTTTGAAGTGTATGGGTTACGTTCAAGAGGATGGAGTTCAAATCCTCAAGTGAAAAGAAATGCAATCGGGAAGCCCTGGAGACCTTAGAGTGAGAACTAGTATTATCCCCTTTGGAATGAACTGGGGGGGGGGGGAGTCTCCTCATTACGGTGAATCAGACTCACTTTTTGAGCTTGAGTGGTGTTCGATGGTGGTGTTGAATGGATGTGCGGCCATCCCAAAGACTACTGGAACCTGTTGAGAGGCTGAGGTATCAGTCCGATCACTCATATGGCTAGTGGGATCGCTTTTGCATTTCATGAGGATTGCAATGGGTTGATCGTCCTCATCAGAGTCACTGCTGGAGACATGTCTGCTTGGTTCGACGATAGTGATTACTGGTGGAGATTTTCTTTTCTTAGAGGGCTTCGAAGGCTTGGAAGCATCCTTTTTAGGAGTTCCTTGTTTCTTGGTGTTGCGGGGGCCATGAAGAGCAGAGACTTTATGCTTGCATCTTTGGGATTGAGAAATGTTGGAGAGAGTTTTGGAAGAAGGGATTGCGGTGCCTTCAGGGTTAACGATTGCAGATGGATTTTGAAGAGGCGGGGTAGGAAGGTATGGGTCAATACCTTCAGTAGCCTCAATATGATATGAGACATCAGCAGTCTCAAGACCAAGAGTGGAAAGAATGTGGGTAGGAAGTCTTCGAATTGGACAAAAATAGATTGATCAGATGAGGGATTGTACCTTTTGATATCCTTGGTGACAAAGAAATTGATGTTGTTGCCCATGTTGATCCCTGCATCCACATGAAGCTCTGAAATGCAGAGGGACCAGAACCTTGCAAAAGTGAGTTCGGTTGGGTTCTCCCTTGGGATCTCCTTGGGAATGTATTGAAGAAAGTCGTCCCATAGGATATACCCGTAGTTCACGTCATGACCTGTGAAAATACTCCACGCCAGCTCTAGAAGTTTAAGTCCCATATTGTTCGTGCCTCCGGTTCTGCCAGATAGACTGAGTATGACAAAATGGCAAACGAATTGCCAGACCGCAGGCAGTTGGTCTTTCTTGAATTCACCAATTCCTTTAATCTTCTTCTGATATCCCACTTGGTAAAGTGCAGAAGTAATGTCCGCCATGGATGGGGTGAAAATCTTGATGGAGGGATGAACAAGGAGGTTAATGGCAGAACGAAACTTTTCTTTGGACAGAATGACCAAAGAATCATTGACCAGGTTAAGATGAACTTCTTGTGGGTTTTCGAGTGGGCGATAGGCTAAGAAGGCACATTTGATAAGGTTTGAGATTGGAACAACGTCTGTGAAAGCATCGAAGGGGCCAAACAGGGGATGATTCTTCGGAAACTTGATCATCAGCTTGATCAGAGCATTGTAGACTGAATGATCTTCGAATACTGCTCGGAAGTTGCTTGAAGCAATCGTGGGAGAGTCTGAACCAGTAGGGTTCACTGATCCAGATGCCTTGGATTGTTTCTTGGATACACCGGATTTCACCACTGTAGGATCTTGAGAGAAAGAGTAGAAAACAGAGTGCTTGAAGGAATTTGAGAGGAAAGATTCAATGTTTAGAGAGCGTAAAGTGATCTTGGGGAAGAAGAAGGGTTTATAAAGTGACGAATTTGAACAGTAACCGTGTTTTACCCTAGGTAAAAGGAAAGGATAAGGTAAAAGGTCGTTTGGGGGGAATCTTTTGAATTGGAAATTAAGTCTCAGCCACATAATATGAAACGGTTTTAAAAAGTTTTTGAGATTTACCAAAAACGGTTTGCATTTAATGAAAAATCAGACGTACATCGATACGTCAGGTGATCATGTGGTGAGGGGAAAAGAAGTTGTAAAGGATGGGACATGTTGGTCATGAGGAAAAAACAGATTAAGGATGTGTTTATGGAAAAACGTTCTTTTTGTCATCATACCTAAAATAGGTCTGACACAAGGTTTATACGAAAAGGAGAATGAGATAGTTTCTCAAGGAATGTTTTTATTTAATGTTTTATTTAATGAAGGATCGTTAAATAGCGCACCACGATTCAAGAATTAATGAATCATTTGAGAAATTATCAATGTGATTGCGGATGGAAACTTCATTGCAGATGGATCCTTTGCCATTGCGGATGGGTAGACATATGACTGCAGTAGAAGAAAATGAGGAGAGCACTTGTATAATAAGTTAGTAATAACAAACAAGAAGGACCAGTGAAGGATAAATATAATATATGGTTGCGGTACATAGACTGCGGTACACAGGATATACCAAAACCATTTATTATAAGTAAGTTTCAGTTAGGACCGCAATAGAGACCAAGGATGGTCTGCGGTACCTATCAATTCAAGAAGAATTGAGGGTCCGAATTCATCATTCCTAACATTTGTAAGAAAGTGTTGAGCTTTGTAGAGTCAAGTTCCTTTGTGAACACATCTGTAATCTCTTCATGAGTAGGGACAAAGATGAGTTCAATGTTACCTTTCAGGATGTGGTCTTTGATGAAGTGATACCGTAGTTCAATATGCTTGGTCTTGGAGTGCTGAATAGGATTGTGAGAAATCGCTATAGCACTTTCATAGTCACAGTAAATTGGTATCCACAATCATCTGTATCCGTAGTCTAGTAGTTGTGTCTTCATCCATAGAACTTGTGAACAACAGCTGCCTGCGGCACATATTCATCTTCTGCGGTAGACAATGATACACAACTTTGTTTCCGTGATGACCAGCTGACGAGTCTTCCACCCAAAAATTAACGTCCACCTGAGGTGCTTTTACGATCAAGTTTACATCCGGAATTATCCGCATCTGTGAATGCTTGAAGGCTGAAGTCATTGCCTGCAGGGTACCATAATCCAAGAGACTTGCTTCCTTTTTGGTACCGTAGTATTTGTTTGGTTGCGGTCATATGTGACGCTTTTGGGTCACCCTGATACCTTGCACATACACCAGTTCCAAAGACAATGTCTGGTCGGCTTGCGGTGAGGTACATCAAAGAGCCTATGATACCTCTATAAGTCTTGTGATCCACATATTCGCCTGAAGGATCAACAGAGATCTTATATCTAAAGGCCATGGGGACCTTAGCCGAAGAACAGTTGTCCATGGAATATTTCTTCAACAGTTCATAGGTGTATTTCTCTTGATAATGAATATTCCTTGCAGAACTTGTTTCACTTGAAGTCCTAGAAAGAAGTTAATCTATCTATTCATGCTCATTTTGAACTTGTTGGTCATGAGCTTAGCAAATTCATCCACCATTCCTTGATCAGTCGATCCGAAGATGATATTATCCACATATATTTGTATAAGCATAAGGTGGTCACCATTTGCTTTTCTAAATAAAGTGGTATCAATTACTCCTTTTTTGTATCCGGATGAGATAAGAAATTCAGAGAGAGTCTCGTACCACGCTCTTGGGGCTTGCTTCAGACCGTAGACTGCTTTTTCACGTTTTTAGCAGTGGTCAGGGAATTCAATACTTTCAAAGCCTTGAGGTTGCTGAAGATAAACCTCTTGTTTTAATTCCCCATTGAGAAATGCACTCTTACCGTCCATTTGATGTACCTTGACGTTTTTATGGGCTGCGTATGCTAGGAAGATTCGGATGGCTTCCATTCGTGCCATCGGAGCATACGTTTCATCATAGTCAACACCTTCAAGTTGATTGTAGCCCTTTGCAACTAGCCTTGCCTTGTTTCTGACTACCGCATCAGATTCATCTAGCTTGTTTTTCAATACCCATCTAGTACGAACAATGGTGTGACCGTGTGGCTTCGGGATTAGCTTCCACACTTTGTTTATTTTGAATTCTTCTAGCTCTTCTTGCATTGCGGATATCCAATCAGGTTCTAGTAATGCTTCTTTGATCGTTCGAGGCTCGAATGAGGACACAAATGTTGCGTAGTGACAAAGATCAAATAAGTCCTTGGCAGATCAAGTCTCGATACTTGCGGATGGGTTGCCAATGATTTGAACTGGTGGGTGGTCCTTCGTCCATACGTGTAGACGGGGTTGTAGATGATCAGCAGCTGCGGTAGAGGGAATGTCTTCAATATCAGAAGTTTCTTTGGTTGGAGATGGCAGTTCCCCCTGTATTTGAGAACATCCTGCGGAATCATCTTGGCTTGTTGGAACGAGAATGGAATTTTCTTGAGCAGTTTGGAGAGGTTCCCCCTGGATTGCTGATGGGAGTTCCTCTAGAACCCGAGAAGGTTCCCCCTGGACTGCAGATGGGAGAGTGATAATCCTTGAATCGGTTCTTGTATCAATGTTTTGTATGAGTTCATCATCCGAATCCGAAGATACATTTGATGCTAATGATTCTCTGCGGATAGGAACTTGAGCAGCATCAAGTACTGGAACCTCAATGGTTGTTGCTTGATCCGGAGTAGAGCTTTCCCCCTCAACCGGAGAGGTGAAAGTATTGAGAGATGCTACTTCGGATAGAGATGGACCAGAAACATTAGCGTGTTGTTGTTGAGCGGCCGGTGACACAAGAACTTCGGATAGTTTCGCCGTTTCAATAGGGTCGAAAAGATCGTCATAATTGACTTCAACTAGATTTAAAGGACCTAAAGAGGCAGGAATATCACTTTCCATGATTGCGGTGGTTTCAGTGGATGGAGGGGCGGTGCGGATGTGAGAATCATCAAATTTCACATCGAAACTTTCAATAATTAGCCTTGTACGTCTGATGTGAACTGGATAAGCAACCTTGTTCGTGGAGTAGCCAAGAAAGATGCCTTCATCAGACTTCGGTGCAAATTTGTTAAGCTGATCTTTGTTGTTGATCGCAAAACATCTACACTCAAAGAGGAAATTCGCTCCCGAGGCACAAATATACAATTTTTTTCAAAAAACAAGAAGCATGTCAGATTTCAAAAGTCCGAAAGTCTAGAAAAATTTGTTTTCTCTCACTATTTTTCGAAAAACTCTACCATCAAGCCAAGTTAATAAGTGAGATCAAACTTAGTGATTAAGTCACAAAAGACTTTCTCCAAAGAGAGATTGTAATCAGTTATGTGAGAGTAAGAAGTATGAGTAAGAGAGATAGAAATATAACTTCAGAGATGTGTATTCAGAATTGATAGATTATATTTTTAATACAAGAGAATGAATCTTTATTTATAGAGATTCACGAAGTACACTAGATTACATCTCTAAGAGTAGCCATGCATGGTATACTGGACAATAGAGAGTATGACAATAAAAGACAAGTAAAGTAATCCAGTAAAGAGACTGCGATAGGTAGAGACTCCGAATGTGGTTGCTGATGAAGGAGCTTGACTGCGGGTGCTTGTTCGCTGCGGTAGCTGAAGTTCAAGAAGGTCACTTTTTATGATTCAACACTCTCAACACATAAGAGGAATAAATCTTATCTTGACTACACAAGCCGCATGCATATTTCACACTACACCTGATAATGGCTTTATAACTACCTGGTTAAGGATCAGTGCTTGACGACATGAAAGTATTCCACTCCCTACACTTAAGTCCATGTATGTATGTCATGTATTAAGGATACAAAGATGAAGCATTTTTAAAAAAATTATCACTCATGATATCAATCTATGAGATGATCTTGATGTAGGTCTATCGAATGCCAGTTCTCTAACAAGTACCTATGAATCTTGGTTACAACCCATTGCCTAATTTCATCTGATGATACTCAACCAATCCAATTCATATTAGTCTTACTTCATAATTGTTACCACAATTATAACCGACTATGAACTTTTAGAATAATAATATTATTCATGGATTAAACACTTTAATAAGGAACACAACAAATATTGATGTGAAGATCATATATATATATATATATATATATATATATATATATATATATATATATATATATATATATATATATATATATATATATATATAAACAATAGAATCCAAATCAAATCCCATTTCTCAAATAACAAACTCTTATAGCACAAGTGTGACCATTCATGCTTAGCTTAAAGAAAGACTTTACTAATGGGTCTGACTAATTTTAATTTGTGTGAATTATGCAAATACAATGATCTCAATATTTAACTTTATTCTAAGTATAGTTAAATATCTTGGAGAATATGATTGGTGTTCTGATTTGATTTAGAGTCTCTTAGCTTGATTAAATATATTATTGAAGTCACAAAAGATTTATAGGTTATCCCTGGATGGAAGGATTTCACCGAGTTTTTTAATAAACCTATTTATCCAATCCTACTTATTACAAATGATCAAGAACACGGAAATCATCATCCACAAAACACCCATACATGTTGGTATATATCGTTACCAACCAAACTTATTGGTAGTCAAACAAGTTGTTACTAACTTATACTTGGTCTGACAGTGGTAGCAAAAGTTTTGTACCAATTACGATTGGTACGGTACACAGTTTATTGGAAAAAAAGTGACTGATACCATACCAATTTTACCCCTTGGTTCAACCTAAGATTTGCTCCACTGTTTTTTCATCAATTTTCAATTTTGGATACTTTAGCCACAATGTCTTTTTCCTTTTGTTAAGGTAATGCCTTGTGTTATGAACTATTAAGTTAAAGAATATAATAATAAAGTTACAATAATAATAAAGGCATAAAACAAAAGATAAAAGGGGAAGAATGAACTAATAACCGGGATGAAGAGAATTTTTGTTAACTAATGAATTATGCTTACACTAGTGATGAAATTTTAGTAAATATAAACAAATACAACATCCAAAAAAAAAAATATTACAAACTATTTGAACAAGATGTGAAAATATTTATTAACTTATTCAGACAAAACATAAAAATAAATATATAATGTTTTTTTTAAATGAATAAAAAAAGAATGTGTTTTACAGTCCTAGTGGGATGCTTTTTTGACTTTGATGCAGGGCTTACAACTTAATTCCAGTCTAGATCGGTTGGGGTGGCTCTTGGATACGTCTGATCATTTTACAGTCTCTTCAGCTAGGTCCTATATTGATAATTAGAAGTTGTCTACATGTGGTGGCGAAACTTATTGGAATAATTGGGTTGCAATTAAGTTGAATATTTTTATCTGGAGATTAAGATTAAATGGCCTTCCGACTGGAGCAAATCTTTCTTATAGGGAAATTTTATTGGATTCGATCTTGTGTCAAGTTTGCTCTACTACGACGATTGAGTCTATTGATCACCTGTTTGTTGGGTGTAGTGAGTTGATTGATCTTTGGACTAGAGTTGCTATTTGGTGGGGTGTTCATGTTCCACAACACCTTTCTATAGATCCGTTATTGTTTGGTCTAATTCGTTCTCTTGGAGAAGTGGACAACGAAAAGTTTTTTATGGGGTGATTGTGATGACCTTAAGGTGCATTTGAAATTTTCGTAATTCCATTCTTTTTGGGACAGTGTTGCCTATGAAATCAAGAATTTTTGATGACGTGGTTAAAAACTCTTATTTTTGGGTGTTTAATAGGTGTAGCAAAGCTAATATAGGATGGACTAATTGGCTTCATAATCCTGTCACTGCTTGTAAGTTTTTGTAATGTTCTTTTTCTAGCTTCTTGCTAGTTTTTAATAAAATTCCTGTTACAAAAAAAAAAAAAAAAAAAAAAAAAAAAAAAAAAAAAAAAAAAGAGTGTTTAGATGATAAAAGTTGCGGCCTATATTTTTTTTCATTAATCTCCATTGACGCAGTTTATGTATCTAATTTTCATAAAAAAGTATGTATCTAATTTTCTTAAAAAAGTACAAAATCTTTTCCTCCTTTTTTTTCTTTTTATCTTTTCATATATATATATATATATATATATATATATATATATATATATATATATATATATATATATATATATATATATATATATATATATATATATATATATATATATAGGGTGAGGTTCAATAGAGAACCATAATTAACCAAGGAACCAGTGAATCAATCGTGAGCATCGGAAATCATAACTATCAATGGCCAAGGAAATAGATGTACACTTTTACATTGGACGCACACACACCGGATTATACCAAAAAATCCACCCTTTATAAAAAACTCACCACTTTTTTTCGTTTTAAATTTTTTTTAGGCCATGTTTTTTATTGAAAAAAAAAACGAATATACCGTTGTTCACGATTTTCGCCATCTTTCCATAGAGATCCATTATGATATATTAAAAACGGACTTTTTTTTCGAAAAAAACTCACTTCATTTTCTTTGATGAAAAAAAGTTAAGGTCTATTTTCTTATAAAAAAAATTAATAAATATATCAAAATTCATATTTTTTGTACTTTTTAAACATAGATTCAAATTCAAGTTAAAAAAAAAAAAAAAACAATATTTCAGTTTAAATTCACATTATGAAACCTATTTAGATTCATATTGTAAACATATTCAGATTCACATTATGAACCTCCTCAGATTCATAGTGTGCATAATAATAAGCCAGATTCACAGTGTGAATCTGAACTGATTGGAGTATTTTCACATTGTGAAAGTTAAAATTTGAAATATTTACAGTTTAGATTCACAGTGTGAATCTACACTGATTGAGGTTTTTTTTTTTTTTAACCTTCTCAGATTCACAGTGTGTATAGTAGTAATTCAGATTCACAATGTAAATCTGAACTGTTCGAGATTTTTCATATTGTGAATGTTAAAAATTGAAATATTTACCGTTTAGATTCACAGTATGAATCTTCACTGTTCGAGGTTTTTTTTTAATCGATGTTGATGTTTATTAATAGAGTACAAAATAAATATTTTTGGTATAATTAGTTTTTTTTATAAAAATAAACTTAAATATTGAAAAAAACTAAGCAAATTCAGTGGGTTTTTTTCGAAAAAAAAAATCGTTTTTTTATATATCATCATGGATCTCTATAGAAAGAGGACGAAAAATCGTGAATAATGGTATATTCAGTTTTTTTTTCAATAAAAAACTTGGCCTAAAATTTTGTTAATGAAAAAAAGGAAGTTGGTTTTGTTATAATCCGATAGATGTGGGTCAATTTTAAAAATTTACAACCCTTTCTTTTGCCGTTGATCGCTTTAAATTCCGACGCTTTGGATTTGTTCTCTGATTAACAATGGTTCACTATTGAACTTTTCCATATATATATATATATATATATATATATATATATATATATATATATATATATATATGTGTGTGTGTGTGTGTGTGTGTGTGTGTTTTAGAAGCTAATAACAACAATAAGATATGTTTTTTTTATCATATCACATAGCGAGAGGAGAAAAAAATGTGAATACAAAGTTTTTACTTATTTATTTCATTTTCTTTTGTGTGTATATGTCTCGTTTACCGAAAAGAAAATAAAATGAAGACCACCTCAGCCTAGAGTTGGTGATAAAAACAACGAGAAACCAACCAACATGTTACCAACCGAACCAAGAATATTGGTAACTAATATGTTTTTGGTAACCAACATGTTTTGTTGGTAGTATCATGCCAATTCTATAATCATGGTACGGTAGTGGTATAAAGTTTTCAATATTACGGTAATACCATATCAACCAATTCAATATATATATATATATATATATATATATATATATATATATATATATATATATATATATATATATATATATATAGGGTGAGGCTCAATAAAACATTATTATTAACAAGGAACCAACGAACCGATCTTGAGCATCGAAATCATAATGATCAACGACCAAGGGAATGGATTAATAATAATTCTTGATTAATAATGGTTGATTGGTTCTTTGATTCCTTAATTAATAATGGTTGATCGGTTGAGACATGGTCGACCATCGGAACACAAATAAAGTTTTTAATCAAGGAACATGTTACAAGCAAGTTTTCAAGACAAGGTGGTTAATCTCTATTGAGATATAGTCGAACACAAATAAAATTTTAAAAGCTTTAGTTTTCAAAAACTTCTTCGTTGATGCAATTGTCTTAATTACATAAGGCCTTTTGTCTACATGAAAAGTGTCTAAAATACTCTACTTGATGACTTAAGTTCTTAACATATACATAAGCTTTACATACTACATTATGAACAATATTATACAACACTTATACGATTATTTCAACACACGATGTTACAAATAAGAAATCAAAAATGTCTTCATATTGTTTGTATTGTTCAAACATACGCTCCCACACTACTCATTACCTCATCTATACTCAGAGCTTGAAATTGAAGTTGTTTGCTCATGTTATATTTTTTAGCCAATATATGCTACCATATAACAATACTAGTTATAAAGTCAAATATGTCAAGTTCATATTCCGCTACACAAGTAGCTTTACTTTTGATTTTTATATTTGTCTCTTCATCAACAAATTTATATAATGTTTCTACTATTTTAAGAGCTTGAGTTGCTATTGATTTCATAACTTCAATCCTATTTTCCCACCTTATAGTTGAAAGATATTTTAAAGTAAGACTTTGTTTGTGCAATGTGTCTTTTAAAAAATTCTCACTTTTTGTTGAATCAACAATCTATAAATACATTGAACAACTCCAAAAACTTAACTACTTTTTCATAAGACTTTATCATATCTGACAATGTCAAGTTAAGATAATGTGAAACACACTGGGTGTAAAATGATCTAAGAGTAATATCCAGAAGTTTCCTCTGTATACACTTATGTTTTGCCTTCATGTTTGACCCATTCAGCATGGGAGAGAAAAAGAAGGCAAGCACGGTTGGGAAATTAAAAGAGATGAGAGATACTAACCTTAACCTATAGTCAGCGAGTCATTTAAAAGAGGATAAACATCCCAGGCTACTCAAATGGTGTGTGCACTACAATCATCCCGAACTCTTCCCCTTGCTACCTGAAGTACCTGAAACCGAAATTGAAAGCTGTAAGCACAAAGCTTAGGGAGTCTCCCCAAACTAGCACATACCATACACATAATCATGCTACTAGGAGATACGGGCCCCACCCACACTCAAGAATATACGGTCCTCACCCACACTTCGCTAACTAGCAGATACGGCCCCGCCCACACTCTGTTGACTACGAGATACGGGCCCCACCTACACTTGGCTAACTAAGAGATACGCGCCCCTCCCACACTCGGCTAACTATGAGATACGTGTGCCACCCACACATTGCTACTAAGCATACATACAAGTATCACACAGATAACAAGTATAATCAAATCTATCAATCAGTCCTATATCCATACTTAAATAATGCTATGAGATACAGGCCTCCCCCACACTCGGCTATCTATAAGATCCGAGCCTCGCCCACACTCATCTACTAATCAAAACATATACGGGCCGACCTTGGTGCCTTTGACCCGTTCAAACCATGAGAAAAACTCACCTCGCAAAGCTGACTATGAAATTTCGCAGTGAGGAATCTCTAACAGCTACTCCAACGACTCCCCGACTATCATTATCACAATAATACTTAGTCAAAATCAAATAATCATTCTTGGGGTAAAATAACCATTTTACCCCTGGTTAAAGTCAAACAATCTGGTCAAAGTCAACATTCTAGGTTGACTCAACTCGCTGAGTTGACCCATCAACTCGCTGAGTTCCATGTAACAACGTGAATTTTCAAAACAAATTTTCATTTTTAAATCATGTTTTTATTATAAAAAACAATATCATAACAAAGTGTATTCAATGTCATCATAGCAAACAATTCCAAGAATCTCCAAAACATAATCTCTATGAGTGTGTACAGATCATGCCGGCGCCTGCCTGCGATCCTCGCTAGTACCTACAAACACATAACACAACAACTATAAGCATAAATGCTTAGTGAGTTCCCTAAAATACCACATACAACACATACGCCTTTCCAGACCATAACTCAGTGGGACCTTCCGGTCCAAGTGTCTCAGGGGACTTCCATCCCGAATTTCACGGCCAGAAAAGACCGATTTGTTTATGCTTTGTTTTTAAAATCAGAGTGATCGTTTACAGAAAACGGTTGCGGAATTTGTTCACAAAATAAAATATGATAACCATTTATCAAAACATTTCTTGAAAAGAATGTATTTTCATTAAATAATAACAACTCGGGATGTCATGTTCGTTACAGACCAAAAGCATAAACAATATAAAATGGATCTTACAATGGTTAATTATAACTACAAATCTATGATCCAAAATCTCTCGTCAAGTCCACTAACTTATACCCTTGTGCCATTACCTGTAATGAAAAGAAAACTGAGTGGGTCAGGCTTGGGAGCCTGGTGAGCATATAGGGTTTTCAACCCACAATAATATAATCATTATATTTAATCAGCAAACAATCAACCCAATTACCCATCCCCATTATCTTCTTAAGGTTTTACCCTAAGAACCAACTATCCTTCATTCATTTATTCGTAAGAAATTTGGCATGAATTCCATTACTGCCAAAGCTTACTTATCAAGTACTAAATCCATAGTTATATGGTGCTAACTCCATAGTCACCAAGGTTCACTTAACAAGCGCTAACTCCATAGTCGCCAATGCTTACTCAACAAGCGCTAACTCCATAGTCGCCAAGGTTTAGTCAACAAGCGCTAACTCCATAGTCGCCAAAGTTTACTCAACGTGCGCTAACTCCATAGTCGCCAAGGTTCATCAAATAGGCATGAAGTCACATCGTCGCCAAGGTATATACAATAGGCGCTAACTCCATAGTCACCAACAATTCCATCTACCTATGTTCTACCCAACAATTTTGTAGATACAAATACTTACACAGTTTAAATCATTTAACACCTGTATAAAACCCCAATTTCCATGCCCATCTCAAATAGACAAATAACATATAAACACATAGCACGTATTTCATAGCAAATACTTCATATTTATGTGTTAAAAGAAAGTAACTACACCCTCACACATATAAACAACAATATACTTAATACACTCAAACCATACTTGTATTATTATCGTGTTTATGAAAGGTAGTATACACTCACTTGATCAGAAGATGATCGGACAACACTACGACTTGCAGAAGTAGTATTCTTCGGTAGATCTGGAAGATCTCCACAAAAATCGAACTTCTCGCGGGCAGAGCTTCGGCTCAGGAACCGCACTTCTCGAGATCTTCGGGATCTCGGGACTTGCTTCGGGGCTCGAGAATAATACTGGGGCTTCGGGGTATTTCTTGCACGCAAATCGATGCAAAATGGGAGAGAGAAGAGGGAAAACGAACAAAAGAACCGGCTGCCCTCGCATCCTATTTATAGGAGGCTGGAGCCTCGGAGTACGCGGGACGTACGCGTCCGAATTCGTCACTGTATGCGTCATCCGAAGAACTCGAGTGCGAAGGTCGTCATGCTTCGCTGTACGCGGGGCGTACACTCGTACGCGGGGCGTACTTCGGATGAGTCCGATGACTCGCCTTCGGATAATACCGGGATTTAATAATTAAATTTAATTTTTAATTCATTAATAAACTTCGAAAATTCATATCTTCTTCATACTAACTCCGTTTTCGACGTTCTTTATATCCACGCGTAGGTGAGACTACGCTCTACGACTTTCGTTTAGACTTCGTCGGCTAATTTTGACTTTTATTTTTATTATTTATTTTTAATAGGTCGGGACAGAAAATTTCGTTATAAATTCATAACTTCTTCGTCTGACGTCCGTTTTCGCCTAACTTTTTATCGCTTCGATACCAACAACGAGATCTTCGATTCTCGTTTAGATTGCTAAGGCTAAATATCGCTCTAACGTAAATTCAGTTTTTACGTCGCGCTGTGTTGTGCCAGTTCTGTCGCGAAACTTCGACAGGTCATAACTTCTTTGTTATAACTCGGATTTTGGCGTTCTTTATATGCACGGAAACCTTGTAACATATACTACAACTTAGTTAGGATTATTCATCCTAAATAATCTTCTATCAAAAAGTCATTTTTGACGCTTATTGTCTCTAAATTGACTAGCCCAGATCTACGGGCGTTACAACGGGTCCCTCCTGTCACGACTCGTGGGGCAACCCCGACTCGACTCGTCGAGTCCACTTATGAACTCGGCGAGTTCCTTCCACGTCATACTCAAATGACCTTCTGAGGTCAGATCTGCTTCTCTAATCTATAGATTTGACCTTCCCAAGCATAATAATCACGTAAAGGTCGAATCTTGGTACACATCCAACACACCCAAAGCTTCTTTTGGTGAAATAACCTGTAAAATGGCCTCCTATGCTCATAACTCAAAAGGTATGGCATAAAGCAGAGTGGTAAGGACTCTCTGTACCTCTTAAGGTCCAGATCTATGAACCATTTCGCCTTGGGACCTCACATACTCCAGATTCAAACTAAAAAAGGCATAAAGAAAACCCTAGATTCCACTAGAATCATTATAAGCACGAGAATGGAACAGATTGTTACCTCCAACAGCTTCCTCTGATCAAATAGAAGTAGATGCAAGCTCCTCAACCCACTTAGCTTGTTCTACCTCCTTCCCTCTTCTAAAACACACAAGAAATGGTGAATTAGCCTTCCTCTTGTACCACAAATGATCTCTCTGCTCTCTAGGGTTTCTCAGGGGTGTAGTGGCCGCAAATGGAGGCCATAAAGTCCTTTAAATAGGGCACAGACCCCGAGAATTAGGGTTTCAATCCACAGCGCGGACTCGTCGAATCTACCCTTTCCGACTCGTCGAGTCCGCTCATTAATCCAGTCAGCACACACGATCCTACTCAATGAGTCTACGCCTCAACTCGTCGAGTCCCTCTCTTTTACTCAAAAATAAATGATCAAACATAATACCTAGAAATCCGGATGTTACAATTCTCCCCCACTAGAATCAGACTTCGCCATCGAAGTCTTGCTCCGCAAATAACTCTGGATGCTGCTTCCGCATCTCGAACTCCGGCTCCCAAGTCAGTTCAGACCCTCTTCGATGTTGCCACTAGACCTGAACCAGGGACACCTCCTTGTTCCTCAGAACCTTGATCTTCCGATCCCGGATCGCGATTGGCCTCTCAGTAGAATTTAGGCTCGCATCCACCTGAATATCCTCCTCCCGCACCACTGCCGACTCGTCGGCTACACACTTCCTCAACTGAGACACATGGAAGGTATCATGAATCTGGATCAACTACGTAGGTAGCTCCAACCGATATCCTACCCTGCCCACCCTTGTGGTCACCCTGAACGGCCCAATGTACTGGGGCCCCAGCTTTCCTCTCTTCCTGAATCGGAACACTCTTTTCCAAGGAGATACCTTCTGGAGTACGAAGTCTCCCACCTGGAACTCAAGCTCGGATCGTCGTCTATCCGCATAACTCTTCTGGCGAATATGAGCTAACAACAACCTTTGACTGACCTGTTGTATCTGCTCTGTCGTCTGAAGCACTAACTCTGTGCTACCCAACACTTGCTTCCGAACTTCCCCCTAGCAGATGGGAGTCCGACACTTCCACCCATACAACAACTCAAAGGGGGCATACCGATACTCAAATGGTGAGTATTGTTATAAGAAAACTCAGCCAACGACAGATACGTGTCCCAACTTCCTCCGAAGTCCAACACACATGCCCTAAGCATGTCGTCAAGCGTCTGAATCGTCCGCTCGCTCTGTCCGTCCGTTTGTGGGTGGTAAGCGGTACTGAAATGCAGCGTCGTGCCCAACTCGTCATGGAACTTCTTCCCAAACCTTGAAGTGAAACGTACATCTCGATCTGACACAATCGAGATTGGTACTCCATGCCGCGATACCACCTCCCTCTCATACAACTCTACCAGCCTCTCTGCAGAACAACTCTCATTGATAGCAAGGAAGTGAGCGCTCTTCATTAGCCGGTCGACAATCACCCAAATTGCATCAACACCCCTTGTGGTCCTTGGCAATTTGGTGATAAAATCCATGGAAATCTGTTCCCACTTCCACTGGGGAACCTCAAGTGGCTACAACTTGCCGTGCGGACGTTGGTGCTCAGCCTTAACCCCGCGACAGGTCAAGCACCTCTCCACAAACCATGCAACATCCCTCTACATACAGGGCCACCAATAATCTTTATTCAGATCCGAATACATCTTAGTGGCCCTGGGATGGATCAAGAACCTCGATCTGTGTGCCTCCTTGTAGAACCGGGTTCCTGGTATGTATTTTATTATAGTATCTTGCATTTTGGCCTTGGACTCGACGAGTTGAGGTCCAACTCGTCGAGTCGGAGTGTATTAGACACAGAAGTTTAATGACCGACTCGACGAGTCCGCGTGCGAACTCGGCGAGTAGGCACTGTCTGGACAAAAACTCTAGATGAGGGTTTGCACCCTATTTAAACCACTTATTCAGCCTCCCTTTCGTCTCCAATGCTTCCAGAACTACCCATAGCAAACCCTAGCCGTTTTTGAGAAGAACTAAGGAATTTTTGGTGGATCTTGCTAGTTGTGACCATAAGGAGAAAGGGAAAGGCTTGAGGAAATAGGTGAAGACCAAGGGAACCCGAGTTTGTGCATCTTCCACAGTTCATTGGGGAGATTTAGGGCTTTTATAAGCCATTTTTTGTGACCAACCATGATTGCAAGCATGGTTGGGGTTTGAGGCTTCAGAATCAAGCCATTAAGGGAGTCACAAGGCAGTTAGGGTTGCTTTTGCACCCATCTAAGGTCCCCATGCATCATAAGAGCTTATTTTATGGCCTTTTGAGCTCAATGTCCCATGCATGCAGGTAAAGTTTGTAACTTTATGTGCTAGAATGATTGAAGGAGCTTAGATCTACCTTTTGGTCAAGATTTGTATGCTGGAAATTGAGAAATGATACTTGGTCATGCCCGACTCGACGATTCGTTCTTAGGACTCGGCGAGTCCGAGGCAAAACTCCCCTTTTCTATTAAGGTTTGAAGGAACTCAGTAGAGCGCTAGAAGGGTTTTTAGAGGGTCCAAGGGAGTGACCCAACGTATTGGACTTAGCCTTATATCTGGAGTTCATGGGACTCGACGAGTGCAAGAACGGACTCGGCGAGTCCAAGGCAATCTCCTTACAGTTGAAGATGAACGCGATGAGTTGTTCATATAACTCGGTGAGTTGAGGACATGAATTGTTTAATGAGGGTGAACTCGACGAGTTGTTCATCTGACTCGACGAGTCGGATGAAGATTCATTCGATGTTCAAAAGAAGGGGGGGCTCATCGCGTCGATTGTTGAACTAGACGCATAGAGTCGTGGATAGGGACAGGTAAAGAGTTAGGGACTCGATGAGTTGGCGGCCCAACTTGACGAGTCGGGTCAACTGGAAGTTAACTTTGACTTGGACTTGGTTAGCGGTAAAATAGTCATTTTACCCTAAGATTAGATATCAGATTTTAACTGAGTGTTTCGTGGGATTATAGCCGAAGGATTACCATAGCAGCAATCAGCCAGTTGCCAAGCAGTTTCCCAACAGTCAGCCTTTCGAGGTGAGTTACCTTCCAGTAGCGGTGGGTCTACGACCACAATGTCGGCCCACTAGTAGGAGTTGTATATTAGATGATTGTCTTTGTGATATTCATATGGATTTGCTACTACCTAATATGTTATGTGCTAGTATGATATGATGTTGTATGCATGTAGCAGTAAGGTAGATAGTCCCTAAGATTTCCGGTGGATAGGGACAAAGAGGGGTAGTCATACCCAGTCATACTGGATAGGATATGATTATGTGAAACATGTTATGTGGTAATAGTAGAGGGGTGAAACAGTCCCAAGTATCCGGTCGACAGGAGCGAAGGGGAGGCCAGGACCCAGATATGCTCGGCAGTATCCGGTCGACAGGACCGAAGGGGAGGCTAGCACCCAGATATGCTAGGCAGTATCCGGCCGACAAGACCGAAGGGGAGGCCAGCACCCAGATATGCTAGGCAGTATCCGGTCGACAGGACCGAAGGGGTAGGTCGGGCACCCAGATATGCCTGCCAGTATATGCATGTTATGTGCTTTTATGGTATGCGGTACGATGGGGGAGCTCACTAAGGTTTGTGCTTACAGTTTCAGTTTTGTTTCAGGTACCTCTTCAGCAAAGGGGATGGAGCCGACGCGGTAGTTGCATATCATACACACACCCCAGATTCCGCACTATGAGTTTCCTTGGGATTGTACTCTGACATTATCACTATTTTATGATTTGGATTTTCAGATATTATACATAGTTTATGAGATGTTATGATTTCTCAATGTTTTTCCTACAAATGTTTTAATTAAAGTGATTTATAAAAATGAAATTTTTCGACGTGAAAATTGGGCTGTTACAAGTTGGTATCAGAGGCCTGGTTTGAAGGATTCGGACACACCCCTGGAGATGTCTGGACTCAAATCGAGGGATTAAAAGCTTTTACAAGAAAATGGTTTTCTAAAGAATAATATAAAGAGTTTTGAGAAAGAACGAAGTGTGTGATGTGCCCGACCAGTCGAGCTCAAGTAAGTTTTCCCCAAAGTACCCATACAAGTTTATGTTATATTTATCAGGTTCAGTAGAACAGCATGCTAGAATAGGACTAAGGATCTAGGGATGATGCCTTATGTGTTTCAGCTTATGTGAATTGCATGCTAGTATTGAGTAGAAAGCAGTAGGATGGCCTGTTAGGTTATGCCTGATAGTATGAGCCTAGTATTGTATGCTAGCACAGTTTGCTGTTATGAGGATAGGGTTGCTTGAGATCGTTCCCTTTTTTTTCTGAATGCTACTTGCTTTGTGCTAGAGTCACATGTGATCAGGGTTGAATAATCTTAGAGGATTGGATTTGACCCCATTTCGCAGCTCTTGTTTGAGTCCTAACCGTTGTAGGGATGAGTCCCTTACTCAAAGGATTATCCGAGCCTCGTTGCATGTGATTGTATTCAATTAATGGCTGATTGGCATTACAAAGAGGCCTTCAGTAGCTGAGGACTGGTTTGTGTGGGGTTAAACGTACCCTAGGGCAAGCCTAGGATGGGAATAGCAGAGATGAGTAGTAGCAGAAGGGAATTGGTGGAGTCAAGTTGGTTCTTGAAGAAAGTACGGATAGATGTGGAAGGTAGTATGGGCCCGTACTACTGAAAGTAGAGGATCCGTACTTGAATCAAGAAAGGTTGAGGCAAGACCAAGGAACTTGTGATAGACATGATCCCTCTAGATGTATTAGTATCACTGACGGTTGTCATTATGTATTACAGAATGGTGGTGCTATGTCCAAGACCAACAGTTGGCCGCTCAGGCGAGGGATCGGGTTCGGGTTCAGGCTCCGAACCAGTGGATGAGAGGCTACGTGAGTTCATCGCGTCCGAGATCACTAGTGGCATCCTTGATGCGACCCCGGTCATCTTTGTGTCGATCAAGGAAGGGATTGTCAAGCTGATTAGGATCGCCTCCAAGCATTCAGGAGTGACATGGCTACCACCCAGTCAAGATCACGCATACTTTCCTTTAAGGACTTTAGCCGCAGTGGTGCGCCGGATTTGACTGGGGCGAAGGACCCCATTGCTGCCAGACGTTGGATTGCAGACAGTGAGTCTGCACAGTTGACTAGCTTCTGTCTCGAGGGGTCGAAGGTGAGATATGCAACAGGGTGCTTGAGGGACAGGGCTAGAGATTGGTGGGAGTCGGTTGGTGACTCTCTAGGAGCCTCGACTATTGAGGCTTTGACATGGTCGGGTTTTGTGACCCGGTTCAGAGCTGAGTTTACACCTGCAGTGGAGCTCCAGTAGTTGGCCCCGAAGTTCCTGGATATGAGGTAGACGAGTGAGTCAGTGGCGGAGATCACCGCCAAGTTATGGGAGAGGGCGTTGCTGGTGCCCCAATATGCGGGAGATGAGGATATGAGGAGGACGCTCTACCATGACATGCTGCGAGGCGACATTCGGGAGCATGTTAGTTTTTCAGCTTGCCCTACCCTGGATTCCATGAATGCCAGGGCTAGGGAGAGGGAGATTGATTTGGATCACATCCGGAAGAGGAAGGCAGAGGAGGGGCAAGTGACTGGGGCTTCGGGGAAGAAGCCCAAGGGATCATATGTTGGGCCGAAAGCCCAACAGAGCCGTAGCCGTTGTAGGAAATGCGGCAAGTCGCATGAGGGAGTTTGTAGATTGGGAGCGTATGGCTGCTACAAGTGCAGAAATATGGGTCACTTCAGCAGGGATTGTACCGCCCCTGCACCCACCTTTCAGACATCAGAGTTGTTGTGTTTCCACTACAACCAGAGGGGCCACAAGAAGGCCAATTGTCCCCAGTTGACAGCAACAGCAGCCACGCCAGTGAAGGCGCTAGCCCCAGCGACCCTGCGGATTATTGATGGCCGGCAGGGCAAGGCGGAGGCTACAGTGGTGAGGAGTCGGGCTTTCCAGTTGACTACCGAGGAGGCACACGCCGCACCCGAAGTGGTGACGGGTATGATTCTTCCCCACTGATCTATTTATATGATGTTCATGATATTGATATATGCTATGTATATGCATGTTTAGGGTCGTTCCATGTGAATGGTATTCCTATGCAGGTGTTGTTTGATTCAGGTGCCACTCGATCTTTATTTCTCTTGCGGTTAGCAACAGGTTTCCTGAGTCTTCAGGCATGTTGGATTGCCCTTTAGAGGTAAAGATTGTCGATGATCGAACAGTGTGAGCATCAGCAGTATTCAGAGATTGTGCGAGGCATCGATCCTAGCCCTGCCTGAGGGTGTAGAGGACTTTTCGGTATATTGTGACGTGTCTATTTCGGGTTTGGGAGCGGTTTTGATGCACAGAGGGCACGTTATTGCAAACGCTTCGAGGCAGCTGAAGCCTCACGAGACGAATTATCCGACGCATGATTCGGAACTAGGGGCTATTGTTTTTTCCCTTAAGATTTGGCGTCATTACCTCTATGGGGTTCGTTGAACCATTTAAACGGACCACAAGAGCCTGAGGTATCTCATGGATCAGCCGAATCTGAACATGAGGTAGCGTCGGTGGTTGGACGTGGTGAAGGCTAACGTGGTGGCCGATGCGCTTAGCCGAAAGGCAGCGCCGATCAGATATATCTGCATGCAGATGACAGTAGTGACCCCATTATTGGAACAGATCCTAGAGGCCCAGTAGGAGGCTATGAAGGAGGCACATCGGAAGAGTGAGTGTATAGTGGGTCAGGTTTCCTCCTTCGACTATGACAGTAGGGGATTACTAACATTACACTATAGGGTGTGGGTTCCATACCTCGGTGGCGTGCGCCAGGTCCTGATGGAGGAGGCGCACAAATCTCGATTTTCCATTCATCCCAGGGCGACAAAGATGTATAGGGATCTTCGTCTTGATTATTGGTGGCTCTGCATGAAGCGGGATGTAGCATGGTATGTGGAGCACCAGAGGCCACAGGGCGAGAAGCAGCCTTTTGAGGTTCCCCTGTGGAAGTGGGAACATATTACTATGCATTTCATCACTATGCTTCCCAGGACCGTGTGGGGAGTGGATTCCATATGGGTCATCGTGGATCGATTGACCAAGAGTGCCCATTTTTTACCGATCCAGGAGAGCATATCGGTCGAGAAGCTGGCCAATATTTATATTCGAGAGGTGGTGGCTCGACACGGGGTGCCGGTCTCCGTGATTTCTAACAGGGATGTTCGGTTCACCTCCAGGTTTTGGAAGAAATTCCACGACGAGTTGGGTACTCCTCGGCATTTCAGCACCGCCTTTCACCCACAGATGGATGGCCAGAGCGAGCGAACGATCCAGATTTTGGAAGATATCCTATGGGCGTGTGTGTTACATTTTGGTGGTAGTTAGGATTGTAACACCCTGATCCTCAAGTAGTATTAATGATATTTTGGTTTGGTTTTTGAGAATCTACTCGGCGAGTTGGCCTCCCTACTCGTCGAGTAGTAGCGGGTTTGTCCGCGAAGTTTAATGATCTACTCGCCGAGTCCATTATGGTACTCAATGAGTAGGTGTTGGCAGATGAAACTCTAGATCTCGAGGCCTTGCACCCTATTTAAAGGGCCATTAGCCTCTCCTAGCCTCCCTTTTACAGCTCTTTACCTCTCAAAAACCCTGATTCGAGTGTGAGTGTGTTTCTTGGTGATTTTAAGCTTGAACGAGGGATTTGGTGAAGGAGGCACTTGAGGAAACAAGCTAGAGGAAGCAAAGGGCTCGTGGAGATTCAAGATCTACCTCTTTGGAGCACTTTTATGAAGGTATTAAGCTATTCCTTGGCTCATTTCCACCCAAAACCCTCTTGTGCATGGATTCTAAGAAAAGGGATTTTGAGTGTAAGCCAAGATCTAAAGTTGTAACTTCAGATCTGGACTCTTTTTGGCCTTGAGATGCATAAAGTTATCAGTTGAGCCTAGCATGTGCCTCCCCTCAAGTGTGTGACCCCATTCCAAGCTTATATTTGCTATTTTAGGGCCTTAAAGCCTTGCATATACGTAAAGTTTGCAAGTTTACGTGGAAAGCATGTCTCAGAAGCTTAGATCTGTAATTTGGAAGCATTGCATGGCTCAAAAGAGTCTGTATAGCTTGAGATCTAAAAGGACTCGACGAGTCGCAGGGGGCGGCTCGGCGAGTCATTTGAAGGTAGACATGGACTCGATGAGTTGGAAGAACAACTCGGTGAGCCCTATGAATATTGCTATGCACTCGACGAGTTGGATGAACAACTCGGCGAGCCGGATGAAGATTACCTAGAACTCAACGAGTTGAAGGAACAACTCAGCGAGTCGAGTAAGATTCCCCCAATTGTTGGATGTTCGTGGACGTGTCGAGTGGCAAGCAAGGAAACTCGACAAATGACCTTAGATTATCAATCAAGACCATATGAACTCGATGAGTCACCTCGATGACTCGGTGAGTAGATGTTATCCCGGGAAACTCGGCAAGTCACTAGTTGTACTCGGCAAGTTAGGGTCAACATGGACTGTTGACTTGATCTTGGCGGTAGTTGACCAGGATGAACTTTGGGGAAATGATTGGATATTGTATGCCACTTTTTAGGCAGTTGCATGGAGCAGCCCGTGGGGTATATTTGGTTGCAAAGTGTCGGTTCAGCATTCGTGACAGGTGAGTCTTCTCACCATACCTATGGGTCTAAGGCACCAAGGCCAGCCCATTATGTGATTATGATATATGTGTTAGACATTATGTGTTTGTTATGTGATTGCATGTTTTTTATGAAGACCTCGGGGGGAGCCCATGGTATTGGATGTAAGAGCATGTGGGGTAGCCCATGGCAGTCCTAGGTGAAGATCATGTGGGGTAGCCCATGGCATTGGATGTAAGGCCGTGTGGGGGACCCCATGGCAGTCCTAGGTAAAGACCATGTGGGGTAGCCCATGGCATTCTCACAGGTTTCATGTATGCATGGCTTACGTGATATGTGTGTAGCTTTTATAGCTAATAAGATATATGATATGTGGTTTTTGTGTGTGTGGTATGCTTTGGGAAACTCAATAAGCATTTCGCTTATAGGTTGTTGATTGTTTCAGGTACTTCCGAGCCTAAGGGCAAAGGCAAGGCGTGATGACGTGGCGTGCACTCTACCTCTCTTTTGTGTGTTTGGGACTCTCTGATGTTTTCAAAAACTACAATGAAATTGTAATAATTGTGAATTGGAAAACAAATGGTTTGGAAATTTATGGATTATGGGATTTGTTTGATTAATTAAAAATGAAAAATTTCTTGGTAAAAATTGGGTCCTTACAAGTTGGTTTCAGAGCCTTGGTTTGAGGGATTCGGACACATTCTCGGGTGTGTCGGGACTCAAAATAAAGAAGTGGTAAAATGTTTTCAAGAGAAACTTAAAAAGGATTTTTAAGCCAAAAAGAGGAGAGTGCAACGCGCGTGATCAGCCGAGCCAAGTAAGTAGTTTCCCAAGTTGAATAGCCATGTTATATGATAGTGAGCTTTGTCGATTATATGGAATTGCTAAGTGTATGTTTTAAAATTATATACGGTTAGGAACTGATAGCTTCAGAATGATTGATTTAGCCCATTTGATCCTTTCTGTGTATAATTTGCATGCCTAAATGCAACCCGTAGTGATTGGTTTGACTGTTATGAGTAGGCAACCATAGGGTGTCAGGGTTTGATTCATGCGAGAGTTGTGATTCATGGTTTGTGTGGATAGATTTGGAGGTACCAGGTAAAGCAGCGGGGTAAGGTACGAGTAGGTGTGGAAGGTAGTATTGGGCCCGTACTACTAGAAGCATAGGACCTGTACCCAAACCCATGTTCTACCTGGGAATTCCAAAGGAAAATAGTATGGAAGTAACCTCTTTATGGGTATCCTGATCATTATGTTTTGTGAAATGACAGTCCAGCATGGTGGTTACGCAATTGGGATCAGGACCGGGATCAGGATCGGGATCGGGATCGGGATCTGGGGCTGGGTCAGGCGTCCCTACTGATGGTATTGATGAGAGGCTACGTGAGCTGATTGCAGCTGAGGTTACAAGGGGCATCCTTGACGCTGCCCCAGTCATCATTGGGATGGTCAAGGAGGGTATGATGGAGATCATGGACGAGAGACTTAGAGCATTCAGGGCCGATATTTCTGCGGGCCAGGGCGGAGCTCGAACCCCCTCGTTTAGGGAGTTTCAAGGCATGCGGAGCTCCGAAGTTTTCTAGGGTTTGGGATCCCATTGTGAGAAGACGCTAGGTGGCGGACATTGAGAATGCCCAGCGCACGAGTTCTTGCTCAGAGGAGGCAAAGGTTGGATTATATTCATGTATGCTGAGGGACAGGACCCGAGATTGGTGGGGCGAGATTACTAGTCAGGTGGGAGCAGCCGATGTGGCTGACATGTCGTGGGCTGAGTTTGTACGACGATTCGATTAGGAGTTTGCACCACCTATTGTGGTGCAACGGATGGTGAGGGAGTTTCATGATTTACAGCAGACTACTGAGACTGTGGCGGAGATCACCGCCAAGTTTCGGGAGCGAGCTTTGTTAATCCCTCAGTATGCGACAGATGAGGACATGAGGAGGACCCGATATCACTCTATGCTGAGAGAGGACATACGGGAATTTGTGAGCTTTACAGGGTGCAAAACCCTGAATGAGATGCTTGATAAGGCCCGTGAGAGGGAGATGGAGTTGGAGTCCTGCACGAAGCGGAAGACTAAGTAGGTTCAGGCAGCGGGGGCTCATGCTAAGAAGCCTAATACCTCCGATTCTTCGAGTAAGGGCCAAAAGGGCCGGGGTCGGTGCGCCAAGTGCGGGAGATTTCATGGTGGGGCTTGTCGGACAGCCGGGATGTCGGGATGCTACTCATGTGGCTAGCAGGGTCACTTGAGTAAGGATTGCCCCAAGAAGGGCTTGATATGTTTTCACTCCAACCAGACAGGACATAAAAAGGCCGATTGTCTGAGGTTGCAAGGAGGAGGAGGAGGAGGATCTGTGGCAGCGCCCTCGCCCGCCACTATGAGGATTACTGATGGCCGCCCCAAGGCGGAAGCTACATCGGTGAAGAGCCGTGCATTCCAGCTGACTACCAAGGAGGCTCGGGCCGCGCCGGACGTTGTCGCTGGTATGTGCTCATTATCCTCTGTCTATTTTATGTTAAATGTGTGTATGTATGCTTATTATGCTTTGTATAGGGACCTTCCTGGTCAGTGGTATGACGGCCAATGTCTTATTCGATTCGGGGGCTACCTGATCTTTTGTGTCTCTTGCGCTTAGCAAGAAATTTCGAGACGCACCGGGGACTCTGGATACCCCGCTCGAGGTGGAGATTGCAGATGATCGCACCGTGAGTGTTGCGAGGGTGTGTCCAGACTGCGTCTTGAATGTGCACGGTGAAAGGTTTCGTGTTGATTTGGTTCCCATACCATTGCGAGGATTAAAAGTGATTATTGGGATAGACTGGCTGGGGGCCAATGGGGCCATGATTGATTGTGAGCGGCAGTTAGTCCGGGTTCGAACCCCAAGGGGGGGAGAACTGGTTATCAACGGCGAGAGGACCACGCAGGGCCCGACCCTTTGTTCAGCTGCAAGGGCGAGGAGGTTTCTGCAGCAGGGCTGCATGGGATTTTTGGCCTATGTTTCAGATACGCGAGTAGAAGTAGTGGCGGATATCGATATTGTACCAGTGGTGTGGGATTTCCCGAAGAATTACCCAGAGTGCCTCTAGAGAGGCAGTTGGAGTTTCATATTGACTTGGTACTCAGTGTCGCCCCGATAGCAAAGGCACCATATCGGTTGGAGCCACCCGAAATGCAGGAATCATCTGCACAGCTTCAAGAGCTACTAGACCGAGGGTTCATCCGTCCGAGTAGCTCTTCGTGGGGAATTCCAATCCTTTTCGTGAAAAAGAAGGACGAGTCATATAGGATGTGCATTGATTACAGAGAGCTGAATAAGCTGACGGTGAAGAACCGTTATCCTTTGCCTAGGATTGACAACCTGTTTGATAAACTTCAGGGAGCATCGTGGTTCTCTAAGATTGATCTCCGGTCAGGGTATCATCAGATGAGGATTCGAGATGAGGACATACCGAAGACAACTTTTAGGACTCGATATGGGCATTACGAGTTCGTGGTGATGCCATTTGGGCTCACCAATGCTCCGGCCGCATTCATGGATCTCATGAACCGGGTGTGCAGGCCGATGTTGGATCAGTCGGTGATTGTTTTTATTGATGATATCCTGATATACTCCAAGAACAGGGAATATCATGAGCAGCATTTGAGAGAGGTACTAGAGACCTTGAGGACGGAGAAGCTATATGCGAAGTTCTCCAAGTGTGACTTTTGGTTGCAGGAAGTACAGTTTTTAGTTCATGTCATTAATCAAGAGGGTATTTCGGTTGATCCATCGTAGGTGGAGGCTGTGATGCGATGGGAAGTGCCGAGGAATGCCTCAGAGATTCGTAGCTTCTTGGGCTTGGCGGGTTATTATCGGAGATTTATCCACGATTTCTCCAAGACGGCGGTGCCATTGACCCGTTTGACCAAGAAGAATGTGGCTTTTCGATGGGGTGAGGATCAGCAGAGTGATTTTGAGACCCTGAGGCAGAGGTTATGTAAGGCATCGATCCTAGTATTGCCCAAGGGATTAGACGATTTCGTGGTATATTGTGATACATCAATTTCAGGACTGGGTGCGGTACTGATGCAGAGAGGACACGTGATCGTAAGTCCGCTTACCCTAGCTTGTTCTAAACATTATTGGTTGTGTTTGTAACCCAAAAATCGGACTTAGAAGCTATTGAAAAGGAGTTTACGGCCCAAGATCCTCCTTAGGCCGTAAACCCCTTAAATGTGGCCAAAATGACCCGAACTTGTCCCATTGAGTCTAGGAACCAATTGAGGATTTACCCTAGGAGTGTTTACTCTTTTAAAACAATCAATTTAGGGCATAAAAGAGAGTTTACGGCCCAAGCACATGCTTAGGCCGTAAACACCTCTAAACCTTGTCAAAATGTCCCAAACACACTCCCAAACCACCCTTAGGCTTAATACATAATTTAGGGACTTGCTATTTCGGGTTATAATCATTCAAACACAAAGATTTAAGGGGTTAAAAGGAGTTTACGGCCCAGACATATGTCAAGGCGGTAAACACCCCCAAACATGCCAGAATGATGGTTTTAATTCCCCCAAATGGCCTCATACCTCATTATAAAATACTAGAAGTGATATAGGGGCTTTAAACTTCAATAAACTTAAGGTGTAGGAGTTCACGGCCGTGAACTCCCTTAGGGGTGGTTCATGGGCCGTAAACTCCCTAATGGTGCCTTTAAAGATCCTAAACCCATTCATACCTTTTGGATTTGGACCTAGAATAATTCCGCAAGCAAGTTGAAGCCTTAA
Organism: Lactuca sativa; assembly: GCF_002870075.4. NCBI lineage: Eukaryota > Viridiplantae > Streptophyta > Magnoliopsida > Asterales > Asteraceae > Lactuca > Lactuca sativa. The sequence continues at coordinate 294,356,261 of NC_056630.2, read as the reverse complement.
AACACCCTAGAAACCACTCACCATGAGTTTACGGCCATAAATTCATGGGAGTTGTCCCAGGGCCGTAAACTCTAAGTAAAAAGTTACTCTTGTTGAGTAAACTCCATTCCTAAGCCATTTGAGCCCTTAGTTGTTACCCGGGACACCCCAAACACTTAACCAAAGTGTTTTCCGCTCCTTAGAGAGCGTATAATTGTTTAATTAGTATTAAATATACTAATTGTATGTGAACATATGTTATCATATGTTAAATAGGTCATTGAGTGTGTTCGAGTCTTTACTTGACAACTGAACACCCAACCGGCACCTTCGTCGGATCCACTTACGCCAGGTGAGTTCATACCCCTGAATGAACCTTTGAATGTTTTTACATGTTTTATGGGGGGGGGGGGGGAATACAAGTTAAACATGCTAGTTATCATATCAATCACAAGTGATTGATAACCCGCATGCACAAGAGTTTACCACACTGTACATTGTTTCACCAAGTAGGATACCATAAAGGGGTTTTCAAAAAGGTTTTCACTTATTCAATACTCTTACTTACACTGTTTTATCTAAATACATTTTAAACTGGTTTATAAATGTTCCAAAGATTTTTAAAGGTTTTCAAACTTATCTTACCAAAGGATACCAAAATGTGATTTTCCCTGAGTATAAAGGTTTTTCCAAGGTTTTCATCAAAGTTGCCTTCACGTCTTACACTTTTACTTGTTAGTTACCACTGCTTCGCTTTCACTTATTTAAAACTCCTACTTGATAACGCTTTCACTTCTTGATACGCTTATACCTGTTATCGGCTCTATTTCGCTTATACTTGTAGTCGCTTATACCTGTTGTTGTCTCTATTTCGCTTATACTGGTAGTCGCTTATAGTTGATAGACGCTTTCACTTCACCAGTTGTCGCTTCCACTTCGTGATACACTTATACTTGGTACACTTATACTTCACGATTCGGTTATTCCACACTGTACAATTGCACACCACGATGATACGTTTCCACTTATTACACACTCAGTCGTAGTTAGATGTATATCTGTGCTTGTATGGATATATATAGATAATGATTGAAGGACTTAGGAAGGTTTGTCCACCCTATTTCCTTTTCTTCATTGAGATGTGGTCCGGTGGGATCGGATGGCCGTCCGAAGGTTGTTGGTTCATTAGTTATATATTATGTATACGAGTATAGATGTATAGGTATGCTCTAGTCAGTTCAGTCATGAGTCTCTACCTCTAGTTCAGCACTTACATTAGAAACCCACTACCCACTGTTTGGAAGTCATTACCCACTATTTGGGATGCATCTTCTGGACACGGCCTTTTCCGTCGTCTAGTTGGTAACCAGAGTCTCCTGTAGGGAGAGCGGACATTGTGTGTATAGATCTATACGGGATTGACACCCCCGCACCCTGACTGCTAGCTACAGTCCACGGCCCACCAAGCCAAGGGGTGACAAATGTCATATTTTATAGACGCTTGTAGGGCGTCTGGTACTCTAGTGTCGGTTAGTATGGTTACGAGTATCCCGGGTTACCTTATAATTCATGGCCTTAAGGTAATGGTATTTTACCGGCAATTTACACTGTATGCTGGTAACTCATTTTCAGAGTCACACTGTTTTGACCTCGCAAGTCGTATCTTTCATTTGATACTGGCTGCGATCTATATTCTCTATTTTTGACCTTGCAAGTTGTATCTTTCATTTGATATTATCTGCGGTCTGTATTCACTGTTTTAGACCTTACCAGCTGTACCTTTCATTTGTTACCTTCTGGGGTCTGTATCCCCATTTGTTAGACTGAACCAGGTGTTTCGTTCGTTCGATGCTCTCCTGGAGTCTATGATTCCTTTGCCTTAGTCAGCAGTCCTCACTGCTGAGGCATATGTTATTTCCCTGATTTCTCTTGCTTTCTTTAATAATCAAATTCAGTATTTTGATAATGATAGCGATTAAGGGAAAACCACTTTTTACCACATAACTCTGTCCAGCCTTGGTAGAAGGCTGCTTGTATTAAAGAAAATATAGGAGTTTCTGGGAAGAACTCTAATACACTGTAACTCTTAAATTACCACATTATAAAGTTATTTGAATAAAATGCCACTAAATACATATGAACTCACCAGCATTTGTAAAAATGCTGATACTCGCTTTTCAAATAAAATGTTGAGCATTACCGTCAAACCTGGGCAGTTATGTAATCGTAAGCTGGAATAAATGTAACCTGATCAACTACATTTATTCGAGATGCGATGAACATGTGCTTGGGAGTGATAGTGGTGTGCAACAGGTCTGAAACTTACCAACAAGGAATGTTAGAGCCACACATAAAGTTAAAATACTATAGGAGTATTTTAGAACACTAAAAGACTCACACTAATCCCATAATCACATTCAGAATATAAGAAACCAACCAGAAATTAAAATACCACAGCGGTATTTTAGGATACATACATAACCTTGTGTGAAGAACTAAAAAGATCCTTATTGATATACCTACAGTTACAGAGAGTATACTCCCAAGGTTATGTATAATAAGGATCCCATAGGCTAAGAATGTGTGGTTTCGCTCTACTTCCTTTTCCTTGTTTGGATGTGGATACCGAGTAGTATCACGTATTCGAAGGCCTATCAGATCTAAGTTATATATGACTTGTATACCCTATGTAATTGTAGCAGGACTCGATATGGATCACTCAGTGAAATGTTAATAATCTCTTAGGATTCTTTAGACATTTCCATTCTTGCACGAACCCTGTAGACAACCCTATCCACTTCAGTACTCGGCAAAAGAGTTGAGTCCGACCCCGAAGAAGTTCATTGAGAAGATTTCCAGTTCGGAAATAAATGAACTGGGTCGAGACTATTGAATTCACCAAGTGCCTATATCTTTTAGGGACAGTGGTGAGAGATTCGCCTAAGCTTCTGAGATTTCCAGTCATCCATCATGAAGTGATGACACCCAGAGACGGATTCAGAAGTAAGGTGGAGTAGAGATTCAGTATGTCCATACGAGAAGAGAACCCTAGGTAACTATCCGAAGGAAACCAACGCCGATACCAGTCAAAGATACGAGGCAGATAGAGGGAGCCAGTACATGGAACCCGAGAAGTGTCTTTTCCTCGTGTTCGTCACGCTAATACACCCATAATATAATTCAATTTAGTGAGTTAGTGGTTACACTACTCACGCTATGTGTTAGGTAAAATCGTCGTTGCTCATTGCCAGTTACACGATTAGAGTGGATCCCCGCACCTCTATTGAGAGTATTTAACCATAAGTCTTCTTAAGCCTCTCTTTCCGCGGTTTCGTTCCAAACTGTTCTCAAATTTCTCCAAGCCGGAGAGTAAAAACCTTCCCCAGTATAAAGGTAACGTAGTTGGAACGACTCACATCTTATGGCCTTTTCTGATACTCATACACCTACCTTGATTACCAGGACTACATCATAGGGATGTTGGTCGATACTCAAATATGTCCAGGGTTAGCCATTGTCTCTCATTATCTTGTATTCCTTTCCGTTTAGGAAAAACCATGCCACCAAAGAAGCGTAACCAGTCTCAGCAGCCGTAGCAGCTGTCATGGGTCAACTGAATGTTAACAACGCCAATTTTAGTAAGAGTCCTATCGGAAATTCCGATCCTAGTAGTGGACAGCAGCAACCAACCTCTACATACCCAGCCGCCCAAGAACCTCACTCAAATCCACTGAAGAGAAAACTCAAGATCGAGGAGGGAGATACCTCGGCTCAGGGACTTTCCGAAGGGCAACGAGCTGAGGCAGTCAATACTCCTGTCAATCCTTCCCTCCCGACTTCAAGAAGACCATACCTTGTAAACCTCCCCCACTGCAGCAGGTGCAGCTACCATCATCATGGTCTCTGCCGAGAACTCATATGTGCTAGGTGCAACATGAAGGGGCATACTGCTCGCGTATGCAGAACTCCGGTGGAGCGTATTGCATCAATCACCAACGTGACGACAAATCCAGTTTGCCGTCTATGTGGTGAGATTGGACACCTCAAAAGGGACTGCCCAACCGAAGGGAAAGACAAGGACACAGGAGGAGCCTAACTCTACTGTTTAAGGAGAAGCATCAAGAAACCCGGTAGACTTTTGGTACGTCTTTCGATCTTAAATAACTAAACCGAAAACATTAAAAGTCTAATTCAAATGTAAATATTTTCCCAGTAAGGCGAAGGTCGCAACACTATTATAAAATTTAAAGTTTCATCAAGTGAAACTATAATGGCTAAACATATACGTTACGACCATGTATAGTTAAGATGGATATACCTAGAGCGAGTGAATGCCGCCTCATTTCCTATTCCTCGTTTGGTTGTGGATTTAGGGTGGAGTCGCTCAGTCAACAGTCCTCCCCACCTTAATTATACATGACTAGTATATGTAGGGCGATTATAGAATTGCCTCGTGAGAATACATTCATGAAAAGGTACTCTACTCAGAAACACTTAGGACTCTCTATAGTTTCGCGTCGAATCTATCGGTCCAAGTATCCGCGACAGTGATACACAGGACGAAACCCGAGACGCCTAGAACTTGTGTGCCTGTTCGCCGCATGACTCTATCGACCCTCACTTTATGTCATGTCGAACTATGCCAATTTCGACGACTCTATTGATCATGGTTTGACGTAGTGCAACCATGTGTACTGTTGGGTTTTGAGCATTCTAACACTCCTATGGTGTACATGCAATCCTATAAACCTTGGATCTATGTTTTCTCTATTATACATGCCAATAAGAACTTTCTAAGCCTTTAATCCTAACTAGCATATTATGAAGTTCTTATACTACAAACTACTAGTTAGATGACATACCTTTTGATGTAGCTTGATATCTTCAAGCTTTAAGAGCTTAGCCCCAATAGTGTGGAAGCCTCAAATGGAATCACAAATCACCATAACACCTTGGAAGACTTTAGAGAATATGGATACTTGGTTCTCTCTAGTGAAATCAGCTAGCCCTTCTTAGTGTACCATACTAGTGCCAATTTCACCAACCAAGGACATCTTTATGTAGTATGGAGACTACGGTTAAACCAATGACCTTTCATTTCATATGATCCATGGGTTAAACACTCCATGGACTATCCATGAAAGCTTAGCCCAACCAAAATGAACTTGGCCCATTCCATATATATAAGAGTCCATATTTAATTAGTTCATTTTGATCACTTAATTAATTCTAAATTAAGTCTTGATCAATACTAATTAAATAATATGATTCCTTATTAATATATTGGAACTTACAATATATTAATATAAATCATAAATATACTATTCTCAAAAGACTATCCATATAAATTGTGTCGGTGAAGTGCAACTCAAATAGACCATGCCGGGTCGGGTCAAGTACATACCAAATATAGTTTTGGACTTAGACATTAATCCAACAGTCTCCCACTTGTATAAGTCTAAAACTATTATTGAGTATGACTTCAACACCTAACTGGCAATCGTAGCTCTTAAAGCCGCTGTCGAACTCTGATCTTGTCAACGAACTTGTCCATTAGATAAGGGATCATATATTCCTCCATTCTAGATATCATATGGATTGAGACATGGATTATAATCATTCTCTATGTCCATTTGTTGTTTCCTGATTTCCGATTCTTGACGACTGACTGATTGAACAAATCAAATCAGTCCTGGCTTGGCCAAGCACTCACATGTTTCATCATTAAATCATCGAGGGGCCCATAGATATTGCTTTTATCCCGAAGGTAAAAGGAATGGATAAACTTCGACTCATATGGCTTGTTCTGCTACTTGTTGAATCATACACAAAGGCACGTTTTATAACACCGAGTTACCGAATGCGTTTTCGTGCAATCAATGTACAACCAACTCATAGTAACAACTCATATCTCTAGGTTTGAAGAATATAAGAAATTATCGTCTCATGATCACTCGTGATAAAATCCATGAAGTGATTCCAATGAGCGCGGGTTGAATCCAATACTCAGAACTTATGAGCACTCATGAGTGTTGTAGCCCTTTGTCCAACATCTTAGACCTCTACAAGCCAACCCATGACAGTCTTAATTCATATCTACTTCCAACATATGACCGACTGTGGATGATTTGAATAACTTAGTCATTCCGGAAGAATAACCTAGTTTATTCTGGAAGTCAAAACATGCAAAATGAAACACAAGAATAATTGAATCTAATATGGTATCAAACCCTATGAATATAAATAAACACTTTTATTTATCACCATACTGATTACACTTTATTCATTGTTTCGGTTTTATCAACTTTATACTTGAATTAAAAACACTAGTTGCCCCATGCTCCAAGCATGTACACTATGTTTTTCTTAAACAATAGCTTTGCCATACACCAAGTATGCACTCTATGTTTGTCTATGATCCTTACTTTGTGAACTCGATCAATTGAACATAACTCCAATGATTCTCATTTCACAGTCCCAATTCCTTACTGCATATGCAAGAATTCAAACTTCATGCCATTTACCGAAATCTGTTAGATTCTAAAATTATATGCATTGATCCTCTTGTAATGATTATCACAAATTCACAAAGACTTGGCAACAATCATTACAGAGTATTCCAAAGGAGATCAACTCCTTGGAAACATCCTTCTTGCATTAAGTTTCCTAATTTTACAGATTGAATACTTTCTAACTTTGAAACATTTCCATATTCCATTTTGACTATCACTTCTGAACAGGAGTTGCCTCCTTACATATTATGTCAATATGGTCCTTCCGGAATTAACACTATACTTCCAGCTGTCCTTGAGCAACCAATCTTTGGTAAACCTTAGATTGTCCTCGACAATTGCTTAATCATTTAAGTCATATCCAATTCTATACCTTTTCCCTTCTTAATGCCCCAGGCATTCGAAATTTTTTTGAAAGGATGAATATAGCACATGTAATCGATCCTATATCTGAAGCATATGGGACACGATTAATGGACCCATATAGAGAATTTCCTTATGTTAAGCCATTCCAACATGATATTCATATATATATATATATATATATATATATATATATATATATATATATATATATATATATATATATATATATCGTTGACTAAATGATTAAAACCTCACGATCTAAGCTTATAGATTTGAGATTAAGTATAATTTCCTCTCCCTTAATTATAGCAAAATAATTTTTTCCCAATTGAAACCTTTTGTTTTCTATAATTAAGATTTCTAACTTGCAATCTTTATCATAATTATCATGCTCCCACTAACATGATGATTAATAACATAACACTTATGCTCCCACTAGCTTTGACATGTACCCATAAATCTACTGGACTTCTAGAAATCAATACTTTATTGACTTTCTTACCAAAGTTCAGATTTCTGATACTAGATTGCCTTGATAAGACTTTATCAAAATCATACACCTCTCTTAGATAGCTCACAAGTGTGTCTAAAAAATTTCAGAACTATGAAAAGTGATGCCGTAATCATAGTCTAAATTGTTTAGACCTTTTGCCATTTCTCATAAGTCAATGTTAGTGTGCCGGTTAACCATGCACGCTCCACTAACGACTTTGAGAACTGCAAATATCACAATTCCTATCTACTTAAAATCTACTTAGTGAAAGAGTTTCCTTACCATCATTTTCATGAATCGAAGAGAAACCTTATGACACTTAGATTTTATGGTGTAAGTGTTCCTATCCATGTGAATTTGTCAAAACCATAATCACAGGACTAGATTGGTGACAAATCCTAACTCATATGGATTGAACTTGTGCAATCTTAACTTCTTGCCACCTGGCAGCTCAAGGGCCTGCCATTGCTTCCAAGTTGTTTTTCAACCAATTGAGAACTCTAAGAACTCATATGTAAAGCCAACTTTAACTGGAATGGGAACTGAAATGTCAACACGATAGGTTATAAACCTCTAGTTGTGTGCTAGTGATGAAATACATGTTTTTTTTGCTCTTGATTACTTCTTGAAACCCTTTCAGGATCTTTTAGACTCCCACTGTCTCCTTGACCTATAAGACTTTCTTGTCAAATATTCAAGAGATAGTGTGGATTCTAATCAAGACAGACACTTCACACAATTTGCCTTAGTTGGTCTTTGTTTTATGCAAAACATCACAACTTACTAATTTCAAATGTACAAGAGTAGAAAACTTTTACTCTTACATTTGATAAGTGTTTTAAACCTTCTTTAAGACATGTCACTCAAGTTACAATCTTGGAGTATGACTCTAAGAATTGTTTTTTTTAACAAAGTATGAATCATCTTCTTCATTTAACCACTTAAACATTTCATAGCTCCTCTTCTTAGCTATAAGAAGGCACTTAGAGGATGAATTGTGATAAGGTCTTTAAATCAATAAGATGATCATAAAAACTGATACTAAAGTACTCTCCCATCTTTTTAGATTTGAGAAACTTTTATCCTTCTACCTAATTTGATTCTTCTTATTCGCTCTGCCTTACATTGGAACCTTTTCCAATGTCTCAGAATTACACTTAAACTTGTAAGTATAACCATATTTACTGAGCTTTAGTAAATTATGCCGAATAATCTTATCGATCTTTTATGGTGGACTTGACCAGTGCACCAGAATATGTACTGGATCCCTTAGTCCTTCACTTGACTCACACATCCATGTGAACAAGTAATTAGTCTTAATGTTCCAATACTTGAAAGTTCTCGTTTATCATGCTATACAACTTGCATGATTCCAAGTTCCAGTCCAATTGAAACTTGGGTGATGAGAATCTTTCCTTATTTGGTAAATTTAGACATTACCACAAATGAAAGAATCAATTTCATATTTCCACACTTGCTATTAATGGAATCATATAAGCAACAATTTTTTCCTCAAATGCCATTGTAAGGATATTTTTAAAATAAATAAAATCATCATTTTTCCTTTTATTTTAAACACTTTGCGGAAAAACTATCCTTACAATCCATATGAAAACTTGTTGTTATCTATTCCTAAGCAATGTCTCGTAACTCCTAAGAAGTAGCTCAAGAATCCAATCTTCAAACTATGCGATAGAAATCGATCTACGCGATCAGATTCATCATATTCTTTCTTTAAGTTTCTTTACTTTTCTTTGATTCTGAAAACATCACCATGTGACCCAGTCACATCATGTATCAAGAATTTCAGAATAGAAAATTAGCAGAGTTAGATAGTGGCCTTTACCTGAAGTAGAGTCAAACTTATTGACTTTAACACCCTTAAGTAAATTGGCAAATTCGCAACTAATGCCCCTTCTTTTGGCAATATAACCATATGGACCCTTTGATAATGGTACATGGGACTATCACAGACTTAGCTTTTCTCTTTACTATTTGGTCAACCCAGTTGACTATGGCCGATCCCTTTCCACTGGGAAGAGAGAGCTTTACTGGATATCCAATGTCATCATTGTCAATGTCCATAAAGTTTTAGGAAGATGATCTTAGCAAATAGATAAGAACATTAAGGGTCTTGTCATAGTCTGTTTCATAGGAGTTCCAAAGAAACTCACTATGTGACTTAGAAAGTGATTGAACCACTAAGTTTCTTAAGACTTTTACACCCAACTCTCCCGGCTTGTCAGCATGTGACTTCATCTCCAAGATGTGATCACACCTAGACCTTGCCTTTCCAATAGGGCTTGAGTGACCTTGAACTTGTGGGTTAGGGAGAATAATTGTAGGAGGTGGAGGAAGTGAAGTTCAAAGATATTTGGGAAGATCATAGATGTCTGAACTTGACATCTTTTGGGAGATATTCAAGATAGTTGATTTAAAGTCCTTAATATAACACTCAATATGAAATATTAAGGCTAGGACCCAACAAACTATTTTATAACTTAGAAGAGGGATGTCGTAATCCAAGCTATAAAATATTTAAAGGTAGGTGAGTGACGATTCACCAATTTCCACCAAGATAAACGAAATGTATAATTAGGTTTTAATTGGATTTAAAACTCCTAGATCTTTTGAGATTCATTGAACTGTTCAATGGCATTTTTCAATCTCGAGTGTGCCCTTCAGGTTTTGTCACTGGGATGCCGAGGATCAGAAAACAAGGTGTGAAGTAACCATGCAAATTACTTAGTACCCTTAAGTGTTTACCCATCAATCGATGTGCCGGTTAACCACACACGATCCATCGATACTATGATGAACATTAAGTTACCCTTTGCCTACCTTGTTAAGTACGAGTTAGTGTGCCGATTAATCACACACGCTCCACTAACCGACTTAAACAAAGTGCAAAGTGTAATTTCATGGATTAGCACCTTATTAACATTTTCCTAAGTAACTAAGATTGGGTATTATTAAGAGTTTAGTTACTTAGTATTTTTCATTAATACTTTTAATGAAGGGAGAATAATAGTCCTGTCAAACCTGTTCGGCTAATGACCCTCCACCAGTCAAGCAAGCGGTGGGTGAGAGTGGACACCTATTAAGTTGCCATTTTATAGGCAACAACCTTATACCCACCTTATAGACCAGCTTCGTGAATGAGGCGTACTAGTGGTAAGACTGACTTTACTCTTATACATATATATATATATATATATATATATATATATATATATATATATTATTAACTTATAATATTATAAAGTATAAGGGTTGAATATTAACTTTTGAAATTGTAAGGGCTAACTTGGAATTAAAGTATTCATAAGTGAAAACTTTTCAAATTCCAAAACTTGAGGGCAAGTTTTGTAACTTTCAAAACTTTTCTATTCCATAACTTATGTGTTTAAAGTAGTTTTAATTAAAAAACTCTTCAAGTTCCATAACTTGAGGACAACTTATGGAAGACTTTAAACTAATAAAAGAATTAACTTTTCTTTATTTTATAACTTATGGAATTAATTAAGGTTACACTTTTTTTTTATTATTTAACGAAGAGACTCTTGGTTCTCCATAACTTGAGGACAAGTTATGGAGTCATAAAACCATTTAATAAGGACAGACTCTTTATTTTTTTATTTTTTTGTAACCTAAGGCATTTTTTATGAGTTTTTAAGATTCATAAGTGTGACTTTTCATATAACTTGAGGACAAGTTACAAAAACACATTTTATGAACAACTTTTAGATTAATTTGGATTGAAAACTATTAACACATATTTTTCATAAATCTAAAAAATAACTCATAAAACAAGGTAACACAATAAAAAAAAACTTTTTGATTCCATAACTTATGGAGTTTAATGTTTCTTTTATGATGAAACTTTTCATGTTCCATAACTTAAGAACAAGTTATGGAATTCTTTAAAACAATAAGACCAAGTTTTGTAACTCCAATAAAAACTTTGAATCAATTTTTTTTTTAAAACCTTTTCATAGCCATATCTTATGGAGGTTTCAAAAAACTCTTTAGATCAAACTTTTAAAACTAATAAAATAATCATATAATTTTATCTTTTACTAAATTTGACCTAATCCAACTAATATAGAAAATGATTCAAATTTTACAAATAATTAGTTTTTCACAAAAACAAGTATTTATCTTAAAATTTGACAAACGTCATGTTTTTTTTTCCTTTTTTTCAACTTTGAAAATAAAACATTTGCATTAATTTAACAGAAAACAACCCATCGGTCTGATACCACTGTTGGGTTTTGAGCATTCTAACACTCCTATGGTGTACATGCAACCCTATAAACCTTGGATCTATGTTTTCTCTATTATACATGCAAATAAGAACTTTCCAAGGCTTTAATCCTAACTAGCATATTATGAAGTTCTTATACTACAAAGTACTAGTTAGATGACATACCTTTTGATGTAGCTTGATATCTTCAAGCTTTAAGAGCTTAGCCCCAATAGTGTGGAAGCCTCAAATGGAATCACAAATCACCATAACACCTTGGAAGACTTTAGAGAATATGGATACTTGGTTCTCTCTAGTGAAATCAGCTAGCCCTTCTTAGTGTACCATACTAGTGCCAATTTCACCAACCAAGGACATCTTTATATAGTATGGAGACTAGGGTTAAACCAATGACCTTTCATTTCATATGATCCATGGGTTAAACACTCCATGGACTATCCATGAAAGCTTAGCCCAACCAAAATGAACTTGGCCCATTCCATATATATAAGAGTCGATATTTAATTAGTTCATTTTGATCACTTAATTAATTCTAAATTAAGTCTTGATCAATACTAATTAAATAATATGATTCCATATTAATATATTAGAACTTATAATATATTAATATAAATCATAAATATGCTATTCTCAAAAGACTATCCATATAAATTGTGTCGGTGAAGTGCAACCCAAATGAACCATGCCGGGTCGGGTCAAGTACATACCAAATATAGTTATGGACTTAGACATTAATCCAACAGTGTACATCCTTAGTGCTGTGTAAAAAGAACTTTCTCCGTAGCCATATCGGCAAATAAAGGTTCTTCCGAACCTAAACATAATACAAATAATTAAACCTAATACGATCCGTCAGTCGTCCCTCTTATCTCAAACCTTCCAAAGTACCCAAGAGAAGGTACCGCGCGCTGTTGACCAACCCCTCTTCGTCGTATGGAAACCGAAGCGAAAGACACTGCAAGATACTCAAGAAGACGATAACCATCTGAAGCATACTTCGTAGATCCTCCAGAAAGACCCTTCACACCTCGCAAAGTAGGTTCGTGAACCCAGAGGACAGAACTCATGAGACTGACCACTATAACCAGGTATATGCATAAAGGTAGTATATAGTTGAGATCAAAAAGATTTAAGATGTGTGCTTCCTCCCTACTCCCTGTTCCTCGTCGGGTTGTGGGTCTGGGGTGGATTCGCACAACTGAACATCCTGCCGAGCTCAATTATATACACCTTGCATACACCAAGTATTAGTGGTTAAGCCGAGTATGAGCTCTACCACGAACCTCATAGTAAAGCCCTTCATCCTATTCCATAAAATAGGAGCTAGAGTCAAGAGAACCACAGCGGGTTGAGCTATTATAATGACCACAAATCCAAAATTGTTTGTCATACCGGCTAAGCCCATATAGTAGCTAACACCCTCAGTTGGTAAAGAGATTAATGTTCGGGGTAATGGAACCCTATACTCACTAGATTTGACCTAGACCGAGAAACTCGGAACCTTCGGAAGAGTAGTTGCAGTAGATGCTCGCACTACTCAGGCACTTCGTCCACCCCATTATAGACGGGTAGTGCCTATCATCCTCCACCCTCTTGCATGGAGGAAATTGTCGTCACCCTGTAGACGATAAAATGCATTCTCCGAAGTGAACACTAGGATACCAAGAACCACAGGATAACCTCCGTAGCCAAGAATACTTGATCAAAGTGTGAAAGTAGCGACGTTAAACCTCATGACCCAGATCCTGAAGAGATTATAGACTTGATACCAGTCTTGGTGTTAGTCGAAGGGTTATGTAGGAACATGCACTTTCCGCACTAGAATGAACCAGTGTCATAGAGATTCATTGGACTATTAGGTGCTCCACGAATAGTATCTCACGCAGAAATAGTAGAACCACCTCCCGAGGTAGTCCAACACTCGTCTAGTGAAACCCTGTCTCCCCGAACCTGAGGGTTTCCGTATCTCAAGCTTCATTAAAGCAGGTTCATTTTGCACGCGCTTGAGATAGACATTATTCAGCAAACTGATAACCATAGTCACGCAACCCACTCGACTACCTAGAAAGTCTCTAACAGCCAGTTGACAGGAAACGCGAAACCAAAGACCACCCAAGCTTCCTAAAAACCAACCTGAAGGACTACACATCCAGTACGAGTGAGAACGTTAGGAACTTCGGAATGGTGATCACGCCAGTGATGATCTTGCCATAGAAGTACACTATGTTCTAAGTACTGAAAAGCTTTACCCTTCCGAGAGCTTAGGTCCATATGAGAATCCTCATGGAGATTTGATCCAACCTTCGACAGACCACTACTCCCTTCGGATACTCCACAAGATTCACACCCGATCGATCCACTTCTTAGACTCGATACGTGTGTACCCGACGTCACTCTTCGTACCCCACTCATTGTGATAGAAACCATTGAGAACCCTAACCTCGTAGATACACCAGTCGGAACCCACTAGCTACACGAGATGAAATCCGCATTCCGTATGTAAAGGTTTGTTGGAATGACCAACACAGATCAGAGTTCACTTGGGAATGTGAGGACAAACAGTATAGGAAGTGCTCTCTTACCACTACTTGGCCATTCACACCTACTTCCTTGCCTAGGCCTGAATTTTGGGACGAAATTCCCTCTAACGGGGGGATGATGTGACAACCCAAGTTTGTTCCGTTACATTTCCCCATTACCGTTAACGGAATATCCCCTTTTGTAAAAAGTTCTGTTAATTAGAGGCCGCCAATTAAATAAATATTTCATTATTTATATCTTTATGTCGTTAAGTCGTGATAAGAGAAATAAAAACTCGTAATACACATTTCCATTTAATTGGAAAAAGTTAGTTCTTATTTTCACGACCACTGAATCAGGTGCGACCAAAAGCCCCGTTTAACGATAGTATCGGGTAGAATATCACTGAGCTCCAACTTCCACCCATATATAAGGGGAAGTAAACCCCATTTGAACCTTTTTCACCCTCTCTCTATACTCTCTCTCTAGACTCGTTTTCGACTTGAATCCGCAACCAAACGCTTCCAAATTATAAGTCCGCTTACCCCAGCTTGTTCTAAACATTATTGGTTGTGTTTGTAACCCAAAATTCGGACTTAGAAGCTATTGAAAAAGATTTTAAGGCCCAAGATCCTCCTTAGTCCGTAAACCCCTTAAATGTGGCCAAAATGACCCGAACTTGTCCCATTGAGCCTAGGAACCAATTGAGGATTTACCCTAGGAGTGTTTACTCTTTTAAAACAATCAATTTTGGGCATAAAAGAGAGTTTACGACCCAAGCACATGCTTAGGCCGTAAACACCTCTAAACCTTGTCAAAATGTCCCAAACACACTCCCAAACCACCCTTAGGCTTAATACATAATTTAGGGACTTGCTATTTTGGGTAGATCATTCAAACACAAAGATTTAAGGGGCTAAAAGGAGTTTACAGCCCAGATATATGTCAAGGCCGTAAACACCCCCAAACATGCCAAAATGATGGTTTTAATTCCCCCAAATGGCCTCATACCTCATTATAAAATACTAGAAGTGATATAGGGGCTTTAAACTTCAATAAACTTAAGGTGTAGGAGTTCACGGCCGTGAACTCCCTTAGGGGTGGTTCATGGGCCGTAAACTCCCTAATGGTGCCTTTAAAGACCCTAAACCCATTCATACCTTTTGGATTTGGACCTAGAATAATTCCGCAAGCAAGTTGAAGCCTTAAAACACCCTAGAAACCACTCACCATGAGTTTACGGCCGTAAATTAATGGGAGTTGTCCCAGGGCCGTAAACTCTAAGTAAAAAGTTACTCTTGGAGAGTAAACTCCATTCCTAAGCCATTTGAGCCCTTAGTTGTTACCCGGGACACCCCAAACACTTAACCAATGTGTTTTCCGCTCCTTAGAGAGCGTATACTTGTTTAATTAGTATTAAATATACTAATTGTATGTGAAAATATGTTATCATATGTTAAATAGGTCATTGAGTGTGATCGAGTCTTTACTTGACAACCGAACACCCAACCGGCACCTTCGTCGGATCCAATTACGCCAGGTGAGTTCATACCCCTGAATGAACCTTTGAATGTTTTTACATGTTTTATAGGGGGGATACAAGTTAAACATGCCAGTTATCATATCAATCACATGTGATTGATAACCCGCATGCACAAGATTGTACCACACTGTACACTGTTTCACTAAGTAGGATACCATAAAGGGGTTTTCAAAAAGGTTTTCACTTATTCAATACTCTTACTTACACTGTTTTATCTAAATACATTTTAAACTGGTTTATAAATGTTCCAATGATTTTTAAAGGTTTTCAAACTTATCCTACCAAAGGATACCAAAATGTGATTTTCCCTGAATATAAAGGTTTTTCAAAGGTTTTCATCAAAGTTCCCTTCACGTCTTACACTTTTACTTGTTAGTTACCACTGCTTCGCTTTCACTTATTTTAAACTCCTACTTGATAACGCTTTCACTTCTTGATACGCTTATACCTGTTATCGCCTCTATTTTGCTTATACTTGTAGTCGCTTATACCTGTTTTTGTCTCTATTTCGCTTATACTGGTAGTCGCTTATACTTGATAGACGCTTTCACTTCACCAGTTGTCGCTTCCACTTCGTGATACATTATACTTGGTATGCTTATACTTCACGATTCGGTTATTCCACACTGTACGATTACACACCACGATGATACGTTTCCACTTATTACACACTCAGTCGTAGTTAGATGTATATCTGTTCTTGTATGGATATCTATAGATAATGATTGAAGGACTTAGGAAGGTTTGTCCGTCCTATTTCCTTTTCTTCGTTGAGATGTGGTCTGGTGGGATCGGATGGCCATCCGAAGGTTGTTGGTTCATTAGTTATATATTATGTATACGAGTATAGATGTATAGGTATGCTCTAGTCAGTTCAGTCATGAGTCTCTACCTCTAGTTCAACACTTACATTAGAAACCCACTACCCACTGTTTGGAAGTCATTACCCACTATTTGGGATGCATCTTCGGGACACGTCGTTCTCCGTCGTCTAGTTGGTAACCAGAGTCTCCTGTAGGGAGAGCGGACATTGTGTGTATAGATCTACATGGGATTGACACCCCCGCACCCTGACTGCTAGCTACAGTCCAGGGCCCACCAAGCCAAGGGGTGACAAATGTCATATTTTATAGACGCTTGTAGGGCGTCTGGTACTCTAGTGTCGGTTAGTATGGTTACGAGTATCCCGGGTTACCTTATAATTCATGGCCTTAAGGTAATGGTATTTTACCGGCAATTTACACTGTATGCTGGTAACTCATTTTCAGAGTCACACTCTTTTGACCTCGCAAGTCGTATCTTTAATTTGATATTGGCTGCGGTCTATATTCTCTATTTTTGACCTTGCAAGTTGTATCTTTCATTTGATATTATCTGCGGTCTGTATTCACTGTTTTAGACCTTACCAGCTGTACCTTTCATTTGTTACCTTCTGGGGTCTGTATCCCCATTTGTTAGACTGAACCAGGTGTTTCGTTCGTTCGATGCTCTCCTGGAGTCTATGATTCCTTTGCCTTAGTCAGCAGTCCTCACTGCTGAGGCATATGTTATTTCCCTGATTTCTCTTGCTTTCTTTAATAATCAAATTCAGTATTTTGATAATGATAGCGATTAAGGGAAAACCACTTTTTACCACATAACTCTGTCCAGCCTTGGTAGAAGGCTACTTGTATTAAAGAAAATATAGGATTTTCTGGGAAGAACTCTAATACACTGTAAACTCTTAAACTACCACATTATAAAGTTATTTGAATAAAATGTCACTAAATACTTATGAACTCACCAGCATTTGTAAAAATGCTGGTACTCGCTTTTGAAATAACTTGTATTCTCAGGTCAGCTTTAGACAAGTACATTCCCAGAGCTGTTGTTGAAGATAGCTTAGTACCAACTGTACTTATATTATTACCTGTATTTCGTTGTTGTACTGTTATGTAAACTATGTAAAACTAATACTATTAATGCAATGTTTTGTTGTACTTTGATTACTATAATGCATGTGTTGTGATACTTGACATGACGTCATCCACCCCAGAACGTTTCCGCCGTTCCAGTTTTGGGGTGTGACAGTCGATGTCAGGGGGAGTGAGGCAGAGATTGTTAGAGGAGGCGCATAAGTCCAAATTTTCTATACACCCAGGTGCAACAAAAATGTATAGCGATCTGAGGATGAGCTGTTGGTGGACCTGCATGAAGCGGGATATCGTCGGATATGTGGAGCGATGCTTGACCTGCAGGAAGGTCAAGGACGAGCACCAGCGACCTCATGGTAAGGTTCAGCCATTACCCATTCCCATGTGGAAGGGGGAAGAGATCACTATGGACTTCATCACGAAGCTACCGCGGACAGCAAGGAGAGTGGATGCCATATGGGTGATCGTGGATAGACATTCGAAGAGTGCTCACTTCATTCCGATCTCCGAGAGTATATCTGCAGAGAAGTTGGCGGACATTTATGTTCGATAGGTGGTGCTTAGGCATGGAGTGCCGGTATTAGTAGTTTCAGATAGGGATGTTCGGTTTACATCCAGGTTTTGGAAGAAGTTCCACGAGGAACTGGGTACTCAGCTGCATTTTAGTACGACATATCACCCCCAGACCGACGGCCAAAGTGAGAGGACGATCCAGACACTGGAGGATATGCTGCGGGCATGTGTGCTAGATTTCGGAGGGAGTTGGGATACGTACCTCCCACTGGCAGAGTTTTCGTACAATAACAGTTATCATGCCAGTATCGACCGAGCACCATTTGAGATGTTATATGGACGGAGGTGCAGGAACCCAGTGTGCTGGGATGAGGTTGGACATCGAGTGTTGGGGAGCACGGAGGTGGTACTTGAGACCACCAGACTGATTCAGCAGGTGCGTGACCGTTTGTGAGTCACGCAGAGTCGCCAGAAGAGTTATGCGGACCGACGGCGATCAGACCTCGAATTTCAGGAAGGAGACTTTGTCTTACTGAAGATGTCACCCTGGAAAGGGACTATCCAGTTCCGCAAGTGGGGCAAATTGGGGCCCCGGTTCATAGGTCCGTTTAGGATCATAGCCCGGGTGGGCAAGGTGGCATATCATTTAGAGCTCCCAGAGGAGCTTAGTCGGATTCACAACACCTTCCATGTGTCTCAGCTCCGGAAGTGTGTTGCCGACAAGTCTTCAGTCATATCCTTGGATGACATTCAGTTGGATGGGAGTCTGAATTATGTCGAGAGACCAGTTGTGATCCTATATAAGAAGACGAAGAAGCTCCGATATAAATAAGTGAAGTTGGTAAAGATGCAATGGCAGCACCGAAAGGGTTCCGAATGGACCTGGGAATCGGAAGATGAAATGCAAGGTTTCTATCCAGAGTTGTTTAGACCAGTAGGCTTCAAGGACAAAGCCTAATTCAAGTGGGGGAGACTTGTAACACCCTGATCCTCAAGTATTATTAATCATATTTTGTTTGGTCTTTGAGAATCTACTCGGCGAGTTGGCCTCCCTACTCGTCGAGTAGCAGCGGGTTTGTCCGCGATGTTTAATGATCTACTCACCGAGTCCATTGTGGTACTCGACGAGTAGGTGTTGGCAGATGAAACCCTGGATCTTGTGGCCTTGCACCCTATTTAAAGGGTCATTAGCCTCCCCTAGCCTCCCCTTTACAGCTCTTTACCTCCCAAAAACCCTGATTCGAGTGTGAGTGTGTTTCTTGGTGATTTTAAGCTTGAAGGAGGGATTTGGAGAAGGAGGCACTTGAGGAAACAAGCTAGAGGAACCAAAGGGCTCGTGAGGATTCAAGATCTACCTCTGTGGAGCACTTTCTGAAGGTATTAAGCTGTTCCTTGGCTCATTTCCACCCAAAACCCTCTTGTGCATGGATTCTAAGAAAACGGCTTTTGTGCTTAAGCCAAGATCTGAAGTTGTACCTTCAGATCTGGACTCCTTTTGCGCTTGAGATGCATAAAGTTATCAGTTGAGCCTAGCAGGTGCCTCCCCTCATGTGTGTGACCCCATTCCAAGCTTAGATTTGCTATTTTAGGGCCTTAAAGCCTTGCATGCACGTAAAGTTTGCAATTTTACGTGGAAAGCATGCCTCAGAAGCTTAGATTTGTAATTTGGAAGCATTGCATGGTTCAAAAGAGTCTGTATGGCTTGAGATTTGAAAGGAATCATCGAGTCGCAGGGGGCGGCTCGGCGAGTCATTTGGAGGTAGGCATGGATACGACGAGTTAAAAGAACAACTCGGCGAGCCGATGAATATTGCTATGCACTCGACGAGTTGGATGAACAACTCGGCGAGCCGGATGAAGATTACCTAGAACTCGACAAGTTGAAGGAATAACTCGGCGATTCAAGTAACATTCCCCCAATTGTTGGATGTTCGTGGACGTGTCGAGTGGCAAGCAAGGAAACTCGACAAATGACCTTAGATTATCAATGAAGACCGTATGAACTCAACGAGTCACCTCGATGACTCGGCAAGTAGATGTTATCCCTGGAAACTCGGCGAGTCACTAGTTGTACTCGGCGAGTTAGGGTCAACATGGACTGTTGACTTGATCTTGGCGGCAGTTAACCAGGATGAACTTTGGGGAAATGACTGGATATTGTATGACACTTTTTAGGCAGTTGCGTGGAGCAGCCCGTGGGGTATATTTGGTTGCAAAGTGTCGGTTCAGCATTCGTGACAGGTGAGTCTTCTCACCATACCTATGGGTCTAAGGCACCAAGGCCGGCCCATTATGTGATTATGATATATGTGTTAGACATTTTGTGTTTGTTATGTGATTGCATGTTTTGTATGAAGACCTCGGGGGGAGCCCGTAGCATTGGATGTAAGACCATGTGGGGTAGCCCATGGCATTCCTAGGTGAAGACCATGTGGGGTAGCCCATGGAATTGGATGCAAGTCCATGTGGGGTAGCCCATGGAAGTCCTAGGTAAAGACCATGTGGGGTAGCCCATGGCATTCTCACAGGTTTCATGTATGCATGGCTTACGTGATATGTGTGTAGCTTTTATAGCTAACATGATATATGATATGTGGTTTATGCTCTGGGAAACTCACTAAGCATTTCGCTTATAAGTTGTTGATTGTTTCAGGTACTTCCGAGCCTAAGGGCAAAGGCAAGGCATGATGATGTTGTGTGCACTCCACCTCTCTTTTGTGTGTTTGGGACTCTCTGATGTTTTCAAAAAGTACAATGAAATTGTAATAATTGTGAATTGGAAAACAAATGGTTTGGAAATTTATGGATTATGGGATTTGTTCGATTAATTAAAAATGAAAAATTTTCAAGGTAAAAATTGGGTAGGATACTTACCTTCCATTGGCTGAGTTCTCCTACAACAACAACTACCACGCGAGTATTGATCGTCCTCCCTTTGATACGTTATACGGAAGGAAGTCTAGGATCCCGATATGCCCGGGAAAGGTTAGCCAGAGGGTCATCAGGAGCAGCGAAGTAGTGCTGAAGATGACAGAAAGTATTAAGCAGGTCAGGAGCATACTTCAGACTGCACAAAGTCGGCAGAAAACCTATGCCGATAAGCGTCATTCAGACCTGGAGTTCCAGGTCGGAGATACGGTCCTCCTAAAGGTGTCACCTTAGAAGGGCATCATCCGATTCAGGAAGCGGGGCAAGTTGGGCCCCAGGTATATTGGACCTTTCAAGGTCATAGCCCGGGTGGGCAAGGTGGCGTATCGTCTGGACCTGCCAGCCGAACTCAGTCATATTCATAGCACCTTCCACGTCTCCTAGCTACGGAAAGGCCTGATCAACGACTCGACAGTGGTGCCCCTAGAGGATATTGAGGTTGATGACAGCCTGAACTACATTGAGCGACCTGTGGCGATCCTCGACCGGAAGTCGGAGGATCTGATGAACAAGAAGGTCGAGCTGGTGAAGGTGCAATGGCAAGCTCAGAAGGGCTCGGAATGGACATGGGAGCTAGTAGACGAGATGATGGAGCATTATCCAGGACTCTTCCAGGATCGAACAGCAGACTTCGAGGACGAAGTCTAAAATAAGCGGGGGAGGTTTGTAGTACCTGGTTCCTAGTATATATTTTATTCTAGTATCTTGAATTTTGGCCTTGGACTCATCGAGTTGAGGTCAAACTCGTCGAGTCGGAGCATATTTGACAAAGAAGTTTAATGACCGACTCGACAAGTCCGCGTTCGGACTCGGCGAGTAGGCGCTGTCCAGATAAAAACCCTAGATGAGGGTTTGCACCCTATTTAAACCACTTATTCAGCCTCCCTTTCATCTCCAATGTTTCCAAAACTCCCCATAGCAAACCTTAGCCGTTTTTTAGATGAACTAAGGCATTTTTGGTGGATCTTGCTAGTTGTGACCATAAGGAGAAATGGAAAGGCTTTAGGAAACAGGTGAAGACCAAGGGAACCCGAGTTTGTGCATCTTCCATAGTTAATTTGAGGTATAAAGCTGTAACCTTGCTCCTTCATTTGTTAGATCCCTGTTTGGGGAGATTTAGGGCTTTTATAAGCCATTTTTGGTGACCAACCATGATTGCAAGCATGGTTGGGTGTTAAGGTTTCAGAATCAGGCCATCAAGGGAGTCACAAGGCAGTTAGGGTTGCTTTTGCACCTATCTAAGGTCCCATGCATCATAAGAGCTTATTTTATGGCCTTTTGAGCTCAAAGTCCCATGCATGCACGTAAAGTTTGTAACTTTACGTGCTAGAACGATTAAAGGAGCTTAGATCTACCTTTTGGTCAAGATTTGTACGCTGGAAATCGAGAAATGAGACTTTGTCATGCCCAACTCGAAGATTCGTTCTTGGGACTCGGCGAGTCTGAGGCAAAACTCCCCTTTTCTGTTATGGTTTGAAGGAACCCAGTTGAGCACTAGAAGGGTTTTTAGAGGGTCCAAGGAATCGACTCAACGTATTGGACTTAGCCTTAGATCTTGAGTTCATGGGACTCGACGAGTGCAAGAACGGACTCGGCAAGTCCAAGGCAATCTCCTTACAGTTTAAGATGAACTCGACGAGTTGTTCATACAACTCGGAGAGTCGAGGACATGAATTGTTTAATGAGGGTGAACTCGACGAGTTGTTCATCCGACTCGGCGAGTCGGATGAAGATTCATTCGATGTTCAAAAGAAGGGGGGGCTCATCGAGTCAATTGCTGAACTAGACGAGTAGAGTCGTGGACAGGGACGGGTAAAGAGTTAGGGACTCAATGAGTTGGCGGCACAACTGGACGAGTCGGGTCAACTGGAAGTTGACTTTGACTTGGACTTGGTTAGGGGTAAAATAGTCATTTTACCCTAACAGTAGATATCAGATTCAAACTGAATCTTTCGTGGGATTGTAGCCGGAGGATTACCGGAGCAGCAGTCAGCCAGTTGCCGAGCAGTTTCTCAACAGTCAGCCTTTCGAGGTGAGTTACCTTCCAGTAGCGGTGGGTCTACGGCCACAATGCCAGACCACTAGTAGGAGTTGTACATTAGATGATTTTCTTTATGATATTCATCTGGGTTTGCTACTACCTGATATGTTATGTGCTAGTATGATATGATGTTGTATGCCAGTAGCAGTAGGGCAGATAGTACCTAAGATTTCTGGTCAATAGGGCCAAAGAGGGGTAGTCATACCCAGTCATACTGGATAGAATATGATTATGTGATACATCTTATGTGGTAATGGTAGAGGTGTGAAATAGTCCCCAATATCCGATCGATAGGCCCGAAGGAGAGGCGAGCACCCAGATATGCTAGTCAGTATCCGGTCAACAGGACCGAAGGGGAGGCCAGCACCCAGATATGCTAGGCAGTATCCCGTCGATAGGACCGAAGGGGTAGGTTGGGCACCCAGATATGCCTGCCAGTATATGCATGTTATGTGATTTTATGGTATGCGGTACGATGGGGGAGCTCACTAAGCTTTGTGCTTACAGTTTCAGTTTTGTTTCAGGTACGTCTTCAGCAAAGGGGAATGAGCCGACGCGGTAGCTGAACATGATACACACACCCTAGATTCCGCACTATGAGTTTCCTTGGGATTGTAATCTGACATTATCACTATTTTATGATTTGGATTTTCAGACACTATACATAGTTTATGAGATGTTATGATTTGTCAATGTTTTTCCTACAAATGTTTTAATTAAAGTGATTTACAAAAATGAAATTTTTGCACGAGAAAATTGGGTTGTTACAAGTTGGTATCAGAGCCCTGGCTTGAGGGATTCGGACATACCCTCGGGGTGTCTGGACTCAAATCGAGGGATTAAAAGTTTTTTACAAGAAAATGGTTTTCTAAAGAATAATATAAAGAGTTTTGAGAAAGAAGGAAGTGTGTGATGTGCGCGACCGGTCGAGCTCAAGTAAGTTTTCCCCAAAGTACCCATACAAGTTTATGTTATATTTATCAGCTTCAGTAGAACAGCATGCTAGAATAGGACAAAGGATCTAGGGATGATGCCTTATGTGCCTGCTATATGTGTTTCAGCTTATGTGAATTGCATGCCAGTATTGAGTAGATAGCAATAGGATGGCCTGTTAAGTTATGCATGATAGTATGAGCCTAGCATTGTGTGCTAGCTCAGGAGAGGGATCGGGTTCGGGTTCAGGCTCCGAACTAGTGGATGAGCGGCTACGTGAGTTCATCGCGTCCGAGATCACTAGAGGCATCCTTGATGCGACCTCGGTCATCTTTGGGTCGATCAAGGAAGGGATTGTCGAGCTAATGGAGGATCGCCTCCGGGCGTTCAGGAGTGACATGGCTACCACCAAGTCAGGATCATGCACACTGTCCTTTAAGGACTTTAGGGGCAGTGGTGCGCTGGATTTCCCTGAGGCAAAGGACCCCATTGCTGCCAGATGATGGATTGCAGACATTGATTCTACACAGTTGACTAGCTTCTGTCCCGTGGGGTCGAAGGTGAGATATGAAGCAAGGTGCGTGAGGGATAGGGCCAGAGATTGGTGGGAGTCGGTTGGTGACTCTCTGGGAGCCTCAGCTATTGAGGCTATGATATGGTTGGATTTTTCTGACCCGGTTCAGAGGTGAGTTCGCGCCTGCGGTGGAGATCCAACAATTGGCCCGGGAGTTCCTGGATATGAGGCAGACGACTGAGTCAGTGGAGGAGATCACCGCTAACTTCCGGGAGAGGGTGTTGTTGGTGCCCCAATATGCGGGAGATGAGGATATGAGGAGGACCCATTACCACGACATGCTGCGAGCCGACATTCGGGAGCATGTTAGTTTTTCAGCTTGCCCTACCCTGGATTCCATGATTGCCTGGGCTAGGGAGAGCGAGATTGATTTGGAGCACATCCGGAAGAGGAAGGCATAGGAGGGGCAAGTGACTGGAGCTTCGGGGAACAAGCCCAAGGGATCAGATGTTGTGCTGAAAGGCCAACAGAGTCGTAGCCGTTGTAGGAAATGCGGCAAGTCGCATGAGGGAGTTTGTAGGTTGGGAGCGTATGGCTGCTACAAGTGCGGAAAGACGGGTCACTTCAACAGGGATTGTACCACCACTGCGCCCACCTTTCAGACATCAGAGTTGTTAGGTTTCCACTGCAACTAGAGGGGCCATGAGAAGGCCAATGGTCCCCAGTTGACAGCAGCAGCAGCCGCGCCTGTGAAGGCGCTAGCCCCAACGACCCTGCGGATTACTAATGGACGGCAGGGCAAGGCGGAGGCTCCAGTGATGAGGATCTGGGCTTTCCAGTTGACTACCGAGGAGGCACGCGCCGCACCCGATGTGGTGACGGGTATGATTCTTCCCCACTGATCTATTTATATGATGTTCATGATATTGATATGTCCTCTGTATTTGCATGTTTAGGGTCGTTCCATATGAACGGTATTCCTGTGCAAGTGTTGTTTGATTCAGGTGCCACTGGATCTTTTGTTTCTCTTGCGCTTAGCATGAGGTTTCCTGAGTCTTCGGGCATGGTGGATTGCTCTTAAGAGGTAGAGTTTGTCGATGATCGATCGGTGCGAGCATCAGCATTATTCAGAGATTGTGTGAGGCACCGATCCTAGCCCTGCCTGAGGACGTAGAGGACTTTGCGGTATATTGTGACGCGTCTATTTCGGGTTTGGGCGCGGTTTTGATGCAAAGAGGGCACGTTATTGCATACGCTTCGAGGCAGTTGAAACCTCACAAGGCGAATTATCCGACACATGATTTGGAACTAGGGGCTGTTGTTTTTTCCCTCAAGATTTGGCGTCATTACCTCTATGGGGTTTGTTGTACCATTTAAACGGACCACAAGAGCTTGAGGTATCTCATGGATCAGCCGAATCTGAACTTGATGCAGTGTAGATGGTTAGGCATGGTGAAGGATTATGACTGCGAGAATCTTTACCACCCGGGGAAGGCCAACTTGGCGGCCGATACGAATAGCCGAAAGGCAGCGCCGATCAAAGATATCTACATGCGGATGACATGTAACAACGTAAATTTTCAAAACAATTTTTCATTTCCAAAACATATTTTCATTCATCAAAAATAATATCCCAACAAAATATATCAATGTCATCATCACATAACAAATCCCAGAATCTCAAAACATAGGCTTTTGAGTGTGTACGAATCATGACGACGCCTTCCCGCGATCCTCTCTGGTACGTGAAACACATCACACAACAACTGTAAGCATAATTCTTAGTGAGTTCCCCAAAATACCACATACAACACATACACCACTCGAGGCTACAATACGACCCTCTGGTTCGGTCATAGCTCGTTGCACCCTTCGGTCCGGTCTGTATCATTGGACCCTTCGGTCCGATCTATATCGTTGGACCCTTTGGCCCGGTCTATATCGTTGGACCCTTCGGCCCGGTCTATATCGGTGGACCCTCCGGTCCGGTCTATACAACAAATAGCATACATATATCACAATGCACATAATCTCATACATACACATACAACACAAGACCCTCTGGTCTACACATAATTAACACTCTAGGTAATGTATAGTGAGAAGACTATCCTCGGGTATCTCGGATGATCTTGCACACAAATCTACTGATCTACCCCCCGCCTAATCACATAAAAAATATCTTCAATAAGTAATGGCTCTCAAAGGCTAGATTAAATCCCTTTCTATGATCTCTCAGAAGGGTAAAAGACCGTTTTACCCCTCCTTGACTCAAAAGTCCAACTGTCGACCCTATACTCCATAGGTCGTCACAGATCGCGAGTCGCGGGGCAACCCGAATCAACTCGTCGAGTCCTCTCATGGACTCAGCGAGTACATTCCATGCTCACACTCAAACGAACTTCTGAGGTCAGATATGTTCCTCTAATCCATAGATTTGGCCTTTCCAACCACCATAATCACGTAAAGTCTCTATCTTGATGCACATGCAACATCTATATGACCATATATGATGATTTAGCCCCAAATACCTTAACCCAAGGCCATGACCTCCATTTTTCTTCCTAAAGCTTGATGAGTAAGGATCTCTAGACGTCTATGGATCCAGATCCAAAGCCTCATCACCATAATGGGCTATTTGGACATCAAATCTACCTAGCAAAGGGCACAAGAAACCCTAAATCCATATATCCTTCAATAAACAGAAGAAGAGCTGAAGTAATACCTCAAATGCAATGATCTTAGCTTCAATTCCTCAGAATAGCAACCTACTTTGCTTTCTCTTGGCTAGGACCTTCTTCTTCTTGCTAAACAACACCACAAAGGTCAAGAATGGCTTCCTTTCTCTCTCAAAACGCTCCAGCACTCTAGGGTTTCTCTCTATGGACTGGTAGCCGCAAATGATGGTCATAAGGGCCTTTAAATAAGGCACAAACCTAAGAAATTAGGGTTTCATTAAACAGCGTGGACTCGCCGAGTGCGTCACTACATCAATCCAACAATACGCGATCCTACTCAGCAAGTCTGAGCACCTACTCGCCGAGTCCCTCTTCAAAACTCAATATAAATACTTACAATGAGATACCCGGCAATCCGGATGTTACCATTCTCCCCCACTAGAATCGGACTTTGCCCTCGAAGTCCTGCTCGCCAAACAACTCTGGATGCTGCTCCCGCATCTCCAAATCCGGCTCCCAGGTCAGCTCGGACCCTTTCCGATGTTGCCACTGGACCTGCACCAGAGGCACTTCCTTGTTCCTCAGAACCTTGATCTTCCGATCCCGGATCGCGATTGGTCTCTCAGCATAATTCAGGCCTGCATCCACCAGAATATCTTCCAGCGGTACCACTTCCGACTCGTTGGCTATACACTTCCTCAACTGAGACACGTGGATGGTATCATGAATCTGGCTCAACTCCGCAGGTATCTCTAACCGATATGCTACCCTACCCACCCTTGCGGTCACCCTGAATGGACCAATGTACCGGGGCCCTAACTTGTCCCTCTTCCTGAATCGGATCACTCCTTTCCAAGGAGATACCTTCAGGAGTATGAAGTCTCCCACCTGGAACTTCAGCTTGGATCGTCGCCGATCCACATAACTCTTCAGACGACTCTGAGCCGTCAGTAACCTCTGTCTAACCTGTTGTATCTGTTCTGTCGTCTGCAGCACTATTTCAGTGCTACCCATCGCGCACTGTCCTACCTCTCCCAAGCAAACGGGGGTCTGACACCTTCCCCCATAACAACTACCTCTGCCCTGTGACACTCAAGTCACGAAGTTCGCTTTAACCCCAAGCAAATGCTACCTTCCCAACTGGAGATCGACTCAACCCCGACCTCTATCATCTGATACTCATCGTTGGACCCTTCGGTCTGATCTATATCGTTGGACCCTTCGGTCCGGTCTGTACAACACACCACCAGGACTCAACTCAACTCAAGAGTTTGGTCCGACCCGTAGTTGGAATCGCTCGTTCCAACGACCCAATCAACTCATAGCTTATGACCCGCAACCCATGCATACTTCACTTATCCAATCCCTTCGGATTGTATGTCCACACTTACTCAGAATATAAGGATTCTCAATCATTGAGGAGACCCCGGTCTCATCCCTGGTCCGACCACCAGGCTCCCAAAACTCATGCGTAGGGCTTTTCAAGCCTAAAACCCTCCTGTGTCATGCTCTGATCAAGAAGGCTTCCTCATAACAACCTCTCGCTAACTAGTGCGTATTACGGCTCCCCCCTAACATCACCATAACCTCCTAGTGACTAGTGAGTACTATGGCTCCCCGTAGCATCACAATGCCCTGCTCTGACTAGTGAGTACTACGGCTCCCCCTAGCATCACGACACCCTCTCTCTGATTGGTGAGTACTACGGCTCTCCGTAGCATCACAACACCCTCTCTCTGACTGGTGAGTACTACGACTCCCCGTAGCATCACAACACCCTCTCTCTGACTAGTGATTACTATGGCTCCCCGTAGCATCACAACACCCTCTCTCTGACTAGTGAGTACTACGGCTCTCTGTAGTATCACAACAACCTATCTCTGACTAGTGAGTACTACGGCTTCCTGTAGTATTAAAACACCCTCTCTCTGACTAGTGAGTACTACGGCTCCCCATAGTATCACAACAACCTCTGACAAGTGAGTACTACGGCTTCCCGTAGCATCACAACACCCTTCCCCAGCAGCTCCTAAAGCTGCGAGGATAACTATTGCGTCTCTGGAGGCGCAAGGCGATAAGGGGCATTGGTGATAGGAGCTGCCCCCGGAACCAACTCGATGCGAAACTCTACTTGCCTCTCGGGGGCACACCCGACAACTCCTCGGGAAAATCATCCGGGGACTCACGCACTATCAGAACGTCATCCATCGAACTTGGCCTCCCAATTGGCCTCTCGTGTGCCCATCACATAGGCTACAAACCCGCTGTAGCCCTGCTGTAAACTCTGTCTCACTCTGGCGGCTGAACAAAATGCCGACCCACATCGGGTACCCTTGCCGTACACCGTAAGTACTCCCCCACTAGGGTCTCGTATCGTCACCAACTGTTGCTCGCAGTCTATGACAGCCCCCAATCGGCTTAACCCAACCATGCCCACTATGACACAGACGTCTCCCATCGCTATCGGGACCAGATCTATCGGTGACTCAACACTGAAGATGTCGAGTACACATCCTCGAATCACATTCATAACATACTTCGCCCGCTCATCAGCTATGGAAACTCGTGGAGGTCGACTCAACGCCTCTTGTCGGCTACTGATGTGTTGACCAAACGCTATTGAATCAAATGATCGACTCGCTCTCGAGGAAAATATCACTAAAGCAGGTGCAGAACCCACAAAAAATACCAGCCACAACATCGGGCGATACGTGGGACTCCTCCGTTGTCAACTGAAAAGCTCTCCCGCAAGCCTTCGGTGCCTCGACCTTCGCTGGCCGAACCTCGGTAACTCTAGCAGCAGGTGTAGATTCCTCAAATAAAATACTTGGTTCTTCCCCACTTAGGGTTCGAACTATCACCAATTGGTGCACCAGCACTCTATCCCACAGGCTGTCTCCAGCAGTAACATCGCACCTAATTCCGGAAGGTGCTACGCAACGCTTGATGATCTCTCTGACAAGGATAAAACAACTCCAGATACCAAGGTCTCGTATGTAACCTTCAGAACTTACCATCGTGACTACCTCTATTCATTTAGGATCTCACACTATACCCTCACCGAACCTCCCAACTGTCCCGTGTTAACACTAACTCTGGATCTGGAAATAATGAACCATCATACTCCTCATCCTTGACTCCTTGCCCAATTTTCCAACATGCCCCTTATTATAAGAGCAGAAACCACATTTCCACTCCTTATAGCTCTCATGAACAATAGGTGTCACTGCCCTGATTTACCCCTCTTGATCGCCCAACACTGCAGCTAACACCTGCCCTATTATATTCGAATAGGGTGTATCCTGATCCTTGACCATTTCAATTTCTACTGTCAACCTACACAAGCTATATCATTCCCTCGCGACAGACCTACTGTCGGATACTTTGATTGAAAGGTCACCATCAGTGCGATCCCACATTGCTCACCCCAACTCAGAAACTGAAATCTCAACACCCCTTACGTCTCCGCAAGAAACAGAAATAGCACCACTCGGGTCACAAAAAGTGACATATCTACTATCGGCGGGCTCTCCAGCTCAGACCGTACCTCTCCATAACGCACCGTCCCTACTCATCTCTAAGTCTTGCGACTCCATTGGCATATCACCAACAATCCTTGGAGCTAACTCGTTTTCCCTATCAAGGGATGCTCCACTAAAACTCGTTCTCCCTGGCCTTCTGGGCCCATACTCCTTCACATCCGACTTTGGTTTAGATAGTCGTTGCGGAATAACCGACAAAACCAAAAGCACTCACCGCCACATTTCATGGTACTCGAACCACGAAATCACCTCTCGATATGCCACCAATCATGGTACTCGAGCCATGACATCACCTCTTGATCTGCTACCAATCATGGTACTCGAACCATGACATCTCCTCTCGATCTGCCACCAATCATGGTACTCGAACCATGTCATCACCCCTCGATCTGCTACCATTCATGGTACTCGAACCATGACATCACCTCTCGATCTTCCACCAATCATGGTACTCGAACCATGGCATCATCTCTCGATCTGCTACCATTCATGGTACTCGAACCATGACATCACCTCTCGATCTGCCACCAATCATGGTACTCGAACCATGTCATCACCTCTCGATCTGCTACCATTTCTGGTACTCAAACCATGACATCACCTCTCGATTTGCCACCAATCATGGTACTCGAATCATGACATCACCTCTCGATTTGCTACCATTCATGGTACTCAAACCATGACATCACCTCTCGATCTGCCACCAATCATGATGTCTCTGAAACACAACATGAAGATACCAGAGACTCGATCAAGTATAATCGCACTCGATCGCCCGACCCCACTTGTTCCTTGGGGCACCGATCCTAGCCCTGCCTGAGGGCGTAGAGGACTTTGCGGTATATTGTGACGCGTGTATTTCGGGTTTGGGTGCGGTTTTGCTGCAGAGAGGGCACGTTATTGCATACGCTTCGAGGCAGTTGTAGCCTCACGAGGCGAATTATCCGACACATGATTTGGAACTAGGGGCTGTTGTTTTTGCCCTCAAAATTTGGCGTCACTACCTCTATGGGGTTCGTTGTACAATTTACACAGACCACAAGAGCCAGAGGTATCTCATGGATCAGCCGAATCTGAACCTGAGGCTGCGTAGGTGGTTGCACATGGTGAAGGATTATGAATGTGAGATTCTTTACCAACCGGGGAAGGCCAACATGGTGGCCGATGCGCTTAGCCGAAAGGCAGTGCCGATCAGACATATCTGCATGCGGATGACAGTAGTGACCCCATTATTGGAGCAGATCCGAGAGGCCCAGTAGGAGGCTATGAAGGAGGAACATCGAAAGAATGAGCGTATAGTGGTTCAGGTTTCCTCCTTCGACTATGACAGCAGGGGATTACTTACATTACACCGTAGGGTGTGGGTTCCATACCTCAGAGGCGTGCGCCAGGTCCTGATGGAGAAGGCGCACAAATCTCGATTTTCCATTCATCCCGGGGTGACAAAGATGTATAGGGATCTTCATCTTGATTATTGATGGCCCTGCATGAAGCAGGATGTAGCATGGTATGTAGAGCGGTGCTTGACCTGAAGGAAGGTCAAGGCTGAGCACCAAAGGCCACACGGCAAGATGCATCCTTTGGATATTCCCCTATTGAAGTGGGAAGATATTATTAGGGATTTCATCACCAAGATTCCCAGGACCGCGCGGGGAATGGATTCCATATGGGTCATTGTGGATCGGTTGACCAAGAGTGCCTATTTTATACCGATCCAGGAGAGCATATCGTCCGAGAAGCTAGCCGATATTTATATTCAAGAGGTGGTGGCTCGACACGGGGTGTCGGTCTTCGTGATTTCTGACAGGGATGTTCGGTTCACTTCCACGACGAGTTGGGTACTCGTCTGCATTTCAACACCGCCTTTCACCCGCAGACGGATGGCTAAAGCGAACGGACCATCCAGACTTTGGAAGATATGTTGCGGGCGTGTGTGTTAGATTTTGGTGGTAGTTGGGATACTTACCTTCCGTTCACTGAGTTCTCCTACAACAACAGCTACCACGCGAGTATTGATCGTCCTCCCTTTGAGATGTTATATGGGAGGAAGTCAGGACCCCGATATGCAGGGGCGAGGTTAGCCACAGGGTCATGGGGAGTACCGAAGTAGTGCTCAAGGCGACAAAAAGTATTCAACAAGTCATTAGCAGACTTCAGACTGCACAGAGTCAGCAGAAAAGCTATGCCGATAAGCGTCGTTCAGACCTGGAGTTCCAGGTCGGAGATATGGTCCTCCTGAGGGTGTCGCCTTGGAAGGGCGTCATCCGATTAAGGAAGCAGCGCAAGTTGGCCCCCAGGTATATTTGAGGTTTCATGGTCATAGCCCGGGTGGGCAAGGTGGCGTATCGGCTGGACCTACCAGCCGAACTCAGTCAGATTCATAGCACCTTCCACGTCTCCCAGCTACGGAAATGCCTGATGAACGACTCGGCAGTGGTGCCCCTAGAGGATATTCAGGTTGATGACAACCTGAACTACATTGAGCGGCATGTGGCGATCCTCGACTGGAAGTCGAAGGATCTGAGGAACAACAAGTTTGAGTTGGTGAAGGTGCAATGGCAACATCGGAAGGGATCGGAATTGACATGGGAGTCGGTCGATGAGATGATCGAGCATTATCCAAAACTCTTCTAGGATCGAACAACAGACTTCGAGGACGAAGTCTAAAATAAGCGGGGGAGATTTGTAGCACCTGGTTCCTAGTATGTATTTTATTCTAGTATCTTGCATTTTGGCCTTGGACTCGGCGAGTTGAGGTCCAACTCGTCGAGTCAGAGCATATTGGACACAGAAGTTTAATGAACGACTAGACGAGTCCGCGTCCGGACTCGGCGAGTAGGCGCTGTCCGGACAAAAACCCTAGATGAGGGTTTGCACCCTATTTAAACCACTTATTCAGCCTCCCTTTCATCCCTAATGCTTCTAGAACTCCCCATAGCAAACCCTAGCCGTTTTTTAGAAGAACTAAGGCATTTTTGGTGGATCTTGCTAGTTATGACCATAAGGAGAAAGGGAAAGGCTTGAGGAAATAGGTGAAGACCAAGGGAACCCGAGTTTGTGCATCTTCCACAGTTCATTGGAGGTATAAAGGTGTAACCTTGATCCTTCATTTCTTAGATCCCTTTTTGGGGAGATTTAGGGCTTTTATAAGCCATTTTTGGTGACCAACCATGATTGCAAGCATGGTTGGGGGTTGAGGGTTCAAAATCAAGCCATTAAGGGAGTCACAAGGCAGTTAGGGGTTGCTTTTGCACCCATCTAAGGTCCCATGCATCATAAGAGCTTATTTTATGGCTTTTTAAGCTCAAAGTCCCATGCATGCACATAAAGTTTGTAACTTTACGTGCTATAACGATTGAAGGAGCTTAGATCTACCTTTTGGTCAAGAGTTGTACGCAGGAAATCGAGAAATGAGACTTGGTCATGCCTGACTCGACGAGTCGTTCTTGGGACTCGGTGAGTCCGAGGCAAAACTCCCCTTTTCTGTTAAAGTTTGAAGGAACCCAGTTGAGCATTAGAACGGTTTTTAGAGGGTCTAAGGGAGTGACTCAATGTATTGGACTTAGCCTTAGACCTGGAGTTCATGGGACTCGATGAGTGCCGGCCCACCAGTAGGAGTTGTATATTAGATGATTGTCTTTGTGATATTCATCTGGGTTTGCTACTACCTGATAGGTTATGTGCTAGTATGATATGATGTTGTATGCCAGTGGCAGTAGGGGAGATAGTCCCTAAGATTTCCGGTCGATGGGGCCAAAGAGAGGTAGTCATACGCAGTCATACTGGATAGAATATGATTATGTGATACATGTTATGTGGTAATAGTAGAGGGGTCAAATAGTCCTCAGTATCCAGTCGACAGGACCGAAGGGGAGGCCAGCACCCGTATATGCTAGGCAGTATTCGGTAGACAGGAACGAAGGGGAGGCCAGCACCCAGATATGCCTGCCAGTATATGCATGTTATGTGATTTTATGGTATGTGGTACGATGGGGGAGCTCACTAAGCTTTTTTCTTACAGTTTCAGTTTTGCTTCAGGTACCTCTTCAGCAAAGGGGAAAAAGCTGGCGCTGTAGCTGCACATCATACACACACCCTAGATTCCGCACTATGAGTTTCCTTGGGAGTATACTCTGACATTATCACTACTGTATGATTTGGATTTTCAGACATTATACATAGTTTATGAGATGTGATGATTTGTCAATGTTTTTCCTACACATGTTTTAATTAAAGTGATCTATAAAAAGAAAATTTTTGGACATGAAAATTGGGCTGTTACACTCCTCCATCAAAGTGGTTGGTGCCCCGCCTGCATACGATACCCAAATCCGACCCTAAAAGGTCATAAGCCCACGGCTACCTGTAACGAACTCAGGTACCTACCCAATCACCCACTCTCTCTTGAGGTTCTTCAGTCTCACGGCCTCTGCCTGGGCCTCCCGAATGGTGTCCAACACCGGAGTCATCATTGTCAGCCGCATACAAATGTCTCAAATCGGGGCACTCTCCGTCCTATGGCTCTGGGCATCAACTACAACAATCGTAATCCTTTACCACGTCTAACCATCTCCTCTGGCGCATATTCAGGTTGGGCTGATCCATCGAATACTTCAAGCTCTTGTGGTTCGTGTATATTGTACACCGAAACCCATACAAACAATGACCCCATATCTTGAGGGCGAACACCACTGCCCCCAATTCCAGATCGTGGGTGGGATACCTCGTCTCATGAGGCTTCAGCTGCCTTGATGCATACGCTATCGCATGCCCCCTCTGCATAAGTACTGCACCCAACCTCGATATCAATGCGTCACAATACACCACAAAATCCTCCATCCCTTTCGGGAGGGCTAACACCGGGGCTTCGCATAATCTCTGGTGAAGTTTCTCAAAAGAGGTATGCTGCTCCGGACCCCACGAAAAAGCAACACCCTTTCGGGTCAACCTGGTGAGAGGCACGACGATCTTGGAGAAATCCCTGATAAGTCTCCGATAATAGCCATCCAATCCTATAAAACTCCTGATCTCAGTGGGTGATCTCGGCACCTCCCACGTCATAACCGCGTCAATCTTGGCTGGATTTACCAAAATCCCATTCTAGTTGACGAGGTGCCCCAAGAACTGGACCTCCCATAACCAGAACTCGCACATGGAGAATTTGGCATAAAGCCTCTCTGACCTTAATACCCCAAGAATCTCCCTAATTTGCTCTTCATGTTGCTCTCTAGATCTCAAATACACCAAAATATCATCAATGAACACGATCACCGAACGATCCAACATCGTCCTGCACACCTTATTCATTAGATCCATGAACGTCGCCGGTGCATTGGTGAGCCCGAAAGGCATCACCACGAACTCGTAATGCCTATAACGAGTCCTAAACACCGTCTTCTGGATATCCTCATCACAAACTCTCATCTGATGATATCCAGACCTCAAATCAATCTTGGAGAACCAAGACGCTCCCTGCAACTGATCAAACAAACCGTCGATCCTTGGTAATGGGTAACGGTTCTTGACCGTCAACTTGTTCAACTCTCGCTAATCAATGCACATCCGGTGTGAACCATCCTTTTTCTTGACAAAAAGGATCGGTGCTCCCCAAGGTGAACTACTCGGTCTAATAAACCTCTTCCCCAGCAACTCCTGAAACTACGAGGATAACTCCTGCATCTCTGGCGATGCAAGGATATAAGGCGCCTTGGTGATAGGCGCTGCCCCCAGAACCAAAATGATGCAGAACTCTACTTGCCTCTCGGGAGGCACACCAGACAACTCCTCAGGAAAAACATCCGGAAACTCTCGCACTATCGGAACGTCATCAATCGAACTTGGCCTCCCAGCGGCCACTCGTGTATCCATCACATAGGCTACGAACCCGTTGCATCCCTGTTGTAAACTCTGCCTCGCCCTGGCAGCCGAATAGAATGCTGACCCACATCGGGTACCCTCACCGTACACCGTAAGTACTCCCCCACTAGGGTCTCGTATCGTCACCAACTGTCGCTCGCAGTCTATAACAGTTCCAAATCGGCTCAACCAATCCATGCCCACTTTGACACATACGTCCCCCATTGCAATCGGGACTAGATCTATTGGCAACTCAACACTGAAAATCTCGAGTACACATCCTCGAATCAGATCTGTAGCATACACCAGTCGCTCGTCAACTATAGAAACTCGCAGAGGTCGACTCAACGCCTCTCGTCGAATACTGATGTGCTGACTAAACGCTAAGGAAACAAATGACCGACTCGCACCCGAATCAAATAATACCAAAGCAGGTACCGAATTCACAAGAAAAGTACCTACGCATATCATAATATAAGCACAACACCTCAAACTCAGCATAAATAAGTGAAAGAATACATACCAGCCATGACATCGGGCGCTGCAAGGACCTCCTCCGCTGTCAACTGGAAGGCTCTCATGCGATCCTTTGGTGCCTCGGTCTTCACCGGCCGAACCTCAGTAGCTCGCACGGCGGTAGCGGCAGATCCCTTTGGCGCTCCCTGTGTTGTCCCTCGCAGCTGCGGACACTCGGCCTTCTGATGGCCCATCTGGTTGCAATGGAAGCAAACCATGAACCCCTTGGGGCAATCCTTTGCTATATGTAACATCCAAAAATACGACCTAAAAATTTTAGTTTTAATGATAATAAAAATCATATACTGAACGTCATATCATAAAATCATACATCAATTATCTCAACTCATAATAAAATGTCGTGAAACAACTGTATCAAATCAAACTATGGATCAAAACAAACTCCCTGGATAAGGACTGAAGTTGTGGTGTGTGCGATGCCATCATCCCGAGCTCTTCCCTTTACTTGCGGAAGTACTTGAAACCAAAACTGAAACTGTAAGCACGAAGTTTAGTGAGCTCCCCCAAGCTACCACATACCATACAATAACATGTAAACACATAATGGGCCTTGGCCACTTCTTCAGACCGAAGTCCGGAAACCGCATCGGACCGAAGTCCGGAACTAACCAGGGCCTTGCCCTCTGCATCGGACCGGAGTCCGGAACTGCATCCGACCGAAGTCCGGAACTAACCAGGGCCTTGCCCTCTACATCGGACCGGAGTCAGGAAACTGCATCGGACCGAAGTCCGAAACTAACTGCATCGAACCTAAATTCGGTACTGAATGGGACCTTGTCCCCTACATCGGACCGAAGTCCGGGAACTAACTGAGCATAATATAGCATATCATAAACACATCAACTAGCATGAACACATAAACTGCATACTACATCGGGCCGTAGCCCGGAACACATAACACATAATTCCTGTCTGAGCCACGAAGGCATCAAACATACTAACTACTGCATTGGACCGAAGTCCGGGAACTACTGCTAGCTAAACGGGCCGGCATTGTGGCCTTAGACCCGTTCCTACTGGAAGGAAACTCACCTTGTGATGCTGACTGCTGAACTCCTGAATGAGAAATCCCTGACTGCTGCTCCGGCTGCTTCCCAGCCATCATGGGAAATAAAATACTAAATCAGAATAGGGATTCCTCTATAGGTGAAATGACCATTTTACCCCTACTATGGTGTGGGACACAGACATGGCCCAAATCCTTAATTCCTTCTAAGTGTTGGATTAATGTCTAAGTCCATAACTATATTTGGTATGTACTTGACCCGACCCGGCATGGTCCATTTGGGTTGCACTTCACCGACACAATTTATATGGATAATCTTTTGAGAATAGTATGTTTATGATTAATATTAATATATTATAAGTTCTAATATATTAATATGGAATCATATTATTTAATTAGTATTGATCAAGAATTAATTTATAATTAATTAAGTGATCAAAAGGAACTAATTAAATATGGACTCTTATATATATGGAATGGGCCAAGTTCATTTAGGTTGGGCTAAGCTTTCATGGATAGTCCATGGAGTGTTTAACCCATGGATCCTAGGAAATGAAAGGTCATGGGTATTAGGGTTTAACCCTAATCCTCCATACTATATAAAGATGTCTTTGGTTGGTGAAATTGGCACGAGTGTGAATAAACTAAAGAAGGGCTAGCCAATTTCACTAGAGAGAACCAAGTAATCATATTCTCTAAAGTATTCCAAGGTGTCTTGGTGATTTGTGATTCCACTTGAGGCTTCCACACTATTGGGGCTAAGCTCTTAAAGCTTGAAGACATCAAGCTACATCAAGAGGTATGTATTCTATCTTGTTACATTCATAGTTTTTGTATGCTAGATTAGGATAATACCTTGGATGTTCTTATTTGCATGTATAATAGAGAAAACATAGATCCAAGGTATTTAGGGTTGCATGTACACTTAGGAAGTGTTAGAATGCTCAAAACCCAACAGTGGTATCAGAGCCACGGGTTGTTTTCTGTTATATTGATGCAAATATTTTATTTTCAAAGTTGAAAAAAAAAAACATGAAGTTTGTCAAATTTTAAGATAATTACTTGTTCTTGTGAAAAACTAATTATTTGTAAAATTTGAATAATTTGCTTTATGAGTTGAATTAGGTCAAATTTAATAAAAGATAAAATAATATGATTATTTTATTAGTTTTAAAAGTTTGATCTAAAGAGTTTTATTTTTGGAAACCTCCATAAGTTATGGATATGAAAAGGTTTTTAAAAAAAATTGATTCAAAGTTTTATGGAGTTACAAAAAATTTGGTGTTAATGTTTTAAAGGATTCCATAACTTAAGAATAAGTTATGGATCACCAAAAGTTTTTTTGTGTTACCTTATTTTATGAGTGAATTTAGATTAATGAATAAAATTATGTGATAGTTGGTTTTAATCCAAATTAATCTAAAAAGAAGTTCATAAAATGTGTTTATGTAACTTATAAGTCACATTTATGAATCTTAAAACTCATAAAAGTTGGCAAAGGTTACAAAAATGAAGAGTCTAGTTCTAATTAAATGGTTTTATGACTCCATAACTTGTCCTCAAGTTATGGAGGACCAAGAGTCTCTTCATTTAATAAAATAAAATAAAATAAAAAAAAAGTGTAACCTTAATTAATTCCATAAGTTATAAAATAAAGAAAAGTTAATTCTTTTATTAGTTTAAAGTCTTCCATAACTTGTCCTCAAGTTATGGAACTTGAAGAGTTTTTGGATTAAAACTACTTTAAACACATAAGTTATGGAATTAATTAGTTTTGAATAGTTTCAAAACTTGCCCTCAAGTTTTGGAATTTGTAAAGTTTTCTCTTATGAATACTTTAATTCCAAGTTAGCCCTTAGAATTTTAAAAGTTAAAATTCAACCCTTATACTTTATAATATTATAAGTTAATAATATATATATGTATAAGAGTAAAGTCAGTCTTACCGCTAGTACGCCTCATTCACGAAGCCGGTCTATAAGGTGGGTATAAGGTTGTTGCCTATAAAATGGCAACTTAATGGGTGTCCACTCTCACCCACCGCTTGCTTGACTGGTGGAGGGTCGTTAGCCGAACGGGTTTGACAAGACTATAATTCTCCTTCATTAAAAGTATTAATGATAATACTAAGTAACTAAACTCTTAATAATACCCAATCTTAGTTACTTAGAAAAAAATGTGAATAAGGTGTTAACCCATGAAATTACACTTTACACTTTGTCTAAGTCGTTAGTGGAGCGTGTGTGGTTAACCGGCACACTAACTTGGACTTAACAAGGTAGGTAAAGGGTGACTTAATATTTATCATAGTATCGATGGAGCGTGTGTGGTTAACCGGCACATCGATTGAGGGGTAATTTATTAAGGGTACCAAGTGATTTGCATGGTTACTTCACACCTTGTTTTGTGATCCTCGGCATCCCAGTCACAAAACCTGAAGGGCACACTCGAGATTGAAACATGCCTTTGAAAAGTTCAATGAATCTCAAAGATCTAGGAGTTTCAAAACCAATTAAAACCTAATAATTCATTTCGTTTATCTTGGTGGAAATTGGTGAATCGTCATTCACCTACCTTCAAATATTTTATAGCTTGGATTACGGCACCCCTCTTCTAAGTTATAAAATAGTTTGTTGGGTCCTAGCCTTAATATTTCATATTGGGTGTCATATTAAGGACTTTAAATCAACTATCTTGAATATCTCCCAAAAGATGTCTGTAATAGACACCTATGATCTTCCCAAATCTAGTGAAACAAGGTTTCCTAAATGAAGATGATGTCCTTTGGAAATCATACTTCTTTCACCTCCTCCAATTATTCTCCCCAACCCACAAGTTCTTGAAAAGTTTAAGGTCACTCAAGCCCTATTGGCAAGGCAAGGTCTAGGTGTGAACACATCTTGGAGATGTAGTCACATATTGACAAGCCGGGAGAGTTGGGTGTCAAAGTCTTGAGAAAGTTGGTGGTTCAATCACTTTCTGAGTCACATAGTGAGTTCCTTTGGGACACCTATGAAACAGACTATGACAAGACCCTTAATGATCTTATCTATTTGTTAAGATCAACTTCCTTAAAACTTGATGGACATTGACAATAGTGACACAGGATATCCAGAAAAGCATTCTCTTCCCAATGGAAAGGGATCGACCATAGTCAACTCGGTTGACCAAATGGTAAAGAGAAAAACTAAGTCTGTGATAGTCCTGTGCACCTTTATCAAAGGGTCCATATGTTTATATTGCCAAAGAAAGGGGCATTGGTTGCGAAGCTGCCAAATTTACCTAAGGAGGTTAAAGTCAATAAGTTTGACTCTACTTCAGGTAAAGTCCACTATCTAACTCTGCTAAGTTTCTATTCTGAGATTCCTGATACATGATGTGACTGGGTCACATGGTGATGTTTTAAGAATCAAAGAAAAGTGAAGAAACTTAAAGAAAGAATATGCTGAATCTGATGGCGTAGATGGATTTCTATCGCATAGTTTGAAGATCGGATTCTTGAGCAACTTCTTAGGAGTTATGAGATATTGCTTAGGAATAGATAACAACAAGTTTTCATATGGATTGTAAGGATAAGTTTTTCTGCAAAGTTTTAAAATAAAAGAAAATTTTTTTTGATTTTATTTATTTTAAAATATCCTTACAATGGCTTTTGAGGAAAAATTGTTGCTTATATGATTCCATTAAGAGCAAGAGTGGAAATATGAAGTTGATTCTTTCATTTGTGGTAATGTCTATATTTACCAAATAAGGAAAGATTCTCATCACCCAAGTTTCATTTGGACCGGGACTTGGAATCATGCAAGTTATATAGCATGATGAATGAGAACTTTCAAGTTTTGGAAAAATTAAGACTAATTACTGGTTCACATGGATGTGTGA
The DNA here is from genome assembly GCF_002870075.4 of Lactuca sativa. Classification (NCBI taxonomy): domain Eukaryota; kingdom Viridiplantae; phylum Streptophyta; class Magnoliopsida; order Asterales; family Asteraceae; genus Lactuca; species Lactuca sativa. The sequence continues at coordinate 294,314,238 of NC_056630.2, read as the reverse complement.
GTCAAGTGAAGGACTAAAGGATCGAGTACACAGTCTTGTGCACTGATTAAGTCCACCACAAAAGATCAATAAGATTATTCGTCATAGTTTACTAAAGCTCAGTAAATATGATTATACTTACATGCTTAAGTGTAACTCTGAGACATTGGAAAAGGTTCCAATGTAAGGCAGAGCGAATAAGAAGAATCAAATTAGGCAGAAGGATAAAAGTTTCTCAAATCTGAAAAGATGGGAGAGTACTTTAGTATCAGTTTTGTGATCATCTTAATGATTAAGAAACCATATCAAAATTAGTTCTCTAAGGAAATCTTAGTGCATTCTTATGACTAAGAAGAGGAACTTGAATTGTTGAAATGGTTAAATCAAGAAGATGAGTCATACTTCGTTCCAATACAAGTCTTAGAGTCATACTCCAAGATTGTCATTTGAGTGACATGTCTTAAAGAAGGTTTAAAACACTTGTCAAATGTAAGAGTAAAAGTTTTCTACTCTTGTACATTTGAAATTGGTAAGTTGTGATGTTTTGGATAAAACAAAGACCAACTTAGGCCAATTGGGTAAAGTGTTTTTCTTGATTAGAATCCGCACTATCTCTTAGATGTTTGACAAGGGAGTCTTATATGTCAAGAGGACAGTGGGAGTCTTAAAGGTCTTGAAAGTCTCAAGAACTAATCAAGAATAAAACCTAAAGTTCTTCTCTAGCACACAATTTGAGGTTTATAATCTATTGTGTTGACATATTCTGTGCCCATTCCAGTTAAAGTTGGTTTTGCATATGAGTTCTTAGAGTTCTCAATTTGTTGCACAACAACTTGGAAGCAATGGCAGGCCCTTGAGCTGCCAGGTGGCAAGAAGTTAAGATTGAGTTCGGTCCATATGAGTTTGGATTTGTCATTATCTTTGTCTTGTGATTATGGTTTTGACAATTCACATGGATAAGAACACATACACCATATAAATCTAAGTGTCATAAGGTTTCTCTCCGATTCATGAAAATGATGGTGAGGAAACACTTTCACTAAGTAGATTTTATCTAGATAGCAATTGTGATATTTGCATTCTCAAAGTCGTTAGTGGAGCGCGTGTGGTTAACCGGCACACTAACCTGGACTTGTGAGAAGTGGCAAAAAGGTCTAACCATTATGATTACGGCATACCTCTTCATAATTGTTTAGACTCACAAGTGTGCTATCTAAGGGAAGGTGTATGATTTTGATACAGCTTTATCAAAACAATCTAGCATCAGAAATCTGAACTTTGGTAAGAAAGTCAATGAAGTATTGATTTCTAGAAGTCCAGGTGATTTCTGAGAACATGTCAAAGCTAGTGGGAGCATAAGTGTTATGCTAATAATCATCATGTTAGTGGGAGCATGATAATTATGATAAGTATTGCAAGTTAGCAATGTTAATTATAGAAAACAAAAAGTTTCAATTGGGAAAAAGTTGTTTTGCTATAATTAAGGGAGAGGAAATTATACTTCATATCAAATCTATAAGGTTTAGATCTGAGGTTTTAATCATTTAGTCAAGGATATATATGAATTTCATGTTGGAATGGCTCAACATAAGGAAATTCTGTATATGGGTCCATTATTTGCGTTCTAAAATTCGATTATGATTACGGCATCCCTTTTCATAATCTGAATTATGAGAACTTGGCAAATTGAAATGGAAATATTATAGCAAAAGACTGGTTTAGTCTTTATGTAAGACATCATGAATCGTGTCCCATATGCTTCGGATATAGGATCGATTACATGTGCTATAATCATCCGTTCTAAAATTTTCCAAATGCCTGGGGCATTAAGAAGGGAAAAGGTTTAGAACTGGATATGACTAAAAGGATTAAACAATTGTCGAGGACAATCTAAGGTTTACCAAAGATTGGTTGCTCAAGGACAGTTGGAAGTATAGTGATAATTCTGGAAGGACCATATTGACATAATCTGTAAGGAGGCAACTCTTGTTCAGAAGTGATAGTCAAAATGGAATCTGGAAATGTTTCAAAGTTAGAATTTTCAATCTGTTTAAGATTAGGAAACTTAATGCAAGAAGGATGTTTCCAAGGAGCTGATCTCCTTTGGAATACTCTGTAATGATTGTTGTCAAGTCTTTCTGACTTTGTGCATAATCATTACAAGAGGATCAATGCATATAAGTTTAGAATCTAACAGATTTCAGTAAATGGCATGAATTTGGAATTCTTGCATTTGCAGTAAGGATTTGGGGGTGTGAAAAGAGAATCATTGAAGTTATGTTCAATTGATCTAGTTCACAAAGTAAAGATCATAGAAAAACATAGTATGCATACTTGGTGTGTGGCATGACTAGTGTTTTGAAAAAAAACATAGTATACATGCTTGGAGCATGGGACAACTATTGTTTTAAATTCAAGAATAAAGTTGATAGCTGAAACAGTGTACAATGAATAATGTGTAATCATATGGTGATAAATAAAAGGTGTTTTATTTATGTTCAAAGGGTTGATACCATATTGGATTCAATTATTATTGTGTTTCACTTTGCATGTTTTGACTTCCCGAATAAACTGGGTTATTCTTCCGGAATGACTAAGTTATTCAAACCATCCACAGTCGGTCATATGTTGGAAGTAGATATGAATTAAGACTGTCATGATGGGTTGTAGAGGTCTAAGGTGTTGGACAAGGCTACATCAATCATGAGTGCTCATAAGTTCTGAGTATTGGATTCAACCCGCGCTCATTGGAATCACTTCATGGATTTTATCACGAGTGATCATGAGACGATAATATCTTATATTCTTTAAACCTAGAGATATGAGTTGTTACTATGAGTTGGTTGTACATTGATTGCACGAAAACGCATTTGGTAACTCGGTGCTATAAAACGTGCCTTTGTGTATGATTCAACAAGTAGTAGAACAAGCCATATGAGTCGAAGTTTATCCATTCCTTTTACCTTCGGGATAAAAGCGATATCTGTGGGCCCCTCGATGATTTGATGATGACAAATGGAAGTGCTCGGCCGAGCCAGGACTGATTTGATTTGTTCAATTAGTCAGTCGTCATAAATCGGAAATCGGGAAACAACAAATGGACAGAGAGAATGATTATAATCCATGTCTCAGTCCATATGATATCTAGAATGGAGGAATATATGATCCCTTATCTAATGGACAAGTTCGTTGACAAGATCAGAGTTCGACAGCAGCTTTAAGAGCTACGATTGCCAGTTAGGTTTGAAGTCATACGCAATAATAGTTTTAGACTTATCCAAGTGGGAGACTGTTGGATTAATGTCTAAGTCCATAACTATATTTGGTATGTACTTGACCCGACCCGGCATGGTCCATTTGGGTTGCACTTCACCGACACAATTTATATGGATAATCTTTTGAGAATAGTATGTTTATGATTAATATTAATATATTATAAGTTCTAATATATTAATATGGAATCATATTATTTAATTAGTATTGATCAAGAATTAATTTATAATTAATTAAGTGATCAAAAGGAACTAATTAAATATGGACTCTTATATATATGGAATGGGCCAAGTTCATTTAGGTTGGGCTAAGCTTTCATGGATAGTCCATGGAGTGTTTAACCCATGGATCCTAGGAAATGAAAGGTCATGGGTATTAGGGTTTAACCCTAATCCTCCATACTATATAAAGATGTCTTTGGTTGGTGAAATTGGCACGAGTGTGAATAAACTAAAGAAGGGCTAGCCAATTTCACTAGAGAGAACCAAGTAATCATATTCTCTAAAGTATTCCAAGGTGTCTTGGTGATTTGTGATTCCACTTGAGGCTTCCACACTATTGGGGCTAAGCTCTTAAAGCTTGAAGACATCAAGCTACATCAAGAGGTATGTATTCTATCTTGTTACATTCATAGTTTTTGTATGCTAGATTAGGATAATACCTTGGATGTTCTTATTTGCATGTATAATAGAGAAAACATAGATCCAAGGTATTTAGGGTTGCATGTACACTTAGGAAGTGTTAGAATGCTCAAAACCCAACACTAAGTCCATCTATGGCCCTACTATAGGCCCATTAATGGCCCAATTTGCTATGTTAGGCCTAGAACCCTTTCATTGGACCTTACTCAAGACCAATACTAAATCCTTGGTCCTTAGCAACTGAATTCTGATGGGCCATAAAGGCCCAAGGACCCTAAGCCTGAAACCCAGCCCACACTAAGGCCCAACACTCGAAGCCCAAACTGGCAGCGTACGCGGGGTGTACACCAAGGAACGCTGAGCGTACCAACCGCTGGGTTGTACACGGCGCGTACTTCCTTGTACGCCCAGCGTACAACTCTGTTAAGCCAACATCTCATTAAGTGCTTAATATACCGATCCAGAAGCTACAAATCCAGATCCTAAGCTTATTCTATGACCTAAGCCATAAAGTTGCTTACTTGATGGCTTACAAGTCTCATAAAGGCTCAAACTTCCACAAATAATATTCTACTTCCATAAAACTAACTAGATCTCATGCATGGTTCCATATAAGCCACAAAGATCGAAACTTTAATGCTATAGGGACTCTTTGAGCTTCAAGGATAGCAATCCCATGCTCCAAAAATGAAGTTGCAATATAAAGGTCCTTCCTTTGGACCTAAAAGGTCCAAACTTCCAAAAACTCCTAGATCTAAACTTACAAGAGGAAAGTTGGAAGCGTTATACCTCTTTTGAATGACAAAAGAAAGGATGATCCCAGATCTATGAGCTCAAGATGCTCAAGTTCTTCTTCTTCCACTTCTTTTCTTCTTCTTCTTCACAAAAATAAGCTCAAGGTCAAACACACACAAGAAAGGAGCAAAGGGGGACGAACTATAGTGGGGTTTAAATACGCCTCAACAACTAAAATTAGGGTTTGCCACCTGGTCGCGTACGCTGGGTGATATTTCCATATTTATACCTATTTTTAGGCAATATTTAAGTACATTTTTGTTAAAAAGTTGGTAATTTGTTTAGAATAATGGTACTTATGAGCTTAAATGCTATTTACAGCCAAAAAGAAGAAATTTTGAAGAAAAGGGGACTGAAAGCGTTAAAGAAAGAAACTTTGGGAATTAAAAGAGTAAAACTGAAGAAAATCTGGAAAAATATTATTCACGACGTGAGACTTAAAGGATTCACGACGTGAATCGTTGGTTCTAGAAGATATGTACGCGGGTGAAGGAATCCTTGACGGGCACGGTTATCTACAATTCACGACGTGAATTTCTTACTATTTACGACGTGAATTTATGGATATCAGCAACTATATAAATCCTTGACCATTACGAATAGAGGCAACCTTGGGCAGAAGGAAGGAGTTTCAGAAGACGATTTGAAGCGGAAGAAAGGTTCTGGAAGAAGGTTTTCAACACCAAAAAGAATAGAGGTTTATATTTTAGTTAAATAAGAACATGTCTTTCATTATTTTTAGCTGTGTTGGTTTAGTTGCTATGATGAGCAGCTGAATCTAGCTACTCTTGTTTAGCTAGATGAAGCTTTAAACTTATGAATGGTTCAATGTTTATGGATTAATTTTTAGTTGGTAAAAATTGCTTGTGTTTGATTTGTGTAACCTAGCATGCTACTGTTTGTTTATCTAATTGCTTGATTGCATGTTCTATGTAGCTTAGTGACCATTAAACTGCATGAACTTGTTTACCTAATGATTTAGTGAACATTGAATTGTTAGAGCTAGGATTGACCAATCTTAGTTAGTAATTAGAATAAATAAGCTTAGCTGTGCTAGAGAATGTGTATTGTGATCATAATTGCGTTTATATAACAAATCTTACATAGCATATTTACATTCATAATTAGTTCTGTGTTTAATTATGTGAACATACATGGTTTGACATGAATTAGTTAATTATTGGTAAGTTAGAACTAAATTACTAATACAACTAAAAACCAACTTAATAATCCGTAATCATTAGCTAGCCATAAGGGAGAAGTGGATTAAAACTAAACAAGAGTGTGTTTTTTATTTATTGAATTTGAATTTAAGTTCATCTGATCTTGTAGAATCAAGTAAAACTCCTTTTAAACTTGTTAATAATTAGGTTAATTTAATAGTAAGTAAATTAATTAGTAACACCGTTCCCTGTGATCGACACCCGCTATACTGTAATCTGACTAGGTACACTGCCTATAACTGCATAGTTAGTTAAGTTTGTTAGGTTATAAATATTAAAATTAGTGAGTACTTTTGCGCACATCAAGTTTTTGGCGTCGTTGTCGGGGAACGGCTTAGATTATTAGTTTATGTAGTTGCATTAGATTAATCGACCCCTTTTTGTGGAATAAAATCTGCAAAAAGGTTAATTGGTTATTTAGTTTTGCTAGCTTATCTTCGTTAATTTTTCCTGTTTCTGTCACAGATTTCACGACGTGAGTTTTAATAAACTCACGACGTGAAAGCTGAGATTTCAGTTTTTAGTTTTTCTTATTTTAGTCCAGTTTTACGTTTTTAGTTTAGCAAGTTGCAGGAGTTCATGACCAGAGGCTCAAACACACCCTTGGTGCCACCACTTGAAGATCCCGAGTCTACAATTCACAATAAAAAGACGCCCTTGCAAGAATTGAAGTCAGCTTTTTCAAGGATGTCGGGAAAGAAGACAGGAGAGTCAAGTTCATCCGCGAGGCACAAGAGCAATATTGAGCACTTGGATCAGACACCCGTCCAAACCGAGTTCGAATACGATACCGAGACGGAATTTGAAGAACACACGAGCGAACCCGAAAACGAGCCAAGGAACGAGATGGCAACAATTGAAGAAATGTCCATGGGAGCTTACAAGAAGCGGATCCGAGAAGATGTGGGTCCCGGTTTAGTCCAACCCGCAATACCTGCCACTGCCACATTCGAGCTGAAGGGACACATATTGACTGCCCTGAAGGACATCCCATTTTTCAGGAAAGATCATGAGGATGCTTTTAAGCATCTAGATGAAGTCAATGACATTGCGGACTACTTCAATGTCCCAAATGTCAACAGAAACACAGTCTTTCTTAGGATGCTTCCCATCACTTTCAAAGGAGCTTCTAAGGAGTGGTTAAAAGCACTCCCACCGGGTACAATCACCACTTGGGCTCAAATGCGTGAGCAATTCCTGGACCAGTTTTGCTCACCATCCAAGATAGCCAAACTCAAGAAGGCAATAGCCAACTTTGAGCAACAGCCGGGGTAGTCACTATACGAAGCATGGGAGCGGTACAAGGGCTTGCTCAGAAATTGCCCTCAGCATGACCTAAATGTACATCAAGAGATGTCAATATTTTATGATGGGGTCAACGTGATGACAAGACCACTCCTTGATTCTCAAGGACCTTTGACAAAGAAAAATCCAAGGGAGGTCAAGGAGGTAATTGAAGAATTCGCAAAGCATTGTCGCGAATACCACAACCCGAGGCAAGAAGGAATCAATGGCGGAGGAGGGGCCCAAACTGAAGAAATAGCAGCGGTCATGGCCATGCTGAATAATATGGACCGTAGGATAACACAGATGGACCAGTTGATACATGCGATAAGAGCAGGTTACAAGAGATGCAGTGGTCCACACTTGACCAAGGACTGCAATGTAGATGAATATGGGAACATAAAGGTTCAAGTGTGCTACTCTAGTGGGGATAAGTTTGATGAGAACTGGAGGAAACCGAAGAAGGAGTGGCTGCTATATGAGGAGTATAAGAAGCAAAAAGAAGAGAAGTATAGGCAGACATGTCGAGGCCTATATCAAAAGGAGCAGCCACCAGCTGAGAACAAACCCGACCTAGAGACCATTTTAATGAAGTTTATGGAAGCTTCGGAAAAGAGACACGATGACACTGATTCTGCCATTCTGGAACAACAAACTTTGATAAAGAATTAGCAAGCCTCCATCCATAACCTTGAAGTACAATTTGGTCAACTAGCCACTCAAGTTCATGAGAAGTTATCCCCGAAAAATACTGAAACGAAGACCCAATCTCATGTAATGGCTATAGACACCGAAGAAGAAGCCATATCTGAGTTCCTGGAGGCATTCGAAGAAGAACCACAGAACCCCGATCCAAAGATGAAGAAGATCAAGATCAAAAATCATGAAGCTGCTGAGTTCCAGAATTCACGACGTGAACCTTATATGTTCACGACGTGGCCCCATCATGAACAGAAAAATTACGTAGTTGGTTCGGGTTATCAGCCGCCTTTGCCTTTTCCTTCCCAAGCTACCCTTAGTCCACTGGAGAGAGAACATAGAGAGTTTGTCAAGCATGTGAAGGGGATCCCGATTAATACTCCCTTTGTCGAGTCCTTATGCAAAACTCCCGAGCATAAAAAATTACTACAAGATTTGATAGACACTCACAAGCAATTAAAGAAGCAGTCTAAGGTGGTTCTAAGTGAACAAAGCTCAAAAGCTGTGCTGGGGGAGACACCAGAGAAGATGGGGGATCCTGGACGTCTCACTCTTCCATGTGAGTTTGGTAATAAATTGAAGGTTAACGCTTTAGCCAATTCTGGGGCTAGCATTAATTTGATGCCTTTTTCATTTTATAAAAAATTGGAAATTCAGAAGATGAAGGCTACAAAAATGACGATTCACATGGCGAACCGTTCAGTGACACAACCCCGGGGCATAGTGGAGGATATTTTGGTAAAAATCGGAAAATTTGTTTTTCCAATAGATTTTGTAGTAATGGATATGAAGGAAGATCCCGATGTTTCAATTATCCTTGGCCAGCCATTGCTTAACACTGCTGGAGCTCTTGTTGATATCCGCGAGTCTAAGCTCACCTTGAGAGGTGGAGATGAAAAAGAAGTTTTTAGGATAGAAGATGGCTTCCCAAAGGAACATGTTCAAGAAGAGGTGTTCACAATTAACAAAGACAATGAACTAGAAGAACTGGAGAAGCTTATGGAAGAAGAGATCAAGGCAGTTCATCAAGTCAAAAGAACAAAACCTACAGCATCTGTTCCATTTTTGGTTAAAGTCATAGCTTACAAAAGTCCACCTTCTTGGCTGAGCAAAGAGGATGAGGAAATGACAAGTGATGAAGAGGAGGTCACTTCAAGAGTGATAAAGCCGATGGTGAAAGAGGAGGAGGATGCGATGAGGTGCAAGGAAGAAACTAAGGGCACAAAACGCAAGCTTGAAAAAGAGGAGAAAGTTAAAAAAGAAAATTCAAAGAAGGCATATAAAAGGCGAGTTCAAGCTTACAAGAGGCGATTCAAGGAACAAAAGATCCTAGTGGTGGATTCTTCCGAGGACTCAACGTAGGAGGCACAGAGTCCGGCTTAAGACTCCAAGAAAAAGAAGCGCTTCTCGGGAGGCAACCCGAGTTTAGTTTGCAAAAAAAATTTCTTTTTCTTTTTGCATTTTAGTTTTTAAAAAAAATAAAAACTTAGATCAAGTCATCCAACTCTATTAGAACAAAATGTAGGAACCTTAAAACGGAAATAGTAATAATTGAGAACTTAGTTCAAAGTCAAAAATTGATTTTTCTCTTCCCGACTTAATTCACAACGTGAATTGTGAATGAACTGGACACATAATCCATCATATGGCTTAGCCCATTGAACTAGTAAGCCTAAGATCAGTCCGTGAGTACATGGCCCAAACTTAAGTCTAGAAACTATTCACGACGTGAATCTTACCGAATTCACGACGCGAATTTTCAAAAGTACGGGACCACATAATAAACCCCTAGAAACCAGTTCAACCTTCAATTGTTTATTCTTCACGAAGTGGAAGCATAAATTGGTCCCCCCCTTGGTCCCCATTGCTGCGATTTTAGCCGACAAATCCACTAATCTTCCTTGTGCTTACGTAATACTTCCAACAAAGGTAATAATTATTGGTTATAAAGTTTAATTTCTGCCCTAATAGATGAACTTAGGGTTAGGGTTTGTTAATTGAGTGAAATGACGAGATTAATTCATTAAAATAACCTTTTAATGTTCATACTAAGTATTTGGAAGTAGTATAGGAGTAAAACCCATGGATATTTTGACTGGATTTTTTCCCGATGGGTACGATTCTGCCTTCTGCGTTTGCGAACTCACGACGTGAATCTTACATGATTCACGACGAGAATTCTGGGGCTGAACAGAATTCATTTTCCTCTATGTTTAATTTGTGGATATTTGTTTTGGCTGTTTTTTTTTCCTTGTTTTTGCAGGAATGGCTCCAAGAAGAGAGGTTACAGCTGGGGTTGCGGGTTTACACCCGTTTTACAATTTTCCCGCAACAACGGCCCGTGATGTTTTGAGCCGTTGGAACAACAAATTGGAGTGGCTTTACAACAGGGAAATTGCAGTTGCTCCAACAGTCAACTGGACAAGATTGAGGGAAGTAGGGCTCGTAGACCGGGTGCGCCCGTTCTTCACAAAGATATTCATTGGAGATGGGTATTCGTTTACCTGTTCTGGTTGGCAGAATCTGTTCCGGGTGAAAGAGTAGGTCTACAAGGAGTTTTGTGTCGAGTTTTTCGCAATGGTAACATTTCAGGAAACAGTTCAAGATCCACATTGGCCACAGGCGTTGGTATTTAGATTGGGGGGGTGAGTACCTGGAGTGTAGCCTGGTTGAGTTTGCTTGGAGAGTAGGACTGTATGATCGACATGAGGCTATGACTTCCGAGTTTGGCATGTTTTTGAGTGGGGCTGCTAGGGGATATGCGGAGGGTGTCACGGGGTATTCTTTTCGGCATAAAATTGCCTCCGGGATGTTTAATTCCGGAGTATCTCCCGAGAGCAGTATTCGGTCCCCGATCCATCGTTTACTGCACCGGTTCATCACCTTTTCCATCAACCATAAAAGGCATGGCGACAAAGTGACTAAGCAGAACTTATTTTTCTTATGGTGCATCTTACAGCCTGGTGTCTGTTGCAACATACCGTATTTTCTAGCCCGTTTTCTGGTCGGGTCTGCCGCGAGTTCGCGCCCTGGGAGCCCCATTTGTGGGGTGCATTTTGTTATTCGTTTGGCCTGTTCTTATCATTTGGTTGTTCCCGATATTACTAGATCCATGACGAGTGTGGACGAGCATGACTTTGGTATGGGATATTTGGAAACTATGCGGGTGGTCAGAAATTTTGGATCGCAATGGGGTATAGTTCCATCAGAAGTTGAGGGTGATGATGAGGATGATCATCCAGCTGACCAACCTGCACCAGAGCCGAGACCGAGGCGTAGGAACGTGAGAGGAAGGGTAGATTGTGGGCAGCCGATACACCCACCTGCTTCCATGGTTGGTGCGCCTTTTGGGGGTGATATGGCTGGTTACTTTGACCAGTTATCGTTGAGTGTGAATTGCATAGGCGGCATGATGGAGAATGTTGTCCGGCATCTTGGGGTGGAGCAGCCGCCTCATTTAGGGTATCATTACCCGATTTTCCCACGATGGTCGGATATGGTGGTCGTGGAGGTGATGGAGCTGGTACCAGTGGAGCGCATGATAATGAGGAGGATGATTGATCGTTATTTATTTTATTTGATTTGTTTTTAGTTTGTTTTTATTTTGTTTTTATGGGATTGTAAGAACTACTTTGAATATTATGTTACTTTTATTCTTCGTTGTTGATTGTTTCTCGGAAATTGCTAAGGAGAGCCTAGAGAGGATAGCGAGTTATGAATGCGTACGTTTTTAGCCGGGAGTGTTTAATGTCGAGAGTCGAGACCCATATTTTTAAAATAAGTGTGGGGTGAGTTAAGAGAGTGGAGCGTCAGCGAAAGAGTCATAAACTGATGACCTTGGAAGAGTCTTAATACATTAAGACATTAGAAGAAGAATTGGGCAATGTTTTTTGTTTGTCCAGTTTTCACGACATGAACTTTTATTATTCACGTCGTGAGTCAGTTATCAGGAGGTTCTCAGAATACGCTCAGTTTCGATCTCACGTCGTGAATTGTTTCACATTCACGTTGTGAATATTATATTTTTACAAGATTCAAGGCCCTTGACATTTTAGTCTTCTATGGGTTGATGCTATTCTTCTTGTCAATATATTCAAGATTATTTTGGCTCATTTTTTTTTACCACCATGCAATGTGGCGTATGCTTTCCCACATTGGTCATTCTACTTTTGGAGACTTACACCATATTTGAAGACGATTGAAGGCTCTATTTCGTGTTTTGCCGGTACACTCTTTATTTCGCAAGTTCAAGAACCAAGTTTCTATTTTTAGAGTCCATATTCAAGATGCACGTTTTCCACACTTTTGGAGATGTTCACACCACTATCCCAGGGGATTCTGTTCCTTTTTCTCCCTTTTCTTTAAGTTTCTTTAAATTTGATGCATACAATGAGGGCATTGTATGAAATAAGTGTGGGGTAGGGGTAGAAAAAGTAAATTGCTAGATAATCATAGAATTTGATAGTAAAAATTGAAATCTTTAATAATTAAATCTAGTAATAATAATTTGAGCTATAATTGCTAGTGTTATGTGGGATGATCCGATGAAAGTTCAAATGTTTAGTTGAGTCAATACACGTTATAGTGCATTTGTGGCCTCCCTTATTTTAGTGAAATCATGGAACAAAAACATAACCCCGCTTGGTTTGAGGGATGCAATATGTTTAGCAGCCTAAACCTGAAATGTATCCAGGAATATTATTATCATTAATCGATAAAGGTTGAGGTTGAGCGCCTCTGCTTAAGCATGTAGGTTTTGAGTGAAAAAAGAAAGGTACATGTTAAAAAAAATAATAATAATAAAAAAGAGAGAGTTACGAGTAAAGTTTGAGGAATTTTGCAGCAAATAAAGTGAAGATCAAAAGATCAAAAATCCCGAAAATTCAAAAAGTTGAAGATACCAGAAATCAAATAAGGTGGTGAATTCAAAGAAATCAAAGATCAAATGTCAAAGAAAGTGAAGAATTCCGAAAGAGCTCCATAGTGGTATCAATGTTTGTAATTCTAGATTATGTATGCTTAGGTTGCTCAACTAAAAATACCTTGAGGATAAGGAGGTTTTATGCGGATGGATTCGGAGGGTTGCATAAAATGAGCATTGTTCGGAAAAAAAAGGGCGAGTGTTTATGAAGATTGTGAGTATTTAAAGTATGGGGGTACTTTAGGAAAATTTTAGACACAAATGCATGCGTTGAGGTCTTGGCATAATGGCTGAGCTAGAGTCGGATTGTTCCATGTGATGTTAGTAATCAAGGATTAAGTTTAAATTTGCTTGAGGGCAAGCAAAGTCTATGTGTGGGGTATTTTGATATTGCCATATTTATACCTATTTTTAGGCAATATTTAAGTAGATTTTTATGAAAAAGTTGGTAATTTGTTTAGAATAATGGTACTTATGAGCTTAAATGTTATTTACAGCCAAAAAGAAGACATTTAGAAGAAAAGGGGACTGAAAGCGTTAAAGAAAGAAACTTTGGGAATTAAAAGAGTAAAACTGAAGAAAATCTGGAAAAATATAATTCACGACGTGAGACTTAAAAGATTCACGACGTGAATCGTTGGTTCTAGAAGATATGTACGCGGGTGAAGGAATCCTTGACGGGCACAGTTATCTACAACTCACGACGTGAATTTCTTACTATTCACGACGTGAATTTATGGATATCAGCAACTATATAAATCCTTGACCATTACGAATAGAGGCAACCTTGGGCAGAAGGAAGGAGTTTCAGAAGACGATTTGAAGCGAAAGAAAGGTTCTGGAAGAAGGTTTTCAACACCAAAAAGAATAGAGGTTTATATTTTAGTTAAATAAGAACATGTCTTTCATTATTTTTAGCTGTGTTGGTTTAGTTGCTATGATGAGCAGCTGAATCTAACTACTCTTGTTTAGCTAGATGAAGCTTTAAACTTATGAATTGTTCAATGTTTATGGATTAATTTTTAGTTGGTAAAAATTGCTTGTGTTTGATTTGTATAACCTAGCATGCTACTGTTTGTTTATCTAATTGCTTGATTGCATGTTCTGTGTAGCTTAGTGACCATTAAACTGCATGAACTTGTTTACCTAATGATTTAGTGAACATTGAATTGTTAGAGCTAGGATTGACCAATCTTAGTTAGTAATTAGAATAAATAAGCTTAGCTGTGCTAGAGAACGTGTATTGTGATCATAATTGCGTTTATATAACAAATCTTACATAGCATATTTACATTCATAATTAGTTCTGTGTTTAATTATGTGAACATACATGGTTTGACATGAATTAGTTAATTATTGGTAAGTTAGAACTAAATTACTAATACAACTAAAAACCAACTTAATAATCCGTAATCATTAGCTAGCCATAAGGGAGAAGTGGTTTCAAACTAAACAAGAGTGTGTTTTTTATTTATTGAATTTGAATTTAAGTTCATCTGATCTTGTAAAATCAGGTAAAAACCCTTTTAAACTTGTTAATAATTAGGTTAATTTAATAGTAAGTAAATTAATTAGTAACACCGTTCCCTGTGATCGACTAGGTACACTGCCTATAAGTGCATAGTTAGTTAAGTTTGTTAGGTTATAAATATTAAAATCAGTTAGTACTTTTGTGCACATCACTGGGCGTGCCATAAGGTACACTGTGCATACGCTTAGCCTCCCCGCGTTTCATTTAATCAATACACCCAGCATACAAGAGGGGTTACGCCCCTTGTACGGCTTATGGGTTGCTTACCCTTCGGCCCAAAAAGAGGTCTACTCACAATAACAATTCAATTATAGCCCAATAAATAAACTGAAGAATTACATAAATTTATACCTCGGAAATGATCGTTACACTATATGCCCCTCCTTTCCACATTTGTAGCAAGCACCCGATCGACAAGCCCCGTCATGTCCCATGCCGCACTTCCCGCAAGTGCAGCCCTTCTGACCTATAGATCTCGAATCGGTGGGCTTTGCCCGCTTGGCTGCCGGCTGAGACTGTGTCGGCCGCCGATCCATCCCCTCAGACTCGGCCTCCTCCCTGGCCTGAGTCTCCAACTCAATCTCCCTCTTCCGGGTATTTTCCTTAAGCTCATCAGATGTCCGGTAAGTTGAGTTCGACACGAACTCCGGAATTTCCCTCCTCAAAATGCCCAAATACCAGATCATGTGTGCCTACTCGGTAGACACCTGCTCAGGGCAGAACATCGCCCTCTCATGAAACTTCCTGGTAACCACAATAATAGAATCAGTGCCCTGTTTGAGGGACAAGAACTCCTGAGCCAGACGTTCCCTCTCCACTGGGGGGACATACTCGTCTCTGAACATGGTGGTGAACCTTTCCCAGGTCGCCTCTGAAATCTCTACAAGAGTAAAGCTCGTTGTCACGAACTTCCACTAGTCCTTCGCTCCCAAGCGAAGCTGGTTCAGCGCGAACCATACCCTCAGATGCTCCGGACTTGAACACGTCTAGAAGCATCCCTCAATATCAGAAATCCATCTCATCGCGACGATCAGATCCTGCGTCCCGTCAAACTCTGGTGGCTTCGTGTTACTGAACTCTCAAAACAACAACGAGTCACCTCCTTGAGGCCTGGCAGCAACCATAGCTGCAGTAGCTGCAGCAGCCGCAACCTCAGTCACTGCTGCGTACCGCTCATCAAAAGTCTCAATCAATGTGGTCTTGATAGACCCAAACATCTTCGTAATCTCGGCTCGAATCGCCGCTGCCACCTCATTGTGGATCATCTGACGAAGCTCCTCGTCGCTCAGGCCGCTCGTCTCAGGTCTGTAGCATGTCCCAACCATGATGTCTCTGAAATACAACATAATAATATTAGAGACTCGCTCGAGCATACTCGCACTCGATAACTCCACCCTACTTGTTCCCTAGTATCCTAAGGATTCTTACTTGGAGTGTGCACTGCTCCGGTGTCCTCAGTAGTATGGGCCCTATACTACCGTCCACACCGCATCAGTATTCACCCCAAGTCCTCCTCCTTGGATCCCAGATCGCAAGTACTCTACATCTCGCTAACATAGGCTACCCCTCGGTAAACCTCTCATAGTTCCTCACTACTACCTACTCGGTCGCAAGCATCTCATAGCAGTAGAAATCTTCCTAGGCTAACGCATCACGAATCAGGCCACTCTAGTCCTAATATGAGTACCTAGCCTACTCTAGCATGCATAGCATATCACATAATATCTAATAACACATAATGTAAGGGTATTTTTAGAAATCACCGTTCGGGTGTTAGCTGATTATTTATTTTACAAAAAAAAAAAAATAAAAAAAAAAAAAAAAAAAAAACTTCCTCCACTCCTCAGTTTGAGTTCAGATACACCAGATGATGCACCTGAATCCCTCAAACCAAGGCTCTGATACCAACTTGTAACAACGTGAATTTTCAAAACAATTTTTCATTTTTAAATCATGTTTCTAATCATCAAAAACAATATCATAACAAACTGTATTCAATGTCATCATAACAAACAATTCCTAGAATCTCCAACACATAATCCCAGGAGTGTGTACAGATCATGCCGGCGCCTTCCCGCGATCCTCGCTAGTACCTGAAACACATAACACAACAACTGTAAGCATAAAAGCTTAGTGAGTTCCCCAAAATACCGCATACAACAAATACGCCTTTCCAGGCCATAACTCTGTGGGACCTTCCAGTCCAATTGTCTCAGGGGACTTTCGTCCCGAATCCCGGTAGACCTTCCGGTCCTACCCGTTTCGACCTTCCGGTCTGTAACCTCTTGACCTTCCGGTCCATATCATCTTAACCTTCCGGTCCTTATCATACATAACATACGTAGCACATACATATTACATAACCGCATATATCACATACATCTCATAGCATACAAGACCTTCCGGTCACACATAGGTACCCTTCCAGGTACAGTATAGTGAGAAGACTCACCTCATTGAAGTTGGATAAGCTCTTGTGCTCAATGTTCCGACCTAGCCTCCTCCTATCATTCAAATAAAATCCTCGATCAATACTCTCTCATAGTCTCATCTCTAAAGATTGGGTAGACGGCCATTCTACCCCTCCCTGAACTCGCTTGAATCGGTCTTGACCAGAACCCTAAAGTCAACGAAAGTAAACGGTCAAACTTTGACCCGACTCGTCGAGTGCACATGGGCGACTCGGCGAGTCCATGCGGGTCCTCTGAATCCTTCTAGCCTTTGTTGGCTCGTCGAGTCATCCTTCCACTCGACAGGTCCCTCCTGTTACGAATCGGCGGGCAACCCCGACTCGACTCGTCGAGTCCACTTATGAACTCGGCGAGTTGCTTCCATGATCATACTCAAATGACCTTCTGAGGTCAGATCTTCTTCTCTAATTTATAGATCTGCCTTCCTAAGCGTAATAATCACGTAAAGGTCGAATCTTGGTACACATGCAACACACCCAAAGCTTCTTTTGGTGAAATAACCTCTAAAATAGCCTCCTAGGCTCATATCTCAAAAGGTATGGCATAAAGCAGAGTGATAAGGAATCTCTGGACCTCTTAAGGTCCAGATCTATGAACCATTTCGCCTTGGGACCTCACACACTCGAGATTCAAACTAAAAGAGGGACCTCACACACTCCAGATTCAAACTAAAAGATGCATAAAGAAAACCCTAGATTCCACTAGAATCATTATAAACACGAGAATGGCACAGATTGTTACCTCCAACAACTTCCTCTGATCAAATAGAAGTGGATCCAAGCTCCTCAACCCGGTTAGCTTGTTCTACCTCCTTCCTTCTTGCTAAAACACACAAGAAATGGTGAATTAGCCTTCCTCTTACACCACAAATGATCTATCTGCTCTCTAGGGTTTCTTAGGGGTGTAGTTGCCGCAAATGGAGGCCATAAAGGCCTTTAAATAGGGCACAGACCCCGAGAATTAGGTTTTCATTCCACAGCACGGACTCATCGAGTCCACCCTTTTCGAATCATTGATTCCATTCATTAATACAATCAGCACACATGATCCTACTCGACGAGTCTACGCCTCAACTCGTCGAGTCCCTCTCTTTTACTTAAAAATAAATGATCAAACATAATACCTGGAAATCCAGATGTTACATTCCATAAATCAGAAACCCTAAAATCGCAATCCAACTCGTTGAGTTCCTCACGAACTCTTCGAGTTGCTCCTGTCATTAGAATCCGGACTTTCCAATTCCACTCGTCGAGTTTCTCCTGTCATTAGAATCTGACTTTCCAAGATAGGAGAGTTGGGGAGCTTGGATCTACTCCCATTTCGGCAGAGGACGCTATTTGAGGTAGCATTCAGAGCTTATTCTCGTGTATTTCTTGATATGGTCAAATCTAGGGTTTCTTCATGCCTTGTTTGCCTTGTAATTGGAGTGTGAGAGTTCCCATGGGGAAATGGTACCTAGATCTGGACCTTAGTAGGTCCAGAGAGTCCTAAATGCTCTGCTTTATGCCTTTCCTTTTGAGTTAGGGGATTAGATTGCCATTTTAGATGTCATTTCACCAAAAGAAGCCTTGTAGGCATTGCATGGTAGCCAAGATTGTGACTTTACGTAATGAATGTGCTTGGGAGGGATAGATCTATGAGTTGTTGGAGCGGATCTAACCTCAGGAGCGAGATTGAGTTGATGCACGGCATGGACTCGCCGAGTCCGAAGAACAGACTCGGCAAGTAGCATGAAGATTTTCCTTAACCACTCAACGAGTGGTCTTGCCGAGTTAAGGGGTTGACTCAGTGAGTCAGGGACAGTTGGAGAGGGTTGACAGATGGACTGACTCGAGCTGGAACTCGCCGAGTTGCTCTTGATACTCGGCGAGTTGAGTCGTGGTGGCCCCGCGATTCATGCCAGGTGGAACTCATCGAGTCAGGGAAGTACTCAACGTGACAAAAGAGGATCCTAGGGAGTCAGTGAACACGTATAGACTCGCCGAGTCGCTCTAGTGCACTCGCTGAGTCCGGTCAAAGTTGACCGTTGACCATTGACCAGAGTTGACCAGTGTTGACTTGATAGGGGTAGTCAACCTTAGTTGAGAAAGTGTTAATTAGAGATATATTGTGTTATAGGAGGATTATAGCTTGGAGGATCGAGCGCGAGTGATTCCGGGATTTGTGAGTTATCGAGATACGCGAGGTGAGTCTTCTCACTATACTTTACCATGAGTAGGTAATCAGAGTTATGTGACAGAATATTTGTATGCTATATATATATATATATATATATATATATATATATATATATATATATATATATATATATATATGTATATATATATATATATATATATATATATATATATGTTATGTGTTGTACTGCGTTATTTCTATGTGATTTATGTTGTGCATGTTTATAGAGTTGGAACCGGAAGGTTCCCAGAGTTAGAACCAGTGGGTTCATAGAGTAGGGTCTACGGGCCCACAGAGCTATAGCCTCGAGTGGCTAATATATGTTATGTGTGGCATTTTGGGGAACTCACTAAGGTTTGTGCTTACAGTGTTAGTGTTGTTTGTTTCAGGTACTAGTGATGACCGTCGGAAGGCGCCGGCTTGATCTGTACACACGCATGGGATTTTTATGATATGTGATCTTGGGATTTTTGTATGATATGGGTTGGAGTTTTAAAACATTGATGCTTTTATGAAAATTAAATGAAAATGTTTTTATATTATGCGAAAAATTATTTTGAAATTCACGGTGTTACAAGTTGGTATCAGAGCCTTGGTTTGAGGGATTCGAGTACACCTTCGGGCGTATTTGAACTCAAACCGGGGATTTGAGAAGTATTTTCAAAAAGAGTAAAAGTGTTTTTTTTGAAAAACACAGAGCAAAGTTGTGTGTACGATCAGTCCGCGCCCGAACGGTGATTTCCCAAAATACCCTCATGTTATGTGATATTAATGTTGATATGACGTATTCTCATGCTAGATTAGGCTAGGTACTCCTATTAGGACTAGAGTGGCCTGATTTGTGATGCCTTAGCCTAGGGAGAGGTGAGCTGCTATGAGATGCTTGAGAGGGAGTAGGTAGCAGCGAGGGGCCTATGAGAGGTTTGTTAGAGAGTGGATTGTGCATGATAGAGTACTTGGAATTTCGGATCCGAAGAGGAGGACTTGGGGTGTATTCTGATACGGTGCGGACAGTAGTATTGGGCTCGTACTACTGAAAGCACCGGAGCGGTGTACAACCCAAGTAAGAATCTTTGGAATACCAAGGATCAAGGAGGGATGAGTTGTCGAGTGTGAGTATGCTCAAATGGATTCTAATTTATCGTATGTTGTATTTCAGAGGTAGATCATGGTGAGGACACGTCTGATGCCTGAGAGCAGTGAGACCAGTGATGAGGAGATCTGCCGGATCATCCAGGAGGTGGCTGCGGCCATCCGGGCAGAGATACCAGAGATGTTCGGGTCTATTAAGACCACACTGATTGAGACTTTTGACGAGCGTTATGTCGCTCTTTCTGATGCTGTTGTTGCAGCGGCCACCGCAGCTATTGCTGCTGCGAGGCCGCAGGGTGGTGATGCGTTGCTGTTCCGAGAGTTCAGCAACACAAAACCACCAGATTTTGATGGGACCCAGGACCCGGTGGCGGCTATGAGATGGATTTCTGACATGGAGGGGTGTTTCTTCACTTGCTCAACTTCTGAGCATATGAAGGTTCGGTTCGCGTTGAACCAGCTTCGCTTGGGAGCGAAGGACTGGTGGAAGTTTGTGACGGCGCACTTTACGCCTGCTGAGCTTGCGGCAGTGACCTGGGAGAGGTTCACTGCCATGTTCCGAGATGAGTATGTTCCCCAGGTGGAGAGGGAGCGTTTGGCTCAGGAGTTTCTGACCCTTAAACAGGGTACCGAGTCTGTTATAGCGATTACCAAGATGTTCCATGAGAGGGTGATGTTCTGCCCTGAGCACGTATCCACCGAGCAGGCACGTATGAGCCGATATCTGAGTATTTTGAGGAGAGATATTCGGGAGTTCGCGGCGAACTCCTCATACCGGACATTTGCCGAGCTTCAGGAAAATGCCCGGAAGAGGGAGATTGAGCTAGAGACTCAGGCCAGGGAGGAGGCGGAGTCTCAGGGGAGGGATCGGTGACCGGCATAGTCCCAGCCGGCAGCCAAGCGGGCCAAGCCCGCTGATCCCAAACCAGGGAGCCAGAAGGGCCGCACTTGTGGGAAGTGTGGCAAGGGTCATGATGGAGTCTGTAGAGTGGGATCTTGCTACAAGTGTGGCAAGGAGGGGCACATGGACAAGGACTGCCCCAAGGGGTTTGCGGTGTGTTTTCTCTGCAATCAGACCGGACACCAAAAGGCAGAGTGTCCATAGTTGCGGGGATCATCTCAGGGAGCACCTCATGGATCTGCCCCTGCCGCCATCAGAGCTACCGAGAGTCGGCCAGTGAAGGTCGAGGCGCCGAGGGCACGAGGGAGAGCTTTTCAGCTGACCGCGGAGGAGGTCCGCGCAGCGCCCGACGTCGTGGCTGGTATGTATTCTTTCGTGTATTTATTTTGACGTTGAAATATTATGCTTATACTATGTTATGCGTAGGTACTTTTCTTGTGAATTTTGTACCTGCCTTGGTGTTATTTGACTCGGGTGCGAGTCGGTCTTTTCTATCGTTGGCTTTTAGTCAGCATATCAGTGTTAGTCGTGAGGCGTTGAGTCGCCCTCTGAGAGTTTCCATAGCTGACGAGAGGGTGATATATGCCACGGAGGTTCTCCGAGGGTGTGTAGTCGAGATTTTCGGCGTTGAGTTCCCGATTGATCTGGTTCCTATTGCGATGGGTGATGTCTGTGTCATTGTGGGCATGGACTGGTTGAGCATATTCGGTGCGGTTATCGACTGCGAGCGACAGCTGGTGACCATACGAGACCCTAGTGGGGGAGTTCTTTCGGTGTACGGAGTGGGTACATGTTCAGGATCAGCGTTTTGTTCGGCCGCTAGGGCGAGGCAGTGTCTACAGTAGGGCTGTAAGGGTTTTGTGCGTATGTGATGGATACGTGGGTGGATTCCGAGAGACCGAGATCAGTTGAGGAGTTTCCGGTAATGCGTGAGTTCCCGGATGTATTTCCCGAGGAGTTTCCAGGTGTGCCTCCTCTGAGGCAAGTGGAGTTCAGTATCGATTTGGTTCCGGGGGCCGCGCATATCGCTAAGGTGCCTCTTCGCCTTGCACCTCCAGTGATGCAAGAGTTACCCTCGCAGCATCAGAAGCTGCTGGGGAAGGGGTTTATTCGGCCGAGCAGCTCGCCGTGGGGAGCGCCTATCCTGTTCGTCAAGAAGAAGGATGGTTCACACCGGATGTGCATTGATTACCGGGAGTTGAACAAGCTGACGGTCAAGAACCGTTACCCGTTGCCGAGGATCGAAGATTTATTCGATCAGTTGCAGGGAGCATCTTGGTTCTCCAAGATCGATTTGAGGTCTGGATATCATCAGGTGAGGGTGCGGGATGAGGACATCCAGAAGACAGCGTTCAGGACGCGTTATGGGCATTATGAGTTTGTGGTGATGCCTTTCGGGCTCACCAATGCCCCGGCAGTGTTCATGGATCTCATGAACCGAGTGTGTAGGCTGATGTTGGATCGGTCGGTGATTGTATTTATCGACGACATTTTGGTATATTCGAGGTCTAGAGAGCAGCATGAGGAGTATTTGAGAGAGGTCCACGGAGTTCTGAGATCGGAGAGGCTTTATGTCAAATTCTCCAAGTGTGATTTCTGGTTGCGGGAGGTCCAGTTCTTAGGACATCTCGTTAACCAGGAAGGGATATTGGTCGATCCGGCCAAGGTTGAGGCGGTGATGAGTTGGGAGGTGCCGAGGTAACCCTCTGAGATCAGGAGTTTCCTAGGGTTGGCAGGGTATTATCGGAGATTTATCAAGGATTTCTCTAAGATCGTAGTGTCACTCACCAGGTTGACCCGGAAGGGTGTTGCTTTTTCATGGGGCCCCGAGCTACAGGCCTCCTTTGACACACTTCGCCAAAGGTTATGCGAAGCCCCAGTGCTAGCCCTCCCGGAAGGGATGGAGAACGTTGTGGTATACTGTGACGCATCGATTCTAGGATTGGGGGCGGTGTTGATGCAGAGGGGGCATGTGATAGCATATGCATCGAGGCAGCTGAAGCCTCATGAGATGAGATACCCCACCCATGATCTTCAGTTGGGGGCAGTGGTGTTCGCCCTCAAGATTTGGCGTCACTACCTGTATGGGGTTCGGTGTACGATATACACGGACCATAAGAGTTTGAAATATTTGATGGATCAGCCCAGCCTAAATATGCGACAGAGAAGGTGGTTGGATGTGATCAAGGATTATGATTGTGAGATCCTGTACCACCCGAGCAAGGCTAATGTTGTAGCCGATGCACTGAGCCGCAGGGCGGAGAGCACCCCGTTGCGGTACGTATGTTTGAGATTGACCATGGTAGCTCCAGTGTTGGACGCCATTCATGGGGCACATTTCGAGGCTGTGCAACCTGAGATGCAGAAGAAAGAGCGGGTTGTTGGTTTGGTTTCAGAGTTCATTACCGATGGTCGGGGGCTTATGACATTTCAGGGGCATATCTGGGTCTCGTTTGAAGGAGGAACGCGTACCGTTTTGATGGAAGAGGCTCATCGGTCGAAATTTTCGATCCATCCTGGGGCCACTAAAATGTATTTGGATCTGAGAAAGGAGTATTGGTGGCCCTGTATGAAGAGGGATGTTGCGTGGTTTATTGAGAGGTGCTTGACCTGCCGTAGGGTTAAGGCCGAGCACCAGAGGCCGCATGGTAAGCTGCAGCCATTGGAGGTTCCCGAATGGAAGTAGGAACAGATCACCATGGATTTCATCACCAAATTGCCAAGGACTGCAAGATGAGTTGATGCAATTTGGGTGATTGTGGACAGGTTGACGAAGAGCGCTCATTTTCTTGCTATCAGCGAGAGTTCTTCAGCAGAGAAATTGGCAGAGGTGTATGTGAGGGAAGTGGTATCTCGGCATGAGGTGCCGATCTCGATTGTTTCAGACCGTGATGTGCGTTTCACTTCCAGATTCTGGAAGAGGTTCCATGAGGAGTTGGGTACTAGACTGCATTTTAGTACCGCATATCATCCCCAGACAGACGGTCAGAGTGAGCGGACGATTCAGACGCTTGAGGACATGCTCCGGGCATGTGTGTTGGATTTTGGGGGTAGTTGGGATGCATATTTTCCTTTGGTAGAGTTTTCCTACAACAACAACCATCATTCGAGCATTGGTATGCCGCCCTTTGAGCTGTTGTATGGGAGGAGGTGTCGGACTCCCATTTGCTGGGGAGAGGTTGGACAGCGGGTGATGGGCAGTACAGAGATCGTGCTTCAGACGACAGAGCAAATCCAGCAGGTCAGACAGAGGTTGTTGACCGCTCAGAGTCGTCAGAAGAGTTATGCGGACAGACGCCGGTCCGAGCTTGAGTTTCAGGTCGGCGACCTTGTACTCCTGAAGGTCTCTCCTTGGAAAGGAGTGATTCGATTCAAGAAGAGGGGCAAGTTGGGGCCTAGATATATTGGTCCATTCTGAGTGATCGCGAGGGTAGGCCGGGTAGCCTATCGTTTGGATTTGCCAGCAGATTTGGGGCAAATTCATGACACTTTTCATGTGTCGCAACTGAGGAAGTGTATAGTCGATGAGTCGGCAGTGGTTCCATTAAAGGATATTCAGGTGGATGCGCGCCTGAATTATGCTGAGAGACCAGTGGCCATCAGAGATCGAAAAATCAAGATTCTGAGGAACAAGGAGGTACCCCTGGTCTTGGTTCAGTGGCAGCATCGGAAGGGGTCCGAGATGACTTGGGAATCGGAGCGTGAGATGCGTGAGCAGCATCCAGAGTTATTTGCAGAGCGAGACTTCGAGGGCGAAGTCTAGTTCTAGTGGGGGAGAATTGTAACAGCCCGGATTCCCAGGTATTATTCATTTATATATTCTTTTGGTAAATTGTGAGGAGACTCGGCGAGTTGGAGCCTAGACTCGCCGAGTATGATCGCGGATTTGGACGAGGGTTCGCGTCTGGACTCGGCGAGTCCAAGAGTGGAATCGGTGAGTCCATGCTGTTTAATGAAACCCTAATTTCCCGGCCTTGAGCCCTATTTAAAGGACCTTATACCCATTCATTGCGGCTACCTTCGACCTTGAGAGCACCAGAGCAGCTGAGAGTCCTTGTGAGTGAGATAAGAGCCATTATTCACCATTTTGTGTGTATTTGCTAGAAAGGAAGAGGAAGGACAAGCTAGGAGAGTTGGGGAGCTTGGATCTACTCCCATTTCGGCAGAGGAAGCTATTTGAGGTAACATTCAGAGCTTATTCTCATGTTTTTCTTGATATGGTCAAATCTAGGGTTTCTTCATGCCTTATTTGCCTTGTAATTGGAGTGTGAGAGGTCCCATGGGGAAATGGTACCTAGATTTGGACCTTAGTAGGTCCAGAGAGTCCCAAATGCTCTGCTTTATGCCTTTCCTTTTGAGTTGGGAGATTAGATTGCCATTTTAGATGTCATTTCACCAAAAGAAGCCTTATAGGCGTTACATGGTAGCCAAGATTGTGACTTTACGTAATGAATGTTCTTGGGAGGGCTAGATCTATGAGTTGTTGGAGCGGATCTGACCTCAAGAGCGAGATTGAGTTGATGCATGGCATGGACTTGCCGAGTCCGAAGAACAGACTCGGCGAGTAGCATGAAGATTGTCCTTAACCACTCAACGAGTGGTCTTGCCGAGTTAAGGCGTTAACTCAGTGAGTCAGGGAGAGTTGGAGAGGGTTGACAGATGGATTGAGTCGAGCTGGAACTCGCCGACTTGCTCTTGAGACTTGGTGAGTTGAGTCGTGGTGGCCCCGCGATTCATGCCAGGTGGAACTCGTCGAGTCAGGGAAGTACTCGACGTGTCAAAAGAGGATCCTAGGGAGTCAGTGAACACGTATAGACTCGCTGAGTCGCTCTAGTGCACTCGCTGAGTCCGGTCAAAGTTGACCGTTGACCGTTGACCAGAGTTGACCAGTGTTGACTTGATAGGGGTAGTCAACCTTAGTTGAGAAAGTGTTAATTAGAGATATATTGTGTTATAGGAGGATTATAGCTCGGAGGATCGAGCGCGAGTGATTTCCGGGATGTGCGAGTTATCGAGATACGCGAGGTGAGTCTTCTCACTATACTTTACCTTGAGTAGGTAATCAGAGTTATGTGACAGAGTATTTGTATGCTATATGTATTTTATGTGTTGTACTGCGTTATTTCTATGTGATTTATGTTGTGCATGTTTACAGAGTTGGAACCGGAAGGTTCCTAGAGTTAGAACCAGTGGTTTCACAGAGTAGGGTCTATGGGCCCACAGAGCTATAGCCTCGAGTGGCTAATATATGTTATGTGTGGTATTTTGGGGAACTCACTAAGCTTTGTTCTTACAGTGTTAGTGTTTTTTGTTTCAGGTACTAGTGATGACCGTGGGAAGGCGCCGACTTGATTTGTACACACGCATGGGATTTTTATGATATGTGATCTTGGGATTTTTGTATGATATGGATTGGAGTTTTAAAACATTGATGCTTTTATGAAAATTAAATGAAAATGCTTTTATATTATGCGAAAAATTATTTTGAAATTCACGGTGTTACAGCTTGAGTGATCTTGAACTTGTGGGTTAGGGAGAATAATTGGAGGAGGTGGAGGAAGTGAAGTTCCAAGTTATTTGGGAAGATCATAGATGTGTGAACTAGACATCTTTTTGTGAGATATTCAAGATAGTTGATTTAAAGTCCTTAATGTAACACCCAATATGAAACATTAAGGCTAGGACCCAACACAATATTTTATAACTTGGAAGAGGGATGTCGTAATCCAAGCTATAAAATATTTGAAGGTAGGTGAATGACGATTCACCAATTTCCACCATAAAACGGAATAAATTATTAGGTTTTTAATTGGATTTGAAACTCCTAGATCTTTTGAGATTCATTGAACTGTTCAATGGCATGTTTCAATCTCGAGTGTGCCCTTTAGGTTTTGTGACTAGGATGCCGAGGATCACAAAACAAGGTGTGAAGTAACCATGAAAATTACTTGGTACCCTTATGTGTTTACCCCTCAATCGATGTGCCGGTTAACCACACACGCTCCATCGATACTATGATAAACATTAAGTTACCCTTTGTCTACCTTGTTAAATACGAGTTAGTGTGTCGGTTAACCACACACGCTCCACTAACCGACTTAAACAAAGTGCAAAGTGTAATTTCATGGATTAGCACCTTATTCACATTTTCCTAAGTAACTAAGATTGGGTATTTATAAAAGGTTTAGTTACATAGTATTTATCATTAATACTTTTAATGAAAGGAGAATTATAGTCCTTGTCCTACCCATTCGGCTAACGACCCTCCACCAGTCAAGGAAGCGGTGCGTGAGAGTGGACACCCATTAAACTGCCATTTTATAGGCAGTAACCTTATACCCCCCTTATAGACCGGCTTCGTGAATGAGGCCTACTAACGGTAAGACTGACTTGCTCTTACATATATATATATATATATATATATATATATATATATATATATATATATATATATATATATATATATATATATATATATTATTATTAACTTATAATATTATAAAGTATAAGGGTTGAATTTTAACTTTTAAAATTCTAAAGGCTTAACATGGAATTTAAGATTTCATAAGTGAAAACATTACAAATTCCAAAACTTGAGGGCAAGTTTTGAAAATATTCAAAACTAATTAATTCCATAACTTATGTTTTTAAAGTAGTTTTAGTTAAAAATTCTTCAAGTTCCATAACTTGAGAGATCATGCATGGAAAATCAACACGTGTTCATACCATTTGCATTTGATACGTTTGGTTTCCTCGCACCGGATGCGGTAGAGCTTCTTAAAAGAGTACAACGAATCATGCATAGTAATGTTATATCTCCTAGATCTTCGGATGTAGTCTTTAAAAGAATTAGCTTTACCATTCAAAAAGGCTTAGCGGCACAGCTTGTTGCCCGTTTGCCATCTCACTCATTGTACAATGACAATTGAACTTTTAGTTTAATTTAACTCGAATCCATCAAAAAAACTGATAAAAGAATGTAACTTTTCTTTATTTTGTAACTTATGGATTTAATTAAGGTTACACATTTTATTACTTAATGAAGTGACTCTTGAACCTCCATAACTTGAGGACAAGTTATGGAGTCATAAAACCATTTAATGAGAACAAGACTCTTCATTTTGTAACCTTTGCCATCTTTTATTAGTTTTATGAATCTTTAATGTGACTTTTCATGTAACTTGAGGACAAGTTACACAAACACATTTTAGAATCATCTCTTAGATTAAAATGGATCAAAAACACATAATCAATCAACCATTTCTATTAATCGAAGCAACTCATATGAACAAGATAATTGGAATCAAGCTTTTTCATGTAATTAGCATAACACTTAAACTAATACAAAACATGAATCTATTGACAATTATCTTTGAAATTGGATTAGTATGAACATTACCACATCAAAAATCGGTTTATAAGTTCGAAAACAACTTAGGGTAATGTTCCTAGTCCATTTCTAGCCAAAACAGTCGAATATATGTTGTCTAGGGGTCCAACTCGTCGAGTACATGAACCAACTCAGCGAGTTGGATCGTTTTGAGCATTTTTAAGGCATGGACTCGTTGCGTTCCCTGATGGACTCGCCGAGTCCATTGTCCAGACAGCAAAAAATTTAGATTTTTTAGCAGTTTTTGCAAGTGTAACAAGAAAACAAGCCTAGGCTCTGATACCATTATTATGTTTTAAGCATTCTAACACTCATATGGTGTACATGCAACCCTATAAACCTTGGATCTATGTTTTCTCTATTATACATGCAAATAAGAACTTTCCAAGGCTTTCATCCTAACTAGCATATTATGAAGCTCTTATACTACAAAGTACTAGTTAGATGACATACCTTTTGATGTAGCTTCATTTCTTCAAGCTTTAAGAGCTTAGCCCCAATAGTGTGGAAGCCTCAAGTGGAATCACAAATCACCAAAAACACCTTGGAAGACTTTAGAGAATATGGATACTTGGTTCTCTCTAGTGAAATCGGCTAGCCCTCTTAGAGTACCCACACTAGTGCCAATTTCACCAACCAATGACATCTTTATATAGTATGGAGACTAGGGTTAAACCCATGACCTTTCATTTCATATGATCCATGGGTTAAACACTCCATGGACTATCCAAAAAAGCTTAGCCCAACCTAAATGAACTTGGCCCATTTCATATATATAAGAGTCCATATTTAATTAGTTCATTTGATCACTTAATTAATTCTAAATTAAGTCTTGATCAATACTAATTAAATAATATGATTCCATATTAATATATTAGAGCTTATAATATATTAATATAAATCATAAATATCCTATTCTCAAAAGACTATCCATATAAATTGTGTCGGTGAAGTGCAACCCAAATGGATCATGCCAGGTCAGGTCAAGTACATACCAAATATAGTTATGGACTTAGACATTAATCCAACAGTATTCATATATGTTTTGATTTTGCAGGGACTAAGAAGAAGTGAGAATGTGGAGCATGGAAAGATAAATTTGATCATGGGGAATAGGAAAGCTTCACCTGTGACCAAGATTGGAGTTTATTCTTTGTTGCTAAGTAGTGGGTTTACTTTAGATTTGAATGAATGTTGTTATTCACCAGAAATGGAAAGAAATATTATTTCCTTAAATGCTTTGTACAAACAAGGGTTTACCTTTTCTTTTGATAATGAAATTGGTGGAATAAATGCTTTCTTTAATAGTGTTCTTTATTTTAAAGCATTACCTTGTGATGGTGTGTATGAAGTTGTATCTATTGTAGATAACCTAGGAAGTAATGTGTTGTGTATTGATTCTTATGATAATAATAACTTGGATAAAGCATCATTATGGCATTGTCATCTTGGACATGTGAGCAAGAAACGCATAGGCCAGCTCCAAAAGGATGGAGTCTTGGAGTCATTTGACCTAAAGTTAGATGATAGTTGTGAATCATGCTTACTTTGAAAAATAAGAAAGTCACTCTTCACTGGTTCTTGTGCTACGGGTGAAGGTTTGTTGGATCTATTCCACACAGATGTGTGTGGACCCTTCAAATCTGCCACAAGGGATGCTAATCGTTATTATCTGACTTTTACTGATGATTATAGTAGATATGGATATGTCTATTTAATCTAGCATAAGTCAGAGACTTTTGAAAGGTTTAAAGAGTTTAAACAGGAAGTCGAGAATCAATTGGGCAGGAACATTAAGATGCTTCGATCCGATCGTGGTGGTGAGTATCTTATTACAGAGTTCCTCGACTATCTTAAGGAATGTGGGATTATCTCACAATTAACACCTCCCAGGACACCACAGTTGAATGGTGTGGCTGATAGGCGTAATTGAACCTTGTTGGATATGGTTCGTTCCATGATGAGTCGAGCTTCGCTACCAATCTCATTTTGGGGGTATGCCTTAGAGACTGCTGCCCATATCCTTAATTTGGTCCCTACAAAGAAAGTTGCAAAAACTCCTCATGAGATGTGGACTGGTAAAGTTCTTAAACTAGACCACATCAAGATTTGGGGTTGCGAGGCTTTCGTGAGACACGAGACTCATGATAAGCTCGAAACTCGAAGTGAGAGGTATATTTTCATCGGCTACCCATAAAAATCCTTTGGTTACCTTTTTTACAGACCTAGTGATAATGTGGTCTTTGTAGCAAGGAGGGGTGGAGAGAGAGAGAGAGAGAGAGAGAGAGAGAGTTCATAAGCCAAGGAAACAGTGGGAGGCAAATTGACCTTGAAGAAATTCAAGAGTCAAGTGGTGAAGGAACTTCAAACCCCAGCACTCAACCAAAGGAGGAAACTCATGTTGAGCCAATTGACAAGTTTGTACCTCTAAGAAGTTCCACAAGGGTTAGGGATGCACCTGAGGCCTACTATGGTTTCCATATTACTGCGGAAGGTGAGACACTTATCAATGATGAGACATTGATAAGCCTGGATGAGCCTAACAGCTATGCGAAAGCCATGGCAGGCCCCGAGTCTGCTACATGGAAAGAGGCAATGGAGAACGAGATATAGTCTATGTATGACAATCAAGTTTGGAACTTGGTTGATAATGTACTAGGTCGTAAGACAGTTGGGTGCAAATGAATCTTCAAGAAGAAGAACGACATGGATGGTAATGTACACACATATAAGACACGACTGGTTGCAAAGGGCTTTTCTTAAACTCCAGGAGTTGATTATGATGAGACTTTTTCACCAGTTGCAAAGATTAAGTCCATTAGGGTTCTATTAGCCATCACTGCATTTCATGATTATGAAATATGGTAAATGGATGTCAAAACCGCCTTCCTTAATGGAAGTTTTGCTGAGGATGTTTACATGAGTCAGCCAGAGGTTTTTGTCAGTACAGAATACCCTAATAGAGTGTGTAAGCTCGATAAATCCATTTATGGATTGAAACAGGCACCTCGCAGATGGAATCTTTGCTTCGATGAGAAAGTCAAAGAATTTGGCTTTTCGAGGAGTGAAGATGAATCTTGTGTCTATGTCTAGGCTAGTGGGAGTATAGTTAGCTTTTTGGTACTGTATGTGGATGACATACTACTCATAGGAAACGAAATCCTAACCTTGTAGAAAGTGAAGTCCTAGCTTGGGAAGTGCTTCTCTATGAAAGACCTAGGAGAAACTGTCTATATTCTAGGGATAAGGATTCTGAGAGACTGGAGTAAAAGACTAATTGGACTTAGTTAGAGTACCTACTTGGATAAGGTGCTGAAGAGGTTCAACATGCAGGATTCAAAGAAAGGAGAGCTACCCATCCAGAGTAAAGCCAGACTGAGTAAAACTCAGAGCCACTACTATAAAAACAGCCTTTTACGACGCTCATTGCGCATCGTAAAAGGCTCAGACGACGCACAAATGCACGTCAAGGAAGGCCATGTCATAAAGAGAGACGACGCGCTTTTGCGCGTCATCTATAGACGACGCGCATTTACGACACTCATTTACGACGCGCAATTACGACGCACGTTTACGACATGCAATGCGTATCGAGGAAGCCCCTGTCATAAAGGAAGACGACACGCATTCGCGTGTCGCGACCTTATGACGCGCGTGTTAATGACACACAATGCGTATCAAGAAAGCCCCTGTCAAGAAAGGCCATGTCATAAATGAAGATGACACACATTTTTGCGTATCATAATTTTAAATGTTTAAAAGAAATATTATTTATAGATTTACTAATTTTCAAATTAAATTTGTATTAATGTCTCATAATAGAAAATTAAATATCATATACAAAAAAAATACAATCCATTGTATAAAATTTAATGTCATACAAATAATCGTTCCATGTAAAGATAAAACAAATCAATAGTTGTAACAAAAATTTAATGTCATACATTGTTATTAAGGGGTTTTCCCTAACTATATAACCTGATACTATATCCCTAACTATATAACCTGATCCTTCATGCCATTAGTTTGCCACCTGGTGTACTACGTAAAAATGTTGAACTTGGTGTCATGGGCGGCTGCCCACCGGGCGTGGCTGGAAAGTAATTACTTGCCGATAAGATAACAATGCTTTAATCCAAGACGAGTCAAGAATGCCTAAGAAAAAGAATCAACTAAACAAGCAAAATCTTGATTTGATTTTTTTTAGTGTAAGAAGTTA
This sequence comes from Lactuca sativa, assembly GCF_002870075.4. Lineage (NCBI taxonomy): Eukaryota > Viridiplantae > Streptophyta > Magnoliopsida > Asterales > Asteraceae > Lactuca > Lactuca sativa. Next base: position 294,281,641 of record NC_056630.2, on the reverse strand, counting down.
AAGGTACAACCCTTTAAAAGGCAGCTGGTATCCCAAGTGTGAGGAATGGAGGCCTATGATCCATTGTCACCTAAAACAAAAAAATTCCTGTTAGAAAAAAACTTCACCTTTATTTATTAGTTTTCCCTCCACCACTGTAGGCATGCTTCAAATTCGTTAGATCAATGTTGTCCAAACTGTTAGACAACAATGAGTTTCCAAGTAATCCTAAAAATCAAAGTAATGCTTCAAACTCTTCTCAGTTTTGTTAGAAACAAACTTTCTGTGGAAGATCTTTATGCCAAATACATTGAATTCATGGGGGAGGGAAATATTCAAGCCCAAGTGTTAGAAGGAAAAAATGACACCCTGTCAAAAAGAAAGAAAATATGTCTAAGTTGATTTCAATCTATCCCAATTTTCATTGATCAAACATTCAACTTTCATAGATTCAATTCAAATCAAAAATACACCTCAACAGTCAAATAACAAATGGATCCAACAGTGAAGCTAGTCCATCAGGCAAAGCAAAATCCTAGAGATAATTTGAAGAAATTCTGGTCTAATATGTTTAAAATTTCATAAAACCCAAATTCACTAATGAAAAGGCAGATCTATATTTGTAAGTTACTATGCATTCCAACCTTGAGAAAAAGGTTAGGCAATATGTTGAAGATGCAGTTGCAAAACCATATTCCAGCAGAATAAGAACTATAGAGAATATAACACCATTTCCAATAAACTATTCTGAGCCTACAAAGATAGAACAATGTTAAACATAGTTCATTAAAGATGTAAAATACTTCCAATAAACTGTTATAGGCCTACAAAAAAAGGTTTCTACATACAGATACTATTGATGTAAATACTTACAATATACCTTCGAAAATGCATGTAAAATGTGAGTTTGGAGACTTACCAAAGATGTAAAAGAGAATGATTGCAAATAAGGAAGGGACTAAGAAGCTTATGATGTCCTATATATGTGTTGACACCCAATATGACAATATAGATACCCGAGTATTAGTAATGATAACCAGTTAATGGTCAAACTGTGAATCACTTATTGGTTATACATTGTTGTGTTAACAAAAGAAAAGCATAAAGAAAACAAACAAGTTTGCTTACCCCACTAATCAGTTGTTGATATTTCACTTTCACTTCATGCTCCTGCATAAGACATGCATTACGTTAAAATACAAGAAAAATATTCCCATTAACTAACTGTTTACAGGAAACCCAAATTAGTTTACCCAAAAGAGCAATAAGTTATAAATCCTTGATCAAGAAATTCTTGCGTATTGCATAAAATGTTTATTGTTGGATTAACTGAGAGGCGTTAAAATAATTGGGTCAATTATGTGAAAAAGACAACTAGAGAGTGGCATACCTTCACAATAGGAACAACAAATGAAGCACGAATGAAATCACTATTTAAATACACATCAATAGTTACAGAGAATGCATCCAGGTCCTACAAGATCATACAAATCGCTATTTAAATACACACTACATATAAAGGTGTCAATATTCTGATTGTATGTTATCCTAGAAAAATTTATAAGATATGAGTATAAATAGAAGAATAATTGGAAGTATATGTATATTTGATGTTGCAGGTGTTGACTTTCTGTCATTGGCATTGGATGATTACGTGTTTGTATGGTCATATTCCCATTATGTGTAGCAAGCCTAAGAATTACATCATTCATTAAATGGACAAAGGTTGGAGCAGCTTGCTGACAAGTGTTGTTGGGAAGAACCGAATATCCTATACTACCATCATCATTCTGAGGATCCATCACAATAACCCCATATCTTGACTCATAATATTCATTGAAGCTGGACATCAATAGCATCTTACAATACCTTACTAGGATCAGGAAATGTGTATGTGCTTTCTTTAAACTTTTGAATCCAACACCCTTCTATATATTGTGAAACATGTTTAGCAATAGGCAATGAAAGATCAAAAGGAATAGGACCACCACCACCTTCACCGCTAAGTAGTGGATTAAAGTTGGAAGTTATGAAGGTTATGGAGGGTTGATCAGGATGTGCCAACCTGAAGCAACAGATCAAAAGAGCCCAATTAAGCAACCATACAAGCTCATGGTCTAAAATTTAAGTAAAATCTGAGAAATTACTTCGCTCACGCATGTTGCTGATGAAATATGTTTGTAGATATACATAAGTAACTTTACATTCCTATTTATTTCAATATATATATATATATATATATATATATATATATATATATATATATATATTCTAGAAGGGGTAATTCAGTAAAAGACAAGTAAATAGTTCGTTTTTCTGTTGAGGGCAAATCTGATATTTACGTTTTTCTGCATACATTATGTTTTTTAGTACATATACACACAAAAAAAAAATTAAACCAAAGAAAAAAAAATCAAAACGTATGTGTATATTATTAAACAAGAAACAAAAGCAAAAAAAATGAAAAAATTTGACAATTATGCATATATATGGACGTGTATGTGTGTGTATTAGGCATAAGGCATTCCCAATTCCTTCCCCCCCCCCCCCAAAAAAAAAACCTACTATGAAATCAGCAAAAAAACAACAAATTTTGTATATGCAAATTAAAAATCATTAATCCCAGCCTTTACACATAAGGAAGACAGCAGAAAAACAACAATTCTAACAGTTGTTGACTATATGATAATACCTAATCACTCTCTTGAAATCAGCAAAAAAAAGTACCTGAATTGAACTTTTGGAGATGGAACAGGGAACTTATAACGTTTTGGTTATGAACTCACCACCAGCCTTCCTGTATGTATAATAACTTAAAATCCCATGAAGAGCAAAGTAATTATCTATTGTTATTAGTAAAAGTAACTTACAAAAGAAAAACAAAAAAAACTTACTGTTAAAATTTGAGTAGACATCTGGATTCCAGCCAATAAACTCGGACATCAGACAAGAAGTTGAGTTCTAGAGAAGTCTGATGAAATAATTGTCTAGAAATTTCCTGAAATAACAAAAAAACACTTGCTGTTAAAATAACAAAAAAAAACTTACTATTAAAATTTTATTCATAGATGAACCAGGGAGGGTTGTGCCATTTTGGAAAACATCAGTTCATGCTCTATACATAATTGTCTAGCAATTTCCTGAAATGGATATGAAATAAGCTCAAATGAAGAAAAATCTGAGAAAAAGACAAATGGATTACTTGTGTTGATGGAACTACATGGGCCCTAACAACTGGAGAGCTGCGTAAAAACCTATGTAGAGTATAAAGTTTCTTAATCATGATACTATTGAAATATCCCATAAGAATAAGCAATCTGATAAAATATTCAAGCTTGCCATATTCCTTTAGAGATGTTATCTGTAGAACAGATAGACAAAATAAGCACATACCTGCTTTTCTTTTTAAAGGCAAGCTAAACCCCAAGCCAATACCTTTCTAAAACCACCTCTTGCTGAAAAAATTCAAAAACAAGGAAACAAATGACAAAAAAACACCCTCAAAAAACCCCCAAGTATAACATTAAGCATATCATTTCCTTACGAGTCAAAACCATTTTTTGTGTCATTGTGTGAAGAGCTTTTTCTTAAAATTCAACTATTTTTGTTGCATGCACTATTCAGGAAAAAGTGGCAGCCTAGCAACACTTGTACCTGCAACACCACCCGTAGGTGCAATGAAGCCTGAACTAGGTTTGGAGTTTTTCTGTGATTTCTTGTTTAACTTTTGTGGAAGAATCTGTAGCCTTGGATTGAGGTCAGTGCCCGGGTGTTCTACATCCAATTAATTGGCTATAGAAACTAATGCTAATTAATTGGAGCAAACATTTCAATTCAATGCTCTAACAATTTACCAAACAAGAATATAGCAAAACTAATGCTAAGATAAGATCCGATCTATTATATATGAGAACATCAAAATTTTGTAGCACCACAAGGAGATAAATGGTAATTGGTATATCTTATTTCAGATACAGGCCATACAATTGTTGTCTCTGTTGTAAGAAAATTCTGGTTATCCTGCAATTCAATGGACATTCAAGAAGATTATGGATGTCAAATACTAAAGAATAATAAGAGATTCCTAACTAAAAAAATAATAGAAATTACATGTTCATTATTCTGAAAAATAGAATCAAGTTCACAAGTTAGAGCTAAAACTAACATAATTGGTCCATCTCCAGGAGCTAAAAAAGAATTATATATTAGCTGAAAAACTTGAATTTAAAAGGTTGAAAAGAAAAAAGGGTATTAGCCCAACCTCCTCCCCCTTTCCCACCTTCAGTAGGACTTTGAATACAATTCCTCTGTTTTCAATTTTATATCTTTTTGATTTCAATTTTATATCTTTTCATTCAAGAATAAGCTCATTAACACATCACCTGCATATACAATTGAAGTCATTATAATGAAATTAGAAATCATATTAATTACACATGTTTTACACACTTCTTAATGATGAAAAATAATAGTTTATGTTCTAAAGGCAATCATATCTTCCTCTGAGGAATTTAATAGATTCCAAATAATTTTACAAAATCAAAATAATTAAAGAGAAAATTAACCTTCAGCCTCCATGTCAAAAACTTCACCAAATAACCTAGTCCGCTTTTATGTACACACATAGAGAAACCAGCACGAGGTCCAGGTGGCATTCCACCTTTCTTTACCTAAAACCAGATAAAGTTTAAATAAAATATAAGTTATTCACCTCCTGACAATGACATAAGACTAAATTTACCTCTTGACAATGACCTGGGACTGAATTCACCTCCTGACAATGACATACGACTGAATTCACCAGCACGAGGTCCAGGTGGCACACAGTCCGCTTTTTATTTAAAACACCAAAATACCCTCGATATTCACCTCCAGACAATGACATAGGACTGAATTTTCCATCACTTGATATGGCAGAATATAAAGAAGATGAAGACTGATATTGATTGAAAAAGATATTTAATGACCATGTGGTACCCGCCTTTGACATTTGATCTTTGATGAACCGCAGCTTTCGTACCATTTCTCCGCATCTTCTGATCTTCACAACAGAGGCAAAATAAATAAAGCAATAATCAATACATTACTTACAATCTCTTTTTCAATCAATATCAGTTTTAAAGATTAGAATGCAAAAATCAACTTCCAAAAGTCAATTGTATCTCTTATTTGGGAATCACAAAGTAACAATAACTTGTTTTTGAAGCTTGAAGCAGATTTAAACGGGTATAGCTAAAGAAGATGCTTATTTCAGAGTAAATTAACGACCATTTTACCCTTCTGTATAAAAATTGGGTATCATGAGAAGTTGAATATAAAGCCAACCTCCATCCTGGTAAGTCATAAATGCAGCCATCAATTCATATGAGTTTTTGAATCATGAATATATAGAGAAATTGTACAAGTTATAATCAAGAAAAATTGACAAGTTTAGTGATTATTAAACCTGATGAACAGTAACTGGGACACCAAGCTCTACACTTGAGCGAATCAAAAGCACAGAGGCAGCCCCAGATGAACTCTTACGAGGAGAAACATATAAATTTGATAAAACCACAGAATGTATAAACTCTAAATACATTTGTTTATCAATCCTGCACCATAACGAAATTTATGAAAAGATGAACTGGTAAAAAGATTTATCGATGAAAGAGATGATAATAAAACCTCAAAATTTGATAGAGTTCATACAAGTCAGCCACCAAGTGATTATAAAATTGATTTTACAGATGCTATTCTTCAAATTACCTGCTCTATAAATGAAAAAACCCTAATATCAGGGAAGAGAGAGAGAGAGAGAGAGAGAGAGAGAGAGATAGAGAGAGAGATCACGAAGAGTCAAAACGTAACCTGAATGTTCAAGTGGTTAGATCAACCTGTGTTCTTCCATCCTCATCCCTGTTTAGAGAGATGTGCTTGAAATTTCACAAAAATATAGGGTTAGAAAACCTTGGACGGCCTAATTCGATTGTGGACTTGATTTTTTGCTAATAAAATCCCATAATAGGGATGTGAATGTGTATCTGCTGGAATCTCTCCAATCTTGCTTCCCTTAATTCTATCGTCATCTTTGTCTGCGTGACGAGCCGAAAATCCGTAAGTCCCAAAGAAGTGCGAGGGAAGAAGAAGTAGCGATAGTCAATGTTGGGAGGGGGAAAAAGGAGCATAGATAATTAGGGCAAGACGGAAAGGAGAAAAAAAGGAAGGCAGGGTTTTTAATTTTTAAGGATTTCATTTTCCCCCTGGTTATTAAACGATGGAACGCGCGTTCCATTAAAATTTATAAAGCGACATCCTTAGACGACACGCATTTTATTATAGGTGCCCTCCGTGTTCCTTTTTAGACACTAATTTAAGGGCCCGCAATAATGCGTGACATAGATCCTTAAAATTTTTGAAGAGATGACACTTTTTTTAATGTCACTCTCTATTGCGTAACATCAATCAATGAGTGTCGTGGTTTGCGCGTCGTAAAAGGGTATTTTTCTTGTAGTGAGCCCGAGTACTGAGGTTGAGATAGTAGAAATGAGTCGAGTACCTTATGCTTCTACAATAGGCTCGATCATGTATGTTATGACTTGTACTCGTCCTGATGTAGCCTTTTCTTTGAGCATGGTCAGCAGATATCAGGGGAACCTTGTCAAGGCTCACTCGACTGCGGTAAAGAATATCCTCAAGTACCTGCAGAGGACTAAGGATTGGGTCGTTACCCTCGGTGGGAGTGATGACTTGAGAGTTGTAAGGTACAGTGATGCTATCTTTCAGACTGATAGGGATAATTTCCACTCTCAGTCAAGCTGGGTCTTTACCTTAAACGGAGGAGAAATCACTTGGAAGAGTTCCAAGCAGGAGACAGTGGGTGATTCAACTTGCAAATCAGAGTATATAGCAGCAAGCGAGGCAGCAAAGGAGGCGATATGGTTGAAGAACATCATTGGAGACCTTGGAGTTATACCAGCTATAAAAGAGCCAATGGAAATTTTTTGTGATAGTGAAAGTGCATTTGCCTTAGCCAAGGAACCAAGGGATCACGGGAGATCCAGACACATCGACAGAATATACCATTTCATTAGACATCGAATAGAAGAAGGACTCTTTGTAGGAAAGAGGGTATCATCGGATGAGAACCCAGCAGATCCCCTCACGAAGGGACTGAGTCGGGTTAAGCATCTCTAGCATGCTCGAAGCGTAGGGCTGAAGGATGATATTAGTTTTAGTAGTTAGATAATTTTGAAATTTGTAAAGTGTAATTGACATTTGATGATGATTAAAAGTGGTGTTTATTTATGAGTAAAGTGTTGCTATCTTTTTTTAAATCGTTTACTATATTTCTTTTGCATGTTTTGACTTCCAGAATAATTTATGTTTGGTATATCATATTATTCGAATTCTCCACATTCGTTCATATATTGGAAGTAGGTATGAATCAAGACTGTCATGAGTTGGTTGCAGAGGTCTAAGTTGTAGGACATGGCTACAACACTCATAAGTGCTCATAAGTTATGAGCATTGGATTCAACCCATGCTCACTAATATCACTTCATGGAATTTATCTCGAGTGATCGTGAGACGGTAATATCATATAAGTCTTCAAACCTGGAGATATGACTTGTTTCCTATGAGTTGGTTATGCATTGATCGTACGAAAATGCATTGGTAACTCGATGTTATAAAATGTACTTTTGTGTGTGATTCAATAAGTAGTAGAACAAGCATATGAGTCAAAGTTTATATGTTCCTTCTTGGATTAGAAGCAATATATGGTCCCCTCGATGATTTTGTTTTGACCTGTGTATCGGGCCCGGTTAGAACTAAGTTGATGTGTTCAATTAAGTTCTTTGTCAAGCAAATCGGAAATCGGGAAACAAACCGTCGGAAAATAAGTAAGACATTGTTCCATGTATTTTTCCGGCTGATATCTAGAATAGAGGATTATATGATCACTTATCTTAAATGGCGTATCATCATCTTCTCAGTTCCGAGAGACCTTGAAAGAGCTACGATTGCTGATCGGTTCCTGAAGGCATACTTGCAGTTATAGTTATTAGACTTGTCCAAGTGAGAGACTGTTGGATAAGGTGTCTAAGTCCATAACTATATTTGGTATGTACTTGACCCGACCCGGCATGGTCCATTTGTGTTGTATGGTATCATGCATTTGGATAAACTAAAATGAGAGAAATAACACTTATGGTTTATTAATATATAAGTTCTAATATGTTAATCATATTATTTAATTACTAATGATCAAGAATTAATATAGAATTAATTAAGTGATCAAAAGATGACTAATTAAATATATGGGTTGATTATGTAAATCATCCATAACTTGTATAGTGGGCTAATGCCCCTTGGATTATCAAGTTGGGCTAAAACCCATAGGATGCTCCATGGGAGTTACAAACCCATGGGTCATGGAAATGAAGCGTCATGTCACATTAGGGTTTACATGGTGTAACCCTAGATGTGACACACTATATAAAGAACATGATATCATCCAAAGTCGGCTACATGAAGTTACAAGAGGGCTAGGCAGATTTTACAAGTGTTACATATTCTCTCAAAGTTAATCCAAAGAACTTGGTGTTGTGTGAAACATTTGAGGCATCACACTTGGGGTGCTAGACTCTTAAGGTTTTCAAGGAATCAAATCAACTACAAGGTATGTAATTCTAGCCATCTTTTATGTTAAAAAGTTCCCTATGTATGCTAGATAGGATTATGAACCTTGGAAATCATATTTTTGCATGTATTTTAGACAAATATAGATCCAAGGTTTTCTAGGGTTGAATGTACACTTAGGGGTGTTAGAATGCTCATAACCCATCACATATGTCTCGAATCAGAGCTGACACTGCCTTGCGGCTAAGAACATCGGCTACCACATCGGCCTTGCTTGTGTGGTAAAGGATCTCACAGTCGTAATCTTTCACTACATCTAACCACCGACGCTGCGTCATGTTTAGATTCGGCTGATCCATGAGGTACCTCAAACTCTTATGGTCCATGTAAATGGTATAATGGACCCCATGGAGGTAATACCGCCAAATCTTGAGGGCGCAAGTTACGGCCCCCAACTCCAAATCATGCGTCGGGTAGTTCGCATCGTGAGGCTTCAACTGCCTCGAAGCGTATGCTTTCACGTGACCCTGATGCATCAACACTACACCCATACCCGTGATCGAGGCATCACAGTAAACCACGAAGTCGTCGATGCCCTCCGACAAGGTCAGAATCGGTGCCTTGCATAACCGCTGTCAGAGATTCTCGAAGGTTGCCTGCTACTCAGGCTCCCAGCGAAATGTCACCGAATTCTTGGTTAGTCGGGTCAGGGGAACAACGATGTTGGACAAATCCTGTATGAATCTTGTATAGTAACCAGCTAGACCAAGAAAACTCCAAATCTCATATGGAAACCTCAGAACCTCCCACTGTATCATGACCTCTATCTTGGCTAGATCGACCAGAATACCCTTCTGGTTGCAAAGGTGCCCCGGAAACTGCACCTCGCGCAACCAGAACTCACACTTGGAGAACTTTGTGAAAAGTCTCTCCCTCCTCAGTGTCTCCAACACCTCCCTCAGGTGCTCCTCATGCTGCTCCCGTGTCTTTGAATAAACCAAGATGTCATCGATGAAGACTATCACAGACCAGTCCAATATCGGTCTACACACACGGTTCATGAGGTCCATGAACGCGGCAGAAGCATTGGTGAGCCCAAACGGAATCACCACAAAATCATAGTGACCATAACGAGTCCGAAAGGTTGTCTTCAGCATGTCATCGTCCCTGACTTGCATATGGTGATAACCCAATCGCAGATCAATCTTGGAGCACGAAGATGCACCTTGAAGCTGGTCGAATAAATCATCAATCCTCAGGAGGGGGTAACGGTTCTTCACCGTTACTTTATTCAGCTCCCGGTAATCTATGCACATCTGATGCGACCCATCCTTCTTCTTCACAAACAAGATCAAGGATCCCTATGGTGAACTGCTCGGTCTGATAAATCCCTTGTCTAACAGCTCCTACAGCTGAGTAGACAACTCCTGCATCTCGGGAGGAGCCAACCAATATTGTGCCTTGGCTATCGGAGCCGTATCAGGAACTAGGTCAATCCTGAACTCTCCCTGCCTCTCTAGAGGCACCCTAGGAAAATCCTTTGGGAACACGTCTAAGTACTCTTTTACGACCGATACATCATGCACAGTCACCTTACCCTTATCCTGGGTAAACATAACATAGGCGACATAACCTGTGCAACCCTACTGAAGGTAGCACCTCAACATCGCTGCCGAACACAAAGTCGGTCCACACCGCGACCTCTCGCCCTGAGTCACTAACCCTCCCCCACTAAGAGTCTAAACTCTCACTAGCTGCTGCTCGCAATCGATCACTATCCCACTAGGGCTCAGCTAGTCCATACCCACAATAACCTTACTCCCTTACCGGGGAATGGGGACCAAATCCACAAAAAACTGCTCATCGAACAAGTATAGTGTACATCGCTGATGAACACTAGCAACCTGAAGAGTCCTATCATCCATTATCTCTACATCGAGTGGACATTCTAGCTCCCCCAGGGCTCCAACAAATCGCTTGCTAAGTGCGAGCGACACATAGATCGGGTAGCCCCCGAATCGAACAATACCAGAGCTGTTATGCCATTCACAAGGAACGATCCTATAATGAAACACATAAACATAAGGAACAATAAATATCAATAAAGAGATAAGGAGAAGATACATACCCATCACGATGTCGTACGCTGCACGTGCCTCCTATGCAGTCAACTGGAAGGCTCTGTTCTTCGCCACTAGCACCTCCGCCCGACCCTGGCAGCGATCGGTAAACCTCAAGGCAATAGGAGCTGGTTCCACCACCTATCCTGATCTTGCTATACTCGGACAATGGGAACTCTTGTGGCCCCTTTGATTGCACTAAAAGCAAATCAGATTAGATAGTGTCGGAGCGGCGGTGGTAGCAGTACAGTCCCTGCTAACATGACCAGTTCGACCGCACTTGAAGCAGCCCGAACTACCAGCCCTGCGCGTCCCCTCATGCGACCTCCCACACTTGCCGCGGCGGTGGCGTCCTTGTTGTCCCTTCCCTCGGGAATCTACCTTGGGCTTCTTTCCCGAACCCTCCATACTATATGCCGCATATGTTTTCCTATTCCTCTACATCTCTAAATCAATCTCTCTCTCTAGCCCTGGCAATCATATCCTGTAGTGTCTTGCAGTTGGATCGGCTCATGAACTGCTAGATATCGCTACTCAACATCTCATGATATCTGGCCTTTTTCATCTACTCGTCCACCAGGTACTGCGAAACCAGAAGGGCCCTCTCCCTGAACATAGCGGTGATCTCCGTCACCATCTCAGTCGTCTTTTGTGGAGATCCTGGAACTCCCTAGCAAGCTGCTGCACCTCTATCATAGATGCAAACTCGACCCTGAACTTGGCCGAAAAGTGACTCCAAGTCATTGCATCAAGAGCTACATCTTCTCCAATTGCATGTCCAACGACCTCCCACCAGTCATATGCCCTGTTCTTTAAAAGACAGGAAGCAAGTCGGACCTTGTCCCCCTTGGGACATCAGCTCGTACAGAAGGCGTTGGCAACATCAGCCAACCACCTGCTAGTAGCAATGCGGTCCCGAGCCCTATGATAGTCTGGAACTCCACAAGCTCGAAACTCCCTAAAAGTCATCATGCGCGACCCCATCATGGCTGCCACCTTGATGCGGAATGCACTTAGTCTCTCATCCAAAAGCTCCAAGATACCCTCCTTGATCGTACCAAAGATCATAGGAGTCTGGTCAATGATACTGTGCGTGACCTCAGATGGAATGAACTCTCTCATCTGCTCATCAAGCTGCTCGGCTCTAGAGTTCGTGCCTGATCCCTCACCAGCACCTAAACTGCCGACTGGCCTAGTGCGTAGCGTCACCATACATAAAAAACACTATTACAGACATCCGTATATACATCATAAATCAAGGGATCTCACATACTAAAAGTTTCCTAGGTTTATCTTAGCCTTCCTTGATTCAAGTACGGATCCTCTTCTTTTAGTAGTACGGGCCCATACTACCTTCCATATCTATCTGTACTTTCCTCAAGAACTACCTTGACTCCACCAAGTCTCTTGTACTGCTACTACTGTTCTCATGTTAATCTCATCCTAGGCTTGCCCTCGGGTAATCACCAACCCACTCTTAGCCATCAACTGCATAAGAAGTCCCTGCTATCTCCCCCAAGTAGCTCACGAATACTATTACATATCACTAAGACTAGATAATTCTTCAAATGAGAGGTCCTACCCTACAATGGTTGGACTTAAATAAGAGCTGCGAAATACAGCTAAACCTAACCTTCTGAAATTATTTAGTCCTTGCAATATGTAACTTAACATATTCATTTACTAGTTACTTAGAGATAACTAGAACTCCTAAAAGCACAAAGCAAGCGACATTCAAGCATTGAGTAAACATAATCAAGCATATCCTAATCAAGCCATCATATCACTGACTAATCAGTACTAGCATGCAGCTCATAAAGCTCATACACATATAATAGGCGCATACGACATCCGTCCTAGATCCTTAGCCCTAATATATGATGCAGTTCTCATGAGCATATCATACCATAGACTTGTATGTGTAATTTGGGAGTACTTACTTGAGCTCGGCTGATTGCATGCACCACACCCTTTTTCTCTTTCAAAAATCCTTTTTGTAAAAAAAATGATTTTTCTTTTAAAAATATTATACCAAGTCCTCAGTTTGAGTTTAGACACACCCGAGAGTGTGCCTGAATCCCTCAAACCAAGGCTCTGATACCAACTTGAAACATCCCAAAAATACAGTCCAAAAATTTCAATCATTAAGAAAACCATAATATCAAACAACATATAAAAATCATAAGTCGTGTATCTCAAAGTATCATAAACATCTGTAAAACATATTACAGTATAAACATCTCAGACTAATCAAATGGTGTGTGCACTGCAATCATCCTGCACTCTTCATCTTGCTACCTCAAGTACCTGAAACCAAAACTGAAAAATGTAAGTACGAAACTTAGTGAGTCTCCCCAAACTACCACATACCATACACATAATCATGCTACTAGGAGATACGGACCCCGCCTAAACTCAAGGAGATACGAGCCCCGCCCACACTCCGCTAACTAGGAGATACGGCCCCCGCCCACATTCTACTGGCTACGAGATACGGGCCCCACCCACACTCGACTAACTATGAGATACGGGCCCCGCCTACACTTGGCTAACTATGAGATACGGGCCCGCCCACACTCAGCAACTAATTGTACATACAAGTATCACACATACACCAAGTATAATCAAATCTATCAATCAGTCCTATATCCATACTCAAATAATGCTATGAGATACGGGCCTCACCCACACTCAGCTATCTATGAGATATGGGCCTCGCCCACACTCAGCTACTAATAAAAACATATACAGGTCGGCCTCGGTGCCTTTGACCCATTCAGACCATGAGAAAAAATCACCTCCGAAAGCTGACTGTCAAATCCTGCGGTGAGGAATCTTTAACGGCTGCTCCAACGACTCCCCGGCTATCAATATGATGATAACACTTAGTCAAAATCCACTAATCCTTCGTAGGGTAAAATGACCATTTTACCTCTGGTCAAAGTCAACATTCAGGTCAAAGTCAACATTTTGGGTTAACTCAACTCGCCGAGTTCACCCATCAACTCGCCGAGTTCCATAAATCAGAAACCCTGATATCACGATCCAACTCGTCGATTTTCTCCTGTCATCAGAATCGGGAATTTCCAATTCCACTCGTAAAGTATGTCCTAAACTTGTCGAGTTTTTCCTTTTATGGGGTCGGGTCATTTCGACCCAACTCGTCGAGTTCCTTTATGGACTCCACAAGTTCTCCAGTCTATTAATCCATCTTAATGGGTTAAGCTCCTATCCTTTAGTTCTAAGCTCCATACTTCATCTACACATTGAAAATTTCCTTTTAAGGGTAAAGTTTCCAACTTTACCCATTAATACCCTTCCTTAATGGGTTTAGCTCGAACCCTAACTCTTTAAGACCTAGATCTTGATCCTAAAGCCATCAATACTCTAAACCAAGGCATATAAACTGAGATCTGGACACTAGACACTGCAAGAACATGTAAAGCTTCCACCTTTCTCTCTATGCATGGCCATTTGGGGCTTAAAAGGCCAAAATGGCATCCTATAGCTTGCATGGGGCTTTAATGGCCATAAAGTTTGCACCTTTATGCCATGAAAACCCTCCATGGTTCCAAATGTGATGGTATACTAACTTGGGACATCCATTTCTTAAAGGTCATGCTTCTTGGACCAAAATGATAATAAGAAGATCTAAGAAGTTACTAAGCAATTTTGAGACTTGCTTACCGGGAAATGATGAGGATGAAATGGAGTCTCTGGATCTACATGCTTCTTCTTGAATCCCCAAGCTTCTCCTTCCTTCACAATCTTCAACACACACAAAGCTTCACTCAAAAATTGCTCACAAGCTCACAAATGCAATAGGGTTTCTAGATTTAGATGCTTAAATAAGGGATTAAAATGCTTACTTTAGGACATGGAGACTGGAAATGAGGCTAGCATGAGGGGATTAAGATACTTAAATAGGGTGCAAAACCCCGAAATTAGGGTTTCACCCCAACCAACCTACTCGTCGAGTTGAGGGCTCTCAACTCGTCGAGTAGTCATTACAACCCGCGTCTAATTTCAATTCCTGATTGATGAGTTTAGGGCCTCCAACTCGTCGAGTTTCTATAAAAAAAATGAATAAATCTTTAATTAAATATGTACCAGGAACTAGGCGTTATAGTTTAACTTGTTATTTACTTTTTGGTGGGTTTAAAAAATATGAAACCATTTGCTAGAATATATATTATAAATAAATTTGTATTTTTCTTTTTATATAGATATTTTCCTTAAATTGTTGATAAATTTTAGAACTTATGTTTATATTTTGATTTATTGATTTTTTTCATAATTAAAATGAATTGAAGATTGCAACCAAATGTTACACTATGTATATAAATAATCGACGACTAATTTTCTTTAATGATAACACATAAAAACTCATTTTATGAAAATACCAACAATATAACTATAGATTTGTCCTGACATTTGGAGGCCTCTAAAATTGGATGCCCCGTGCGACTGCACCGTCCACACACCCTCAGAGCCACCACCGGGGTTTACCATATTGCCCACTGTGTTGACACTATTCACTGTTCGCTCTAATGGTGTGACATTTGTTCATGTTAAGTTGAGCGTAACTGTCATACCGACTTGTCATGTTAATCTACGTATACCAATATATAATTGTTCGAATATCATCATGGGCGGTCCGTTGATTTTGAAGGCCCTTTGCAAATCGTAACAAATGGGCCCCTATATATATATATATATATATATATATATATATATATATATATATATATATGCTTACGTTATTTTGTTTTTACTAACTATTGTGTGCCAGAATGCACAAATCTCGACCAACAGATGGAAATCATCAATGGACATGATTTGAGAGTGTATGATATTACAATGGGATAACATGTACCATATAATCACACAAATTTTAGCAAAAGGGTATTTTGTACAATTAACTACAATTATAAAAGGAAATTTTTGGATATTTATGGATAACAAATTCTCCGAATTTTAAAAATATGATTTTTTTTAATTAATTCAATTTTAATTCTAACATAATTTGTAAACATAGCCGATTTATTATGTCAGAATATTTTTTTAGTTAGAACGATGCTCTTTCAAAATTTTATTCTATTAGAATATTATTGAATAATAACAAAGTTCTAGAATCCGATGTTGACAAATAACAACATTCTAACATATTCTGTCAGAATAACATAATGTCAATCATAAACTACTAAATACATTCTGAAAAAAATACACAAAATAGATTCTTGAACTAATAATATACCAAATAATTAATTGTGATTCTTTGAATAATAACAACATTCTGAAAGAGTAATAAGTGTAATTCTTAAAAAATAACAACATTCTTAAACATTGAGTGTGATCATTCTTCAATTCATTCTTCAAGCCTTTCCCATCAGTTCTTCAAGCTATTTCTATCACAAATTCTGTTAGAATACAACAGTAAAATTATGTTAGAATACATTATCAACATATAAATATTAAAATTTTATCAAAATAAAACAGTAAAATTCTAGCAGAATTTATTATCAACATATAAATAATTAACCAAAACCATAATCGGAAGACATGAATTGTAACAACGAAAAATTTTAAACAAAATTTTCATTTCTAAAAATGTATTTTCATCCAAAACAAGGCATAAATATCCATCGTATCATGTCATAATACAAATCATATGAATCCCAAGATCATAAATCATCTTATCAGTGTGTACAGATCACGCCGGCGCCTTCCCACGGTCCTCGCTAGTACCTGAAACACATACACAACAACTGTAAGCATAAATGCTTAGTGAGTTCCCCCAAAATACAACTTACGCACATACGCCCTTCCAGGCCCTGACCTTCCGGTCCATGTGTCTCAGGGGACTTCCGTCCCTGCTGGGTAAACCTTCCGGTCCTACCCATGCCAACCCTTCGGTCCACATTACAACGCCTTCCGGCCCATAACATATTCGCCTTCCGGCCCATAACATAATGCCTTCCGGCCCACATTAAACATATCACAATTTACTTATCACATATAACACATATGTCTCATATCATATCCGACCTTCCGGTCACACAATCAAACCCTTCCGGGTACAATATAGTGAGAAGACTCACCTCGTAAATATCGATAGCTAGCAAATCCCGAAATCTCTCGTGCTCGATCCTCCGAGCTACAATCTCCCTATAACATCATACATCTCTTATTAACACTTTTTATCTCTAAGGTTGACTATCCCTAAGAAGTCAACACAGGTCAACTCTGGTCAACGGTCAACGGTCAGCTTTGACCGGACTCGGCGAGTGCACAAGGGCAACTCGGCGAGTCTAGACGTTTTCACCAACACTCTAGGATTCCCTTCTTACACGTCGAGTACTCCCCCTGACTCGACGAGTTCCACCTGGAAGAATCGCGGGGCTACCCCGACTCAACTCGCCGAGTCTCAAGAACAACTCGGCGAGTCCCAGCTTGACTTAGACCACTTGACCACCCTTCCCTAACTCGCCCTGACTCACCGAGTCAACCCATGACTCGACTGGACCACTCACTGGTCGATCCAAGGCAATCTTCAAGCTACTCGCCGAGTCTGCTCACCGGACTCGGCGAGTCCATGCCATGCAATCACTCAAACTCACTTCTAAGGTCAGATCTGTTCCATCAATTCATAGATCTGGCCTTCCTAGACTGATTCACCACGTAAAGCCCCAAACTTGGTGTACATACAACCTCTAAATGTCCATATATGAAGAATTATCAACAAATATCACAACTCAAGGTCATAACCTCCATTGTTCTTCATAAAGCTTGATGAATGAGGCTCTCTGGACCTCTATGGATCCAGATCCAAAGCCTCATCACTAGCAAGGGACTATTTGACCATCAAATCAACCCAACAAAGGCCACAAGAAGCCCTAAATCCAAATATACTTCACAAAACAGAAGGTGAGCCGAAATCATACCTTTAGATCGATGATCTAAGCTTCAATTCCACAGAATAGCAACCTCCTTTGCTTCCTCTTGGCTAGGATTTCCCTCTTCTTTGCTAAACAACACACAAAGGTCAAGAAATGCTTCCTTTCTCTCTCTCAAATCGCTAAAGCACTCTAGGGTTTCTCTCTATGGACTGTTGGGTACAAATGACGGCCATAAGGTCCTTTAAATAGGTCCCAAACCCGAGAAATTAGGGTTTCATTAAACAACGCGGACTTGCCGAGTCCATATCCTGGACTCGCCGAGTCCAGGCGAATCCCACGTCCAGAATCGCGTCCCTACTTGGCGAGTCTGAGCTCAGACTCGCCGAGTCCCCTCTCAAACACCAAAATCATAAACAATAAAGATACCTGGAAATCCGGGCTGTTACATGAATAAAAAAAATAACAGATTTTTATCTTCTCGATTTATTAACAATCAAATGAATAACAGATATCTAACCATGGTTTTTATCCTTTCATGTTACTTGCAATTTCTAGGACTTTATATATTCTGATAGAATATACAGAATATGATAGAATACATAGAATACATTCTGGCAGAATACATAAAATGCATAAACACATATATACTTATATGTTGGTTAAAGAATTGATGATCATGTTCCGAAATCAAAATAAAAAAGCAATTGGATGTAAAGTCTATTTTCAGGATTGAGGTAAATAATTTCTACAGTTAAGCACAAATTACTACATCACATAAACAATCTTTTGTTTTCTAGTTACAAATACCTAGATTTCAACTATGCTTTTTATCGAACACGTGGTATGCTTCTTCAGTTTCTTAAAAAAAAATTAGTGAGAGTCTTACCAATCATCATGTCGCCGTTGATGGAAACATCCATGGAGTTTGATAACTCATTCCGTACATTATCGCTTGGTTCTGAACATCGCTTCTCTTCTTTCTTTCGCCACTGAAACAACATGTTGTCTTCTCCTTTGTAGAGCCGCATTCCCAACTGCAGTTTCAAATAAATATAATTGAAATCACTTGTCAAATTCAAACTCATTCAATCGTTCATAAAAGGGGTCAGATTCATCCACACGACATGAAATGGATTCATCGCTATATCATCACAATCAACAAAAATAACGGGAAGAGAGAAAAACCAGAGTCAAATTCCATGTGCTATGAACTGTAGAGAAAGAAAGCATGCCTATATTCTTGATCGGTGACAACGTTCGATGGTGGTGGCGGAGTCGATCGGTGTTGGATGAAAGCCAGAGAGAATGGAAAATGAGTGAAGGGATTGACGACAATTGTAATTTTCAAGCATAGGGTTTTTTTAGGTTTGACTTTGATATCCCATATTTAAAGGGATGATAAATATATTAATTATCTATAATATTTAAATATGTCAAGATTACTATAATACTCTTAAATGATTTATTATTTCCTGAATTCTTATTGGTGCACACAGGCACACAATAATTGTCAAAAACATTTGAATCTCTCTCTCACACTCTCTCTCTCTCTCTCTCTCTTTATATATATATATATATATATATATATATATATATATATATATATATATATATATATATATATATATATATATATATATATATATATATATCATTTATGCAAGTTTAGGTGTAGACTTAATAAAACTAGTGTAGTTTCGATAAAAAAAAATCAGTTATATCACCTCGTCATTCTGAATTATTATTTTAATCATTTATTTTATGATTTTAACAACCATTTAGAAAACAAATCACTTTTTCATTTACGAACATTTGCTGCTACGACCTCAAAATCCATTTCAAACATTTTTATTTATTTTATAATGAGTAAATTCCATGAATGGTCCCTATGGTTTGGGTTAATTTACAAGTTTGGTCCCTAACTTATTTTGTTAACTCGGAAAGTCCCTACTGTTTGTTTTTGTTACGCGCTTGGTCTCTGCTGTTTCTTTTTGTTACGCACTTGGTCGCTTTCTTACCTAAAAAAACTATTATTTAAATATGAAAAAATAATGAGGTAGATAAGGTAAGGTGAGAGGGGTTGGGTTGAAGATGTGTTTATTTAAATAAATTAAAAAATCAAGGGCGAAATAGTTTTTTTAGATAAGACGGGGACCAAGCGCATAACAAAAACAAACAGTAGGGACCTTTCGAGTTAAAAAAATAAGTTAGGGACCAAACATGCAAATTACCCTAAACTATAAGGACCATTTGTGTAATTTAAACTCTGATATATAATTTCTTATGCATTTGACACGAGCTTTCATAATTTCAATTTAATTCCATCACTACAAATAGTAGTTTTGCAGCAAAAGAAAATCAATGAAGAAAAAAAGAATATGATTTGTCAAAAAAGTAATTTTATGTTTCAAAATTGTTAATGCGGTATTGTTTATTTAATCATGATTAGAAATTTCAAAAATAAACGAACATATCCGCAATTTGATTTCTTCCGAATTGGATTTTGTTTAGGTTATGTAATTGGTTATTTGAATAATATTTTCACAAGAAATTAAATGAAAAATGAAGAAAGTAAATAGATAAAATGGAAGAGGAAGACGCCTACAAAATCCAATTCGGAAGAAATCAAATTATATAACCTAAACAAATATTCTATTATTATGAAAGATTTAATCCAAATTATATAATTTTTGATAAGTTATATATATATATATATATATATATATATATATATATATATATATATATATATATATATATATATATATATATATATATATATTATAAGATTTAACCCAAATTATGTAGTTTTTGATAAGTTCACTTTTTCATATATATATATATATATATATATATATATATATATATATATATATATATCCCTAATTTTCCCGCTCAAATCATCTATGTGAAATTCCTGCTCTGCCCTTACACTGTAGATCCCGCTCAAATGTTTTAGAACTTAATGTATTCTTAAATTCCAATTTCAATCAATCCCGTAAAATCAGGAAATCATATAATCTTCAACCGCTCGTCAAGTGTAATCTCATTAAATCGAAGAGACCACTCCATATCTTTTGATCTAAACCCTAATCCTCACAAAATTTCTCTGGATTTAGGATTTACAATATTGAATCTACCACCACTGAGCTCCATCGCCTCCACATAAGTGTTCGATTGAAAAGTAGATAGAGAGATGTATGCTTCCCCACTCTTTTTTCTTTTATGTCTAGGTCGTGTATAATCTCATTTTTGTAAGTTGCAATGAAGATGTATGCTTCCCCACTCTTTTTCTCTCTGCTAAAAAAATCATTGAACCAGTTGAAGATAGGGACATTGCTCCGCATCTCTCTTATGTCTAAGTCGGGTATAATCTCATTTTCTCTATATGTGCATAAAATCTCAACATAAACTTCTTGGTTCCACATGTATTACCGATTTTACAACTTTGATTTTGTTAAGCTGAAAAATATGTTGATCTTGATTTTGATGTTATTATTTAATCATATTCGGTTACATTCTAATTAGATTAGGTTACATCTAAGGCTGGTGTCAGTTGCCTACCAACTGTTCGATGAAATTCTTTTAAACTTTTTAAAGCATGAAAGCCCAATATTAATCAAGGTATAGTCTGCCACAACCAATTTTTGTTCTGTAAGTCCTATGTTTTCTCTTTCTTTTGATTAAACAGTGGTGGCTAAAAAGAGGTTAAAATCAGAAATTATGTGTTGAAAGGCAATGACATGCTATTTTGTTTTGATCCTATAATCATTCCAGATGTTTTTATTTTAATTTTTCATTTGTGTTATTTTTTGATTTCACAAGTGCAAGTTTTGAAATTTGTTTTCCCATCTTCATTTGTGATTTTCCATCTTTAGATTTGATTTGTCCATATAGCTGAATAAAAGCATAACTTGAGGGTTTCTTTTTCGCTTGAACTTACTCAAGTTGTAATTTGTTTTATGATTACATGAATAGAAGTGCCCAACTTCCATCTTTACCAAGGGAACATTCCTTAAAGTGGATAGTGATTGCTTCTATTTGTCTTGAAACTTTTTATTTGATGCATGTTGTAGATTCGGGAGAGAATTGAATCATTAAAGATGACGATGAATAAGAAGAAGAAGAAGGTGAATTGAATGAATATATGTGATAAAACCTTAATGATGCCACCACAAAGCCAACCATAAGATAGGTAATGATATTGCTGATCTTGACCTGGTTTTGAACTTATGATTCTGCTTCTGCCATGGTAATGCATTTCAAGCATTCATCCCAATTGCATAACACCATTGAATTATCTTGCACAAGGATGGCCAGAGCATTTTGCATTCCATATGTATGATTCAATACATGATGAACCTGAAAAATGAATACAAAAATAATTTGTTTAATTTGTCTCTACAAGTAAGTAATTATAGCTGTTATGGTTACTAATAATCACAAAATTCCTTTATTGATTCTTTTCTGTTTGAACTGAAATCTGGCGAGATCTCTGGAACATTATCCTCAAGTCCCACTTTCCTGCATCCATATATTAGAATTAGAATACCAAAATAAGAAAGAGGAATCCATAGTCAACATAATTAAGAAATAACACATTATAGCCTTTATTTACAAGCCAGTGTACACATCTTAGGAAAGATGTTAGTATTGTTGGTGTAGTATGTTGAGGTCAGCCTCAACGGTATATTGTTTCTCCATTTAACAATATCATTGAAATTGAAAATTAAGCCTATTTAACCTTGAATTTCGTTGAAAGACGCGTGGAACTAGGGTTCATGTTTGGTTTAACTGATACAAATATTTATATATAGTGGTGGGATGTAGATACCTAACTATAGTATTGTACTTTCATTCCGTTTGAAAAAAAAAACCCAATTATAGGTGGTGGTCTATTGGTGAACACTGCTGAAACGTTAAAGAATCAACTCTCATGTATCATAACCTTGATGAAGGCAAAGACAAACCCATCTTTATGTTGTTGCAGGTTCTATTCTAATATATTTAGGGTTCAAGACATGTGATTCCTTATATGTTAACCCAATATATGATGATTTTGCAAGTAGGAGATGTCTAACTAAAATGAAAGACCTGAAGGGAAGCAATTACACTTGGCGTATATGGGTATATGATGGTTTGTGCTTTTAATTGTAATCTGGCTTTAGCCTTAAGTGTTATTGTTGATGATGTTTATATGAGGATTACAAAACAAGAAATGTTGTAGCTTTATATATATATATATATATATATATATATATATATATATATATATATATATATATATATATATATATATTGTCAAGTATTGTCAAGGCCGTATGCCTGAATTTGGTAAATAATAAATAACTATATTTCTCAGGATTACCAAGTCATGGTGGCACAAATAGAACATCAGGTGTAGGTGATTCAATACAGAAATCATCAGGGGTAGAACATTTGGTGTGCATACACAATTCAAACAAAAGCAAGTTTCTGTGTAAGGTGATTTTTGAACTTATTTGTGGGATAATTACTCTCTTTTCAGGATATGATGTCATTGTCTAAGATGCTTTTCTAAACTCTTATCTGTACAACAGGATATGGAGCAACCTCTTGAAAGTTAAAAGTGACAATTATCTATTTGCTGTTCAGAAACAAGTTCACTGAAGCATGTAAACAGAAGAAGTCAAAGTGTAAGTGCTTTTGAATATTTTGACCGAATTTGTGATCTTGCAAGTTAAAATTGACAATTACCGATTTTACAACGACAAAGTAAATTAACTACTTTTTGTTTTTCATTCTGTTGCTTCTAATACTTTCTTTAGGAAATGGCTAAGAGGAACGAGGAGCACTCTGCTTAAAATGTATTGTGTTTCCCCCAATTTGCTATTTTAGTGAGTTTTTTATTTTTATTTATTTATGTATTTATTTTTCAAACAAAAATCTGTTATGGGCATTGAAGTTTGTTTTGCGCAAAGAAAATATAATGTACTGTTAAAAAGTTCTATTTTAATGAATTTCACCCTTTACAAAAAGTTGCAATAATAATAAACAAATCACCTAAAGCATATTACTATTGTACACATACACAACTTAAAAATTGTCAATTGCTTAAATTTTTTGGTGCAGAGATTATAACTTTAACAGAGTTTTACCCTTCATGTTGTTTTACCCACAAAAGGGGTGAAATGCTTCTTGATTCGAGGCAATGTATTTTTGTGTAGTTTCTTTGAACATTTCATTTTTATATTTTTCTATTATAACATTGTATCTTTAAACTTTTACCATGTATGGTGATTATATTTTTATTGATCCCCACTACCAATTTCGCTAACGTATCTTCTTTTTTATCCATAATATTCTTAGTAAAAATGTTAAGTATGTTGCTATTTTGGGTAAGTCATTACAAGTAAGTGAACTTAAACTTTAAAAAACATATTATATAAAAACGGTTATTGTTCAATCTTGGGCCGCAACACGCGGCTTAAAAACCTTCTTAGGCATAATGAACATTGGCCGTATCTTTAAAACATTTTACATAATTAATTCAAATAAAAATTTATACAGTTACAAATAAAATATCTAAGTTTCTAAAACAACAATTGGTTATAAATCTATTGTTAACTGTTATTACACCTATTAACAATTAAATAAATATTTATTATGCCTATTATTCTATCACCTGTGGTTTTCATGGATATTAACCTAGTATATATATATATATATATATATATATATATATATATATATATATATATATATATATATATATATATATATATATATATATATATAAAAGGTGGTAAATTCTCTTAAAGTTAAAGTTTAATTAATGAAAAGAAGGACAAATGCCATTTTGTAAGGAACTTGGACTGTGTGATAGATTGTAAAATATGAAGCATAGATGAAGGACTGATAGATTGTAAAATATGAAGCATACATGAAGGAGTGAAAGTGTAACGTGAGTAAAAATCTATTTAAATTAAGCATGAGTTTAAGTCAAAAATGGTTGTATAGATGTGAACCTGCATCAATCAAGAAAAGAAATGGAAAAGGAAGCCAGTTAAACCAAACATATTTTACTTTTGAAATTGAATAATATTATAAAATATATACAATTTAAAATATTAAATTAAATAATTTAGCAAAAGAAATGGCCTTATTTTTTTCAGGGTCTATGCGGCTGCACACAATGCACATTCTCATGGCCGGCCCTGATTATCATGATATTGTTGATAAATTGACATATACATTAAGGATTTTGTCGGTTTTGTTCAAATTGAATTTTATGTCTGTTTTACCCTAATATTTTCCAAAAAATGTTCGGTTTTATCCTTTTACTGATGATAAAAGGTTATCATTATATTAATTCGTAAAAAAAAACCCTTAAGTTTACAATTTTTTTACGTTTTTACACTTAAGTTTATAATTTTTTTTATACTTTTACCCTATGTATTTTTTTTCATATTATACGTATTCAAGCAGAAAAATCATATTTATAAATGAAAAAAATTTTAATTAGATATTGTATTTACATTTTTTTAATGTTAATTCTTTATATATATATATATATATATATATATATATATATATATATATATATATATATATATATATATATATGTATGAGTTTTTTTCTTGGATAAACCATTTAAGATGTAAAAAAACGAATTAATACGTTTTTAGAACTACAAATACGTATTTTTATTTATTTAAAAATATAAATATTAATAAAAAAAACTTGTTATTCATAAACATGTGTATATAAGTATATACATATATTTTTAGAAGTGTAAATATGTATTTTGATATATGTTTATTTTAAGTATAAATATATTTTTAGAAGTATAGATACATATTAATATATAAAAATGTAAAAATATGTATTTATACTTCTAAAAACTATATCTATAAAGCATATATTCATAATTCTAAAAATATTATTTATCTTTTTAAATGTAACCATGCAAAAACACAAACACACACAAAAAAACAAATATATATATATATATATATATATATATATATATATATATATATATATATATATATATATTATATTAACATTAAAAAAATATAAATGCAATATTTAATTAAATATTTTTTCGTATATAAATACGATTTTTCTGCATGAATATGTATATTATGATAAAAATATAGTTAGGCTAATGTGTAAAAAAAAATTATAAACTTAAGGGTAAAAACCCGAAAAAATGGTAAACTTAAGAGGTTTTTTTTTTTTTTTTTTTTTTTTTGCGAATTTTATATAATGGTAACCTGGAAAACCTGTTATCACCAGTAAAGGTGTATAACCGAACATTTTTTCGAAAATGTTTTGTTAAAACGAATATAAATTTCAACTTTGTGCAAAACCTACAAAACCGTGAATGAGATAACTTCGAGTGGTTTCTAGGAAAAATAAGCTATCTATAAATGATTAAAATAAAACTTATAATACTGTCTAAAATAAAAACGGGTTGATAGTTAACTAAATTAAAATCTAACTTAAAAACCCTTATCTACTTGTCTATTTATAATTAATTATTTTTTTCGATAATATTATTTCTGCAGCAGAATTTAAGAATTTCATTATCTATGATAAACAAATTTCGTTATCTCGAATACGATTTTTAGATTTTCATCTTTTTAGTTATTATGTAATTGGAATTCAATTATTCATAATTATACATTATACATGGAATTTATGTCCCCTAATCCAACAACATGAGTGTGACACTTGCAAGTTATTCCTTTATTGGCGTGCACGATTCTTATTAATTCAATAATATATCAAAATAACTAATTGTTGTGTATAATAAAAAGTGATTGTCGTACGCTCTTATTAATTAAGTCATTTAGTGTTTTTTTTTTTTTTTTTTTTTATTATGTTGGGTGTGATTGTATGTTTTTTTTAACTGAGTTAACATAATACTTCATTGTTAAACACTATGTTAGTCAAATGGGGTACCCAACTTCTTGTATCATTATATGTTTTAGATGCCTATTGGCACTTAGAGGTTGTAGGTCTTTTGATTTTTCAACATTCCGATGTTATATTTGTATATTTTAAGATTTATGTTTAATTTTTTTGGACCACTGCTTTCTTTACCCAAAACAAGTTTAGTTTGAAGAAATTAATAGGTAAAATGAACTAACAATACCTATTTTATTTTTATTTTTTTGAAAAAGTAAGATACATATTCTGAAATGGAGCTGATATATACAATAATTTATGCTTTAAAGGGTTGTATAATATATGTATTGCACAATCCTTTAAAACACATGTTATTGTATATATAACAAAAAATTATTGTGTACCAATCACTTCACATTTCGAAAAAGTTTTTTTTTTTTTTTTTTTTTTTTTTTTTTTTTTTTTTTTTTTTTTGCAAATTATTAAGGTTATAAGAGAATAAGTATATGTGTAATTTAATGACTTGGTTATAAGATTTATTGCAATCGGTGCAGGATTCATTATTTAACTCTCTAGAAATTTAATAATCAGAATAAATTTATCTTTAAAAAAGGTTTGCTTAAACTACCCCCTTCCTGACAGGAGCCAAGTGATTTAAGAGTGAAATTTCATACATGAAGTACATGATTCAAATTTTAGGATACCCAAAATATTGCTAGTTTTCCGTGATTAACCTCCCACATGAGCCGCTCAGATGATGCGATTTACCAATTTGGGAGAAGAGTTCCACAGGCTCGGAATCTACAATTTTGCCACCTTCCAACGACATGTCGGATTTGTACTCAACTCTTAACGTTTCGTCTTCCGATAACTTCGCTTGTGCAGTGCCGTACTTGATACCGTCCTTGCTTTTCGTCGTTTCTAATCGTAAATCTGAGTAGGGTTTAGTGCGAGATTGTCGTTGGTATTCCAACTTCTAAGCATGGAACATAATCATATGATTTGGGGAGTTTAACGTTTATTGGCATGACATCCTGTGAGAGAGAATTTGGATCTTGTGCTCTGTTTCTATATTGATTGCTCTTCCCCCTTTTCAATCTGTGTTTTACTGTTGAAGAAGATTCAAGGATTCACAACACAAATGATATTATCATACACTTCTCGAAATTGCAATGGGTATGTCGTTTCTCTACTAATGGAAAAAAAGTGAAGGGGAAAGCATCAAGTCATCAAATTTAGGAAAACAAAAGAAAACCAATTCAACTCTTAATCTAATAAGACTTCGATCCAAACTCAGATATGACTTCCCTAACGTGGTTAATCACATAAATTCTACACCTTTATGCCTAAGAAACCCTTAATATGTGAAGATCTATAAAGATAAGCTCCAAAAACGGCCTTAACTCCCAATCACCAACCAAAAAGGACCAAAATGACCAAAAACATGCCAAGGAGTAGATATATGAAATGAAATAGCAAGGTTTCAACTTTTTACCTAACAAGCTACAAAAAGAAGATGATAAAGTTAGATCTCAAAGCCCTCGTCCACAGAACGAGTCTTCAAACTTCTCATTCTCTTACACAAACCACCACAAACACTCTTCCAAGCTCCAAAACTCACTTAAGGCACTCTAGGGTTTCAATATAGGCTAAAGGGGATTGAGGCTGACCTAAAATGTCTAGAGGAAGGATATAATGTTGCTTATATATGGGTAAACCCCAAAATTAGGGTTTCCTTTTCCCCCTTGTACGCTATACATACTCCTCGTATGCCCAGCGTATGAGGCTTCAGACCTGCGACCTTCATCCACTAGTACGCTAAGCGTAAACATGAGGTACGCCCCGTGGACTAGCTTCTTAGCTAGTATGCTAAGCGTACTTAGTTTTACTCCCCGCGTACTACTTACATGGGTCAATTTTCAAATCTTTTAATCATGAAGACTACTATGGTTATCTCCATTTACAAGTGGAACAACTCTCCCCCACTTAAATTAGATTTCGTCTTCGAAATCATTCCTTACCATCCCAGACACACCAGACAACTTGAACAACACGATCATAACCCCAAGCGTACAACGGCCCTCCCAAAGGCAACCGAACCCGACCTTAGCAGAACTCACCAACCCGATGAAAACCGAATCCTTAATTCCTTGTAGAATAGCCACTTTTACATTACCCGAAATCTGAAATCTGAAATTAGGTTGACTCCCCGACAGACCGCCCATGCTGAACCATTACCAGGCCGAATCCTCATTGAATTCCAGACTAAACAAAATGCTTCAAACCCTTGATTATCTTGATGCTTCTATTACGAACAAAAACACTGACGATTCATTTCTGTAGAACATTGTTACTTGACCGAAGGCTCAGATAATCCTTCAAGTAGAAGACTCATCCCTGCTACGGTTAGACTCAGACGAGAGCTACACAACATGGTCAAATCAATTACTCTGAGATTGTTTAATCCAAGCTGCAAGTGACTTAGCACATTCCCCAAATAACAAGCGACTCCACACATGAATCCCAATCACTAATAGTGCCTCGACTCATCATGATGCCCCTAGCTGCTTTCCAAAAGCATCTAAGACCGCCTTGGTCCCAACTTACCTGCCAACTCACCGATTTATCGGATTCCCGCCCAGTTGTCGAGTCAAATAGACACCCACAGTTTCCCCACATGACTTCCGAATGAAAGCCTCATTTGGAAATAATTTCCCTAGCTATCTTGCCACTTATGACTCCAACAATCTTTGTGATCCAACTAATCATAACAACCCGATCCAACTGGGGCCACCAAATCCCATGCTAAGAGTGAAAGCTAAATGACCAACTATAGTCTTATATCATAACCAGCCTCCAACGAAATACCACTTTCCTAATTCCATGAATGTTGTGGCCTTCCCACAAGTTTTACAAACCAACCTACTCTATTCTAATCCATCTGAAGAAATCCATAACAAATCCTAGATTTGCCATGCCCTCATCGCTACACAAGGATTGGTGAATGCTATGGGCCACCTCGCACTCTTACAACTTTCCCACACTAACTGCCAACCTAGTGAATGTTATGGGCCACCCTGCAGTCTTCCAACACTCCTACACTAACTACCAACCTAGTAAATGCTACGAGCCAACCAACAGTCTTACAACACTCATACACTAACTGCCAACCTAGTTCATTTTATGGGCCACCCCGTAGTCTTACAACACTCTTATCCTACCATGGCCACAACCCATGCTCTTACCACTCATCTGTCAATCGATCCATACTCATCTTGGGTCAAACATACACAAAATTATGCGCCCAAATAGGGCTCAGGTCATGCTTGGAACCCTAACCTGGGTGCATCAAAAGCATGTTATCCATCACCTAGAAGGCGCTAACCAACTGTTGGAGGTTTCCTGAACTCGTAACTCAAACAATCATCAATCAAGACAACCACTTGGGACACCTTCCATTCCGACGGGGTTTTGAAACTCATCCTAGCTTCACGTATGATTCCGCTTCCGGAAATATGAATGGTTCTCCCCCACTTCAATTTGATAAGTTCTCCCAAGCCAAATTTTTTGATGGATTCCGAATCCATATTTCCTCCTTATGGTCGAACCACCGACAACCTGTGCTTACCAAAACTAGTATTCCATCACTAGCCATCCCAATGTCCGCACAACTCTCTAAATCTATGTAAACACTCTATGACATCCCCATTTTTGACGGCCAGAAAAGAACGATTTTGTTTATGCTTTATAAAAATCAGAGTACTTCTTTTAATAAAAATGTTGCGGAATTTGTTCCCAGTAAAACATGATAAATACGTTATCAAAGCATTTTCGAAGAAAAGTATTTTTAATTCGTTTTAAAACATTTGGGATGTCATCGTCAATACATAAACATAAGCATAAACAGAACTTACATTTATTTACACTAGTGATCTACATCTCTTTAATCTCTCAGTGTAATGTCACTTCATATCGACACCTGTGATATAAATAAACTGAGTGGGTAAGGATGGGAAACCTGGTGAGTACATAGGATTTTCAACCCACAATAATATAATTATTATGTTTAATTAATCAAGCAATCAACCCAATTATCCATCCTCGTTATCTTCTTTATTCTTAAGGATCTACCCTAAGAATCAGCTATTCCTCGTTTATTTATTCCTAAGGATCATCCTAAGGAATCGCCACGAAGTCCATCGTTACCAAGGCTTATAGATTATAAGTGGTGAACACGTAGTCCAAAACATCTGGTAAACACTTAGTTCAATAGTAACTAGTGAACACACTTAGTTCAAAATACCTAGTGAACACACATAGTTCAAAATACCTAGTGAACACACTCAGATCAAAAATAACTAATGAGCACCTAGTTCAAAAAACCACCTACAGGTTACGAGCGTGCTAGCGTTCCACTGGACTGTCTAGTATCGTCCATGGTCGTCATCTATACACCACTAGATGAATGGATCACTGTCAACATTGATGTCTTTCATCGTATTGTCACACAACAACTATTTCATCTACCCATGTTTTACCCAACACATTTTGTAGATATAAAATACATATACTGTTTAAATCATTTAAAACATGTATAAAAATCTTTCACCCAGCATAGACAGCAAGTATTCAGACAATATGCACACATATCACGTAATTTATATTAAAATACTTCATATCTATGTGTAAGATGAACGGAACTATGCACTCACCTGAAAGGTGGTGACTCAGTACTCGGACAATGCTTCGATACTCTCAAAACAATTTTTCTTCGATAAAACCTAGTACCGATACCACTAGGGTTTAGTTTAACGATAACCGCGACAAATTAATAGTCTGAAAATTATTATTATTATATAAGAGTTAAATAACACTCAATATAACTCAAAATAATAGCCCAAATAATTATTTTAAGGACCTAATAACATTCCTATAATTATTTGAAAGCTATATTAAAAATTGCGTAAGCGTAGCTCACTGACAACAGATTTTAAAGAAAACCGGGCTTTACACGGAGCAGCGTTTCCGAACCGAAAGACCCTTTTTCTCGGGACTCCGGGAGCCTCGGTGCTTCTTCGGGTGCTAGGGGGTTTACCTAGGCTTTTAGGGGGGTTTTGGGGGGGGGGGGGGGGGGGGGGTTAGAGAGAGAGAGAGTTTAGAGAGAGAAAGAAGTGGGGAAAGGTGTGAGAAATGGGGGTGCGCCGACTCCCTTTTTAAAGGCTGGAAAAGCCAAAAACTCGTCGAGTTGGCCTCAAACTCGTCGAGTTCCAGGCCAGGTGTCACCATCTGGTGGCTAGCCTTGGGGAGGAAGCAACGGCCAGGATTGCGCCACGTCACCCGATTTCGCACAGCAGCCTCCCGACTTAGAAAAATCATAACTCTCGCATACGAGCTCCGTTTTTGATGTTCTTTTTTTTCCACGAGTAGGTAAAAACAAGATCTACAACTTTCATTTAGACTCCGTCGGCTAATTCTCGTCCGATCTTAAATTTAACAGTAGGAGGAGATTAGACTGCTAAATGACCGCGAAGAATTCGTAACTCCTTCATACGAACTCCATTTTCGTCTTTCTTTTTACCATTGAGTTCCTATTAATGAGATCTTCAACTCTCATTTAGGTCGCGTAAGCCAAAAACAGCTTGAACTAAAATTCGAGTTTCGGGTTGTACACTGCTAGGCCGAAACTTCGAAAAATCATAACTTCCTCATACGAAGTCAGATTTGGGCGTTCTTTTTATGGATTTTCTCGGTTTAAGATACTATACAAATTTGGTTTAGATCATTAAGGCTAAAAAGTCTTCTATCATAAATTCACTTTTTACGTCTCCTGGTGCCGTGCCGGTTTTGCCGAAAAACTTCGATGGGCCATAACTTCTTCGTTATAACTCGGATTTCGGCGTTCTTTATATGTATGGAACCCTTGAGACATATTATACAATTTGGTTAAGATTATTTATTCTAAAAAATATTTTGTCGAAAATTCGTTTTCGACCGCTATTATCTCTAAATTGACTAGCCCGGATCTACGGACGTTACAATTATCTCCCCCTTAGGATGATTACATCCCGGAATCATCAAAAAAATAGGGCTCACATGATGAATCCATATGTTATCTCTTCATCCTAATTAATAACTGTAACTTTGATGTTTCTTCGAATGAGTATCTAATTCTAAGACTTCCTGACTGCAGGCGGTGCCCGATCGTGGACCCGCTCTCCATCTCATGTTAGACTTTCAGTCATGATCTTCATGTTACGATCTTGATCTTTATTGGAGACACCTTCTTTAACAAACTTGATATAAGTTTCTTCCTTCGATTATGATAATAGACCGATGGGTCATGTTCTAATGACCTCTCATCGTATGTTGCAACGCTTAGACTCAGGTCTCTTAGAGTCTTCTAGAACATATTATACCTTCCTTCATGTTCTAATGTGATATAATCACATCTTAAAAGGTAGCATTGATACCTCTAATGATCGCTTTGATTATCTTTTATTTCAATCTTCCAGATTAAGTCATCGAACTTGGTTCTCTGAACCATGTAACATACTCATCGTAGTCGGACTCAATTTGATACGACCACTAGGGTCAGAATAACAACAATCTTCTTAGTCATTACCGAAACGATGGTAACGACATGCTTGAATAATACGGAATCCATTATTGGCTTCTTGGTAACCTTGTGACTTTTCCTGATCCAAGCGTGAGTCCTGTGCTTCCGGTAGTATATGCATCTACTACCTTTCACACCTACTCATACTCGTCCCAAGTATTGTCTCGCAGTTTTCCAAGTCACCATATAGGAAAATCACATAACAATTTAACACATTAGATAACAAAACGAAGGCTTTATTATTTCTTGAAACTATTACTTAGGTGTTCAAGTTCACCCTAGACTATGCCTCTAATAGGCTACATCATGCGATACTATGGCTACTGCATAACTTGATCTTCGGATATGAAGTCTTCATCCTTGATTCCTTGAGTGGTTTTCTACTTCGTCGAGGATCATGTGAAATGCCCTTGGCCTTGGTGGCGTGTTTGGCCTCGTTGCTTCATTCTTCTTTGGGAAATTCTTTGAAAGATGCCCCCCATCTCTACATTCATAACACAACCTCTTGTTGGATGTACACTCATTGGTGTTTCTTCTTGCATTTATCACACCGTCTTGCTTCTCCTCCTCCTCCTCCTCCAGGCTTTGAGAATTTGCTCTCCTTGTTGGACCTTGAAGATCCTTCAAACTTCCGCTTCTCTCCTGCCTTATCTTTTTCTAGACCCTTTTCTCTTATATGGGTCTCTACGTTCTTAGGTGCCCTAACTGCTGTTTTCAAGGTAGTTGCCGTTTTGACCATTGGGCCAAAGTCTGTGGGTAGTCCGTTAGCAAACCTATCGATCTTTGAGAGTTCAGTAGGAACCAAGTAGGGGAATAGCTTCATCCTCTCGGTGAATGCGGTGGCGTACTCATCAACACTCATCTTCCCTTTCTTCAGGTTATGAAACTCGTTGTTTAGGTCTATCAGATCCATCTCCAAGCAGTACTGCAATTTCAACTGTTCCAAAAACTCTTCCCATGACATCCTTAAGGCTTCTCCTCGTGGTATCATATCTGCCAATAGCTTCCACCAGCTCAAGACTCCAGTTTTCAGCTGTCTTACTGCGAAGGCAGTCTTGTGTTTCTCGCTACAGCTGCAGCTCTCAAACACCATTTCCATCTCAGAGATCCAATCCATAATCTCAACCGGCTTCGGGCTTCATGAGAGACTCGGTGGTTTCGCACCCAAGAAATTCTTGTACATCCACCTATCCTTGTTGTTTCTTCTTTATGGGCCATCCCTTTGCTCACCTGGAGTCCCTACTTGACTCACTTGGCGGCTGTAGTTCCCTTCCTCAGATTGTTCGGGAATTGGCTCGGTCGGCTCAACATGTATGGTAGGTTCGTCCCTATTTTTGTGGAACATCTGTCTCATTTATTCCCTTTGTTCAGCTAGCATAGCCCGAATCATGGCGTGAACTCCAACCATGGTGACTGGCTCAGGTGCAACTTCTTCTACAATAGGTATTTGATGAACCACTGGGGTTTGAGGGGGTTGGTTCCTATTTCCATTTGCGTTTACGTTTCTGCTACGGGTCCTTGCCATCTTGATCTATACACCGAATAAGGAGAATCTAGATCTTTATTTAAGATCGACGTTTAAGTCATCCTTATCCCTCCGAAACGTTTATATCCTAGTTCTAGTATCTTATTCGTACGTTTAGAATCCTAAACACATAAGGTTTCCAGATCCGGTCGGCAACAGACCATAGATCCGATCAAACTATAGCATAAAAAATCATTTAGCACATAAAAGAAATTTAGGCATCATTCCTAAAATAAGCTAGTGCTCACACCTCACAATCATCGCTTAGCATTCTAAGTTTAAGTCTAGAAATAAATCCATATTCCTAGTTCGCTGAAACTAATGCTCTGATACCAACTGTGGCATCCCCATTTTTCACGGCCAGAAAAGACCGATTTTGTTTATGCTTTATAAAAATCAGAGTACTTCTTTTAATAAAAATGTTGCGGAATTTGTTCCCAGTAAATCATGATAAATACGTTATCAAAGCATTTCCGAAGAAAAGTATTTTTAATTCGTTTTAAAACATTTGGGATGTGATCGTCAATACATAAACATAAGCATAAACAGAACTTACATTTATTTACACTAGTGATCTACATCTCTTTAATCTCTCAGTGTAATGTCACTTCATATCGACACCTGTGATATAAATAAACTGAGTGGGTCAGGATGGGAAACCTGGTGAGTACATAGGGGTTTCAACCCACAATAATATAATTATTATGTTTAATTAATCAAACAATCAACCCAATTACCCATCCCCATTATCTTCTTTAGTCTTAAGGATCTACCCTAAGAATCAGCTATTCCTCGTTTATTTATTCCTAAGGATCATCCTAAGGAATCGACACGAAGTCCATCGTTACCAAGGCTTATAGATTATAAGTGGTGCACACGTAGTCCAAAACATCTGGTAAACACTTAGTTCAATAGTAACTAGTGAACACACTTAGTTCAAAATACCTAGTGAACACACATAGTTCAAAATACCTAGTGAACACACTCAGATCAAAAATAACTAATGAGCACCTAGTTCAAAAAACCACCTACAGGTTACGAGCGTGCTAGCGTTCCACTGGACTGTCTAGTATCGTCCATGGTCGTCATCTATACACCACTAGATGAATGGATCACTGTCAACATTGATGTCTTTCATCGTATTGTCACACAACAACTATTTCATCTACCCATGTTTTACCCAACACATTTTGTAGATATAAAATACATATATACAGTTTAAATCATTTAAAACATGTATAAAAATCTTTCACCTAGCATAGACAGCAAGTATTCAGACAATATGCACACATATCACGTAATTTATATTAAAATACTTCATATCTATGTGTAAGATGAACGGGACTATGCACTCACCTGAAAGGTGGTGACTCAGCACTCGGACAACGCTTCGATACTTTCAAAACAATTTTTCTTCGATAAAACCTAGTACCGATACCACTAGGGTTTAGTTTAACGACAACCGCGACAAATTAATAGTCTGACAATTATTATTATTATATAAGCGTTAAATAACACTCAATATAACTCATAATAATAGCCCAAATAATTATTTTAAGGACCTAATAACATTCCTAAAATTATTTGAAAGCTATATTAAAAATTGCGTAAGCGTAGCTCACTTACAACGGATTTTAAAGAAAACCGGGCTTTACACGGAGTAGCGTTTCCGAACCGAAAGACCCTTTTTCTCGGGACTCCGGGAGCCTCGGTGCTTCTTCGGGTGCTAGGGGGTTTACTTAGGCTTTTAGGGGGGTTTGGGGGGGGGGGGGGGGTTAGAGAGAGAGAGCTTAGAGAGAGAAAGTAGTGGGGAAAGGTGTGAGAAATGGGGGTGCGCCGACTCCCTTTTTATAGGCTAGAAAAGCCAAAAACTCGTCAAGTTCCAGGCCAGGTGTCACCATCTGGTGGCTAGCCTTGAGGAAGAAGCAACAGCCAGGATTGCGCCACATCACCCGATTTCGCACAGCAGCCTCCCGACTTAGAAAAATCATAACTCTCGCATACGAGCTCCGTTTTTGACGTTCTTTTCTTCCACGCGTAGGTAAAAACAAGATCTACATCTTTCATTTAGACTCCGTCGGCTAATTCTCGTCCGATCTTAAATTTAACAGTAGGAGGAGATTAGACTGCTAAATGACCGCGAAGAATTCGTAACTCCTTCATACGGACTCCGTTTTCGTCTTTCTTTTTACCATCGAGTTCCTATTAATGATATCTTCAACTCTCATTTAGTTCGCGTAAGCCAAAAACGGCTTGAACTAAAATTCGAGTTTCGGGTTGTACACTGCTAGGCCGAAACTTCGAAAAATCATAACTTCCTCATACGAAGTCAGATTTGGGCGTTCTTTTTATGGGTTTTCTCGGTTTAAGATAATAAACAAATTTGGTTTAGATCATTAAGGCTAAAAAGTCTTCTATCATAAATTCACTTTTTACGTCTCCTGGTGCCGTGCCGGTTTTGCCGAAAAACTTCGATGGGCCATAACTTCTTCGTTATAAGTCGGATTTCAGCGTTCTTTATATGTATGGAACCCTTGAGACACATTATACAATTTGGTTAAGATTATTTATTCTAAAAAATATTTTGTCGAAAATTCGTTTTCGACCGCTATTATCTCTAAATTGACTAGCCCGGATCTACGGGCGTTACAATTATCTCCCCCTTAGGATGATTACGTCCCGGAATCATCAACAAAATAGGGCTCACATGATGAATCCATACGTTATCTCTTCATCCTAAGTAATAACTGTAACTTTGATGTTTCTTCGAATGAGTATCTAATTCTAAGACTTCCTGACTGCAGGCGGTGCCCGATCGTGGACCCGCTCTCCATCTCATGGTAGACTTTCAGTCATGATCTTCATGTTACGATCTTGATCTTTATTGGAGACACCTTCTTTAACAAACTTGATATAAGTGTCTTCCTTCGATTATCATAATAGACCGATGGGTCATGTTCTAATGACCTCTCATCGTATGTTGCAACGCTTAGACTCAGGTCTCTTAGAGTCTTCTAGAACATATTATACCTTCCTTCATGTTCTAATGTGATATAATCACATCTTAAAAGGTAGCATTGATACCTCTAATGATCGCTTTGATTATCTTTTATTTCAATCTTCCAGATTAAGTCATCGAACTTGGTTCTCTGAACCATGTAACATACTCATCGTAGTCGGACTCAATTTGATACGACCACTAGGGTCAGAATAACAACAATCTTCTTAGTCATTACCGAAACGATGGTAACGACATGCTTGAATAATACGGAATCCATTATTGGCTTCTTGGTAACCTTGTGACTTTTCCTGATCCAAGCGTGAGTCCTGTGCTTCCGGTAGTATATGCATCTACTACCTTTCACACCTACTCATACTCGTCCCAAGTATTGTCTCGCAGTTTTCCAAGTCACCATATAGGAAAATCACATAACAATTTAACACATTAGATAACAAAACGAAGGCTTTATTATTTCTTGAAACTATTACTTAGGTGTTCAAGT
Source organism: Lactuca sativa (assembly GCF_002870075.4). Classification (NCBI taxonomy): domain Eukaryota; kingdom Viridiplantae; phylum Streptophyta; class Magnoliopsida; order Asterales; family Asteraceae; genus Lactuca; species Lactuca sativa. The sequence goes on along the minus strand of NC_056630.2, from coordinate 294,243,481 downwards.
TCACCCTAGACTATGCCTCTAATAGGCTACATCATGCGATACTATGGCTACTGCATAACTTGATCTTCGGATATGAAGTCTTCATCCTTGATTCCTTGAGTGGTTTTCTACTTCGTCGAGGATCATGTGAAATGCCCTTGGCCTTGGTGGCGTGTTTGGCCTCGTTGCTTCATTCTTCTTTGGGAAATTCTTTGAAAGATGCCCCCCATCTCTACATTCATAACACAACCTCTTGTTGGATGTACACTCATTGGTGTTTCTTCTTGCATTTATCACACCGTCTTGCTTCTCCTCCTCCTCCTCCTCCAGGCTTTGAGAATTTGCTCTCCTTGTTGGACCTTGAAGATCCTTCAAACTTCCGCTTCTCTCCTGCCTTATCTTTTTCTAGACCCTTTTCTCTTATATGGGTCTCTACGTTCTTAGGTGCCCTAACTGCTGTTTTCAAGGTAGTTGCCGTTTTGACCATTGGGCCAAAGTCTGTGGGTAGTCCGTTAGCAAACCTATCGATCTTTGAGAGTTCAGTAGGAACCAAGTAGGGGAATAGCTTCATCCTCTCGGTGAATGCGGTGGTGTACTCATCAACACTCATCTTCCCTTTCTTCAGGTTATGAAACTCGTTGTTTAGGTCTATCAGATCTATCTCCAAGCAGTACTGCAATTTCAACTGTTCCAAAAACTCTTCCCATGACATCCTTAAGGCTTCTCCTCGTGGTATCATATCTGCCAATAGCTTCCACCAGCTCAAGACTCCAGTTTTCAGTTGTCTTACTGCGAAGGCAGTCTTGTGTTTCTCGCTACAGCTGCAGCTCTCAAACACCATTTCCATCTCAGAGATCCAATCCATAATCTCAACTGGCTTCGGGCTTCATGAGAGACTCGGTGGTTTCGCACCCAAGAAATTCTTGTACATCCACCTATCCTTGTTGTTTCTTCTTTATGGGCCATCCCTTTGCTCACCTGGAGTCCCTACTTGACTCACTTGGCGGCTGTAGTTCCCTTCCTCAGATTGTTCGGGAATTGGCTCGGTCGGCTCAACATGTATGGTAGGTTCGTCCCTATTTTTGTGGAACATCTGTCTCATTTATTCCCTTTGTTCAGCTAGCATAGCCCGAATCATGGCGCGAACTCCAACCATGGTGACTGGCTCAGGTGCAACTTCTTCTACAATAGGTATTTAATGAACCACTGGGGTTTGAGGGGGTTGGTTCCTATTTCCATTTGCGTTTACGTTTCTGCTACGGGTCCTTGCCATCTTGATCTATACACCGAATAAGGAGAATCTAGATCTTTATTTAAGATCGACGTTTAAGTCATCCTTATCCCTCCGAAACGTTTATATCCTAGTTCTAGTATCTTATTCGTACGTTTAGAATCCTAAACACATAAGGTTTCCAGATCCGGTCGGCAACAGACCATAGATCCGATCAAACTATAGCATAAAAAATCATTTAGCACATAAAAGAAATTTAGGCATCATTCCTAAAATAAGCTAGTGCTCACACCTCACAATCATCGCTTAGCATTCTAAGTTTAAGTCTAGAAATAAATCCATATTCCTAGTTCGCTGAAACTAATGCTCTGATACCAACTGTGGCATCCCCATTTTTCACGGCCAGAAAAGACCGATTTTGTTTATGCTTTATAAAAATCAGAGTACTTCTTTTGATAAAAATGTTGCGGAATTTGTTCCCAGTAAAACATGATAAATACGTTATCAAAGCATTTCCGAAGAAAAGTATTTTTAATTCGTTTTAAAACATTTGGGATGTCATCGTCAATACATAAACATAAGCATAAACAGAACTTACATTTATTTACACTAGTGATCTACATCTCTTTAATCTCTCAGTGTAATGTCACTTCATATCGACACCTGTGATATAAATAAACTGAGTGGCTCAGGTTGGGAAACCTGGTGAGTACATAGGGTTTTCAACCCACAATAATATAATTATTATGTTTAATTAATCAAACAATCAACCCAATTACCCATCCCCATTATCTTCTTTAGTCTTAAGGATCTACCCTAAGAATCAGCTATTCCTCGTTTATTTATTCCTAAGGATCATCCTAAGGAATCGGCACGAAGTCCATCGTTACCAAGGCTTATAGATTATAAGTGGTGCACACGTAGTCCAAAACATCTGGTAAACACTTAGTTCAATAGTAACTAGTGAACACACTTAGTTCAAAATACCTAGTGAACACACTTAGTTCAAAATACCTAGTGAGCACACTCAGTTGAAAAATACCTAATGAGAACCTAGTTTAAAAAAATACCTAGTGAGCACACTCAGTTGAAAAATACCTAATGAGAACCTAGTTTAAAAAAATACCTACAGGTTACGAGCGTGCTAGCATTCGATTGGACTGCCTAGTATCGTCCATGGTCGTCATCTATACTCCACTAGATGACTGGATCACTTTCAACATTCAAAATACCTAGTGAGCACACTTAGTTCAAAATACCTAGTGAGCACACTCAGTTGAAAAATACCTAATGAGAACCTAGTTTAAAAAAATACCTACAGGTTACGAGCGTGCTAGCATTCGATTGGACTGCCTAGTATCGTCCATGGTCGTCATCTATACTCCACTAGATGACTGGATCACTTTCAACATTGATGTCTTTCATCGTGTTGTCACACAACAACTATTTCATCTACCCATGTTTTACCCAACACATTTTGTAGATATAAAATACATATACAATTTAAATCATTTAAAACATGTATAAAAATCTTTCACCCAACATAGAAAGCAAGTATTTAGAAAATATGCACACATAGCATGTAATTTATATTGAAATACTTCATATCTATGTGTAAGATGAAAGGGACTATGCACTCACCTGAAAGGTGGTGACTCAGCACTCGGACAACGCTTCGATACTCTCAAAACAATTTTTCTTCGATAAAACCTAGTACCGATACCACTAGGGTTTAGTTTAACGATAATCGCGACAAATTAATAGTCTGACAATTATTATTATTATATAAGCATTAAATAACACTCAATGTAACTCATAATAATAGCCCAAATAATTTTTTTAAGGACCTAATAACATTCCTATAATTATTTGAAAGCTATATTAAAAATTGCGTAAGCGTAGCTCACTGACAACAGATTTTAAAGAAAACCGGGCTTTACATGGAGCAGCGTTTCCGAACCAAAAGACCCTTTTTCTCGGGACTTCGGGAGCCTCGGGGCTTCTTCGGGTGCTAGGGGGTTTACCTAGGCTTTTAGGGGGGGTTTTGGGGGGTTAGAGAGAGAGTTTAGTGAGAGAAAGAAGTGGGGAAAGGTGTGAGAAATGAGGGTGTGCCGACTCCTTTTTTATAGGCTAGAAAAGCCAAAAACTCGTCGAGTTGGCCTCAAAATCGTCGAGTTCCAGGCCAGGTGTCACCATCTGGTGGCTAGCCTTGGGGAGGAAGCAACGGCCAGGATTGCGCCACGTCACCCGATTTCGCACAGCAGCCTCCCGACTTAGAAAAATCATAACTCTCGAATACGAGCTCCATTTTTTACGTTAGTTTTTTCCACGCGTAGGTAAAAACAAGATCTACAACTTTCATTTAGACTCCGTCGGCTAATTCACGACCGATCTGAAATTTAACAGTAGGAGGAGATTAGACTGCTAAATGACCGCGAAGAATTCGTAACTCCTTCATACGGACTCCATTTTCGTCTTTATTTTTACCGTTGAGTTCCTATTAATGAGATCTTCAACTCTCATTTAGGTCGCATAAGCCAAAAATGGCTCCAACTAAAATTCGAGTTTCGGGCTGTACATTGCTAGGCCGAAACTTCGAAAAATCATAACTTCCTCATACGAAGTCAGATTTGGGCGTTCTTTTTATGGATTTTCTCGGTTTAAGATACTATACAACTTTGGTTTAGATCAATAAGGCTAAAAAGTCTTCTATCATAAATTCACTTTTTATGTCTCCTCGTGCCGTGCCGGTTTTGCCGAAAAACTTCGACGGGCCATAACTTCTTCATTATAACTCGGATTTCGGCGTTCTTTATATGTATGGAACCCTTGAGACATATGCTACAACTTGGTTAAGATTATTTATTCTAAAAAATCTTTTTTCTAAAAGTCATTTTCGACCCCTCTTTTCTCTAAATTGATTAGCCCGGATCTACGGGCGTTACACAATCCCCGCAATCTCAGTAAATCCGAGAACCCCAAACACTTTCAATGATACAACACCTAAATCCTGAATTCCTTTATGTTGGTGACAAAGACCAAAACCCTAGCAATAGATCACTTCCCCTGGCATTCCTAGTGGCCAACCAAGCTCATGCGACTACCACCACTATCTTCGTGCTACCGCTCCTTCCCTAGCAATGGTAGTGATTGAACCCAAAAGTTCTTCCGTAGAAGACAACCGATACCACCAGATTAAATGCTAAAACCACTAAACCCTGACTATACTAGAGAACTAACTCCCAGATCCTGACCATAGACCTTCCAACAATACCCCTGGACTGATCCTGACGAAGAACTAGAAAAACAACCGAACACACTGAAACTCGCTCAACAAGATACAACCCCTTACTAACCCACTAATGATTCATGGCGTATTCTAATTCTTGATGATACAACCCAAACAATTTACATAGAATTAAACCATAAATAATGCTTACCCAATCGATACAAATCCAAAACATTATAAATATTGATAATAACCAAGGAGTAAGTAAAAGATAACATAGCAGCAATATCACATGCTGAAGTCCTAGCCTCCCTTATCTAACACTGCAATGCCCGACTCCTCTCTACTGGGGCTCCTGCCCTACCCTTACGACCATCAATGATCCTCAAAGTAACCGGAGCAGGTGCACTCACTGCTCCTCCTATCAACATTGGACAATCGGCCTACTTGTGGCCCACTTGGTTGCAGCGAAAACATAACGGGGTTGCCCCTAAGGGCAATCCCTCCTGACATGACCAACCCTGCCACACGTGTAGCGACCGACACCCCTAGAACAAAAAACCCATCGTGCAGTCTCCCGCACGTGCTGCATTGACCCCGACCCTGTTGGCCCCTCAATCGTTGATTTGAAGTCTTGGGTCTCTTCCCAGGACCCTCCACTGCCTGCACCTGATATGGCCCCCTTTTCCCCAGGTGCTCCAAATCGATCTCCTGCTCTCGGGCTCTAGAAGTCATATCATTCAGGGTCTTGCAACCTGATATATACTCACAAACTCCCTGATGTCATCCCTCAGCATATCTTGATACCTTACCTTCTTCATTTCCTCATCCGCTGCATACTGCGGAACTAATAAAGTCCTCTCCCGAAACCTGGCAGTGATTTTTGCCACAATCTCACTAGTATGGTGGAGATCTTGAAACTCTTGCGCCAGTTACTGCACCTCAATCACCGATGCAAACTCAGCTCAGAACCTAGTCAAAGAATCATCCCACGTCATGGCATCAACATCATCATCACCCACATCAAGCCCTACCTCCTCCCACCAACCTGGAGCTCAGTATTTCAAAAGACAAGAGTCAAATCTGACCTTCAACCCCTCGGGGCAAAAACTCGTCCTGAACGCGTTAGGCATATCCGCTAACCATCTCCTACTAGCAATGGGGTCCTTCTCCCCAGAGAACGTCAGGCCTCCTCAAGCACGAAACTCACGGAAAGAAAGAGTGTGAGCTCCAGTGATATCCATAACCTCAGTAGGGAACGTACCAAAGCGTTCATCTAAAATCTCCAGAATCCCCTCCTTGATCGAACCAAAAATCACTAGAGTCTGCTCCAAAATACCACGGGTAATCTCCGATGAGATGAACTCCCACATCTGCTCACTAATCAGTTCAATACCTACACCTGAGCCGGAACCAGAACCAAAAACAGGACCTCCTTCCTGAGTGGTCATCACCAAACTGAAATACAACAAGCAAAAGATCATAACAAACCTAAGGATCCTTATCCCACAAGCTTCCTAGATTCTCTAGGACTCTCCCCGATTCGGGTATAGATCTTGTACTTTCAGTAGTACGGGCCTAATACTACATTCCACACCTATTCACGTAACACCCGATTCTTGGTATGCAGTTAATTCAAGCATTTATTGTGTTTTTCTCTGGGACTCGATGAGTTGGAGGCCCAACTCATCGAGTAGAGTCGAGATCCGCGAGCAGTTTAAGTGACCTACTCGACAAGTCGGAAGACTGACTCGACGAGTAGGTGCTGTTTGGGTAAAACCCTAAATTGAGGGTTTGCACCCTATTTAAACACCTTATCTCAGCATCCATTGTCCATTATAATCCCATAAGACATTATATCGAAACCTTAGTCGTTTTTGTGTGTTCTAAGGCCATTTTGGTGCTTTTTGGTGGGTTGTGAAGCTTGAGAAGAGGAAAGGAGCTTGTGAGACAAAGGGGAAACAAGAAGATCTAGAGTTTGGAGCTCATTTTCAGCTTATTGGAGGTATGAAATTGAACCTTTTTCTATAGATCTTTATTTTGGGTCTTTTCCTTCGTTTTTCTAAGCCCTAGAGAGGTTGTATTCGAGATTTTGTGTTGGAAGTCAGTGTATGTTCTAGATCCAGGTCTATTGGGGGGTTTTATGGCACAAAGGTGCCCATTTTGTTACCATGAAGACCCCATGCACCTTGGAGGCCATCTTTTAGGCTTTTTGGGCCAAATACCCCTTGCATGTGTACCAAGTTTGGAACTTTACGTGTAAAATGGACATTAGGAGGCTAGATCTATGGTTTTAGTGTGTTAAGACCCATTTAAATCGACTATATTGTTGGTCAAGGATGGACTCGACGAGTTGTTCTTGGGACTCGGCGAGTCGCGGTGTATTGACCACCAAATCCTTTCTGTGGATGGGCCAGTTGTTAGGGAAGAAGTCCCATAGATGTTTAGACACAAAAAGGGACCTGAGAATCATGGGACTCGACGAGTGTATGAGCAGGCTCGACGAGTCCAAGGCAATCTCCCAATCTTTGAAGATGGACTCGACGAGTTGTTCATACAACTCAGCGAGTCGTAGACCGGACACATTCTTATGAAGGTGATGAACTCGCTGAGTTCAAGGAAGAACTCGGCGAGTCGGATGAAGATGGTCCCGATGGTTTGAATGAAGGAGAACCCATCGAGTTCTTGCTAGACTTGACGAGTGAATTCGTGGTCGGCGAGTCAGGTCAACTGGGTGTTGACTTTGACCAGTGTTGACTTTATCTGGTTTGGTGTGACCTCGGTTAGGGTTGCATACTCAAATGAATAACTTTGAAGAATTGTCGTGTAGGGATCGAGGAGTCAAGGGTAGTCGACTTGTACACCAAAGATAGTTTAGACACTGCACGACATCGAGGTGCGTTACCTTCCAGTAGGGGTGGGTCTAAGGCCACAATGCCGACCCATCATCAGGGGTATTTGGTGGATAATTGTCTCTGTGATAATTATCTTGGTGTGCTTATGTGATATGGTCATGAGATATTCCTATATGATATGCAATGTGTATGTTATTGGTAGTAGTAGGGAATAGTTTTTCCCTAACATCGGTTGTTAGGATCGAAGGGTAGGTCAGTACCCAGATATGCCTGACTATATGAATATATCTTGATTTAGTATGATAGTAGTAGGGGGTGAAATAGTCCCTGGTTACCGGTTGAAAGATACCGATGACAGATACCCGTTGAAAGATACAAATGGCGATTACCGGTTTAAAGATACCGATGGAAGATACCGGTTGAAAGATACCGGTGATATGATATTGTATGTGGTATGTTGGGGGAACTCACTAAGCTTTGTGATTATAGTTTTGGTTTTGGTTTCAGGTACCTATTCGTTGAAGGGGAAGGAGCTGGGGGTATATGTGACAACCCGAAAAATTTTTACGTTTAAAAGACCAGTCAATCAACTCAACTGAGTGTCAAAATATTAGTACAGAGTTGTAGCCTGATTACAGGTCATTGTGAGTTTTGAGCCTAATACACTTAAGGAATAAGTGTTAGAAAGTACCCGCTAAAACCACAGTGTAGCAAAACGAACCCTAACCCCATCTAAATGAGTTCATGGCCACAAGACCATGAGTTTATTGCCGTAAACTCATGTGGCCGTAAACTCAAGAGTATATATAGGGCATTGGGCCATTTCTTCTCATTTCTTCAGTTCTTGGCCGAATTTTCCTTCATTCTCTCTCAACTATCATAACAACAATCACCCTAGATCTTCAAAACTAGTAAGTATTCATCCTTTATTAGTTGATACACCACTTAATCTAGCATTCTCTCATGATTTCATCCACAAAAATCATGTTTTCTTAGATCTTCAAGAAACACCAAGAACACACACTAGTGTTCTTGGCCAAAACCGACCCTTCAAGCTCCTAGATCGTAAGTACTCTTGTTCTAACTTGTTATGTACTAGATTTAACATGTTTAGGTATGAAAAACATCAAGAAACAAGGATTGGATGAGAGTTTACGGCCAAGGATCACCCAAGGCCGTAAACTCCCTTTTATGGTGCAAAGTTGCCCTAAATTCCTTCCTTATGCTTGGAAACTAGCCTAGACCTTTACCTTGATGTTATAAGTACTTGAAAACATCAAAAGACCATCATCCATATGGGTTTACAGCCGCAAACACATGGAGAAGTGGTCCATGGTCCGTAAACTCCATTTAAGAGTGTATTGATGCCACAAACACTTCCTAAGGCTTAGACTTGAAGTTAGGATGCTTCATTATGACTTTTAGGAAATAAAACCACAATATGGTAGGAGTACCATGAGTTTACGGCCGTAAACTCATGGGTTTATGACCGTAAACGCTAATGGAGTTGGTCTCATGACCATAAACACCTTTAGATGCCATTTCACTTCCCTTTGATGAATCACATGTGATTCCAACACTTGATCAAGGTGTTTCCTAGTCCCGAAAGGCGTTTCCTTTCATATAGTTGTTTATAAACACTATATTCATGTCAATATGTGTCCTTATATGTCATTTAGGATTTATTGTGTCTCGGGACATCATTCGTGGAACTTCTCATCCTTACACGTATACCCGTTTGAATCACCCACATCAGGTGAGTTCATACCCCCTAATCAATGTTTTAAATGTTTTTAAATGCTTTTATGGGGGGGGGGGATACAAGTTGAATCATGCTAGTTATTATATCAATCACATGTGATTAATAAGTAGCATTCAAAAGGATTTACTACACTTTTAGCTGTTTTACCAAGCATAGTGTTTCAAATAACTTTCCAAAACGTTTTTACTTGTTTAAAACTCTTTATCAAACTGTCTTACATTACTGTATGTTTCCTTTCAAAATTGTGTGTCAAACAAAGGTTTTTCATATACTTAAACTATCTGGTCTATCTACTTTCAAATCGTTTTATAAACTGACATCAAGTCATCTTTTCTTAGTTATTAAACTTTTCAAAGGTTTTTACAAAACTTCTTTTATACTTTTATATAGTCATAAAAGTTCCATCGGTCAGTTCAGTACCTTTGGGTAGCAAAGGTATACTTCCGATTATACTTGTACATTACTAGTAACTATAATAGGTGTAGTTAGGAGATACTACTTGCCATTACTAGTACAAGGAATCACACAAGAGTCAGTTCATTCATAAGTCTATACTAGATGCTATATGAAGGGATACACTTACATGGATACACTTACATAGATACCTCGTTAAATGCTTGCCTGTATATGTATAGTTATATAAGTAATGTTTAAAGGACTTAGGATGGCTAACCCACTGAAATTCCTTTTCCTCGTTGGGATGTGGTTTAAAGGTTTCGGTTATCCGTCCGAAGGTCGTTTAACTATTAGTTATATATAGTCATAATAGTTCTAATCAGTCAGTTCAGTACCTTTGGGTAGCAAGGGTATACGTTCATATATTTCTAGTAAGCTATTATAGGTATAGTTTTGGGCTTATATATAATTTGGTAATAAATATGGATTTCGACCTAGCAATTCATTGCGGAAGTCACCTTTAGTTCCAAAATCTCTTTGAAGGAGAACTCATAGAATAGGGACTATCAATCATATTATTACTTACTTATAGCGGGTCTCGTGAGAAGACTACTTACTTACAGCGGGTCTCGTGAGAAGACTACTTACTTACAGCGGGTCTTGTGAGAAGACTACTTACTTACAGCGGATCTCGTGAGAAGACTACTTACTTGTTTACTTAGTTTCATTTAGGTCTTGGTAGAAGACTACTTTCAAAACACTCTAGTCTTGGTAGAAGACTACCTTTTTATACTAGTAGGAAATATGGGATTTTCTAGGAAGTTCAAACGTTTACGCTTTTACTTATAATACTTTTCATTAATACTTATATAGATAACGACATTAAATACTTATGAATTCACCAGCTTTAAAGTTGATACTCACTTTCAAAATAACTTGTATTCTCAGGTCACAAATAGTCAGGTACCGATGCAAGGTTTAAAGAAGACGGAGCAGTCAAGACTCATCTTTTATTTTGAGTATTCATTATGTTGTTTATACTATGAAAGAACACACTTGTAAGTATAATTATACTATTAATGCAATGGATGATGTTGTTGCTTGTTTACTACTTTTCTTTGTTGTGATAATGTACATGACGTTCTCCGCCCAGAACGTTTCCGCCGTTCCGGTTTTGGGGTGTGACAGATTGGTATCTGAGCATTATTTATAGTGAATTGAGTATATCAACCCATAAAAGATATACAGACTATAAATACAATGGGATTAAAATACTCTGACCAAGAGTTTATACTTTAAATAATAAAATATTTAAGTAAGTATATGTGCCTGCATTCATACTAGAATCAGTGTCACAATGACAAGAACAAAAGTATTACGATTGTTGAATATCACAAGTAAGCTTGGGGATGTATAGTCGGTCTTGGGAGCGGCATAGCCTGATCAACTATGTTGGTCCGAGGAGTGATTAGCATATGCCCAAGAATGGTTGTGATGTGGCAACAAGTCTATAAACTTACCAACACAACCACAAAGAAATACCATAGGGGTATTTAGTGTTACTGTAATTACTTATTTGAGAACTAAATAGATTTTTATTAGTTTGTCAATAGTCGTTTGGTGGATACACAAAGGTTATATGTACTAGGATGTCATAGACTTAGAATCTATGAATCTTTGCTTTATGTCCTGTCCTCGTTGGGTTGGGGGCTTAGGGTTAGGGTCACTTATTCGAACGTCTATCCTATCCTAAATACATATAACTGGTATGCACTAAACAAGTATTGAAACAACTGATAAAGATCATCTTATAATTATCTTAGTTAGTTCGTCTATTTTAGTTAGTCCTTATTATCCCTTTTCTCACGTAAATATCATGGTTGGATTCCATCCCCACGACAACCCATACTACCCTAACCACGACAATGCTGGATGGATCGGAGAGGAGCCAGAGAATGATCACCCAATCTCTTCGAATGATCACTTTGCTGAAGACTATTCTGGTAGTTCTCATCGCCGATAGAATCTCATCGACTTCTCCTTTGGATATAACCTAGTTTATGAAAAAATCTAGTCTAATTTCCTATTGTTGTATATCTTAGACCTATTAGGACTTGATTAGGTCATAGTCCTATCAAAACTTTCCCATCAATGGTTGATGTAAGGCCTACTCCTAGGCCACTTTTCCAGAACATGTTACATCTATAATTCCAGTATTTTTGACAGATATCTAATCTTATGGAAATTATTATCCAAATGTTTTCACCTTTCCGTACTAAACCCACATTCAAACGTACTATTCAATTGTGCTGTTGGACTATGGAGAGTTAGTCCATGAGTCGCTCTCATTATTCATTCATTCTTATCCGTGTGGTCATCTTTTAAATGTATAGTTAAATGATGCCGCCTCGCAGAAATCCAAGGCGTAACCCTAATAGTGAAACACCAATACCACCCCCGCCACCACCACCTCCTCAGTACGATACTGCTATATGTTCCAGGCAGCTATCACGGCAGCTTTAGCGGCTGTCATAACACATATCAACACTTTCGGCGCTACTGGTTCGGGAATTGGAGTATTTCCTTCGAACCATGGCGAGAGTCATGGGCACCCACGAGAGTGCACCTATAAAGATTTTATGAACGCCAAACCCCTGAATTTTAATGGAACTGGAGGGGTTATGATTTTAAGACAATGGATAGGAAAGACAGACACAGTCTTTGAGATCTGCGCCTGTCTGGAGAACAATAAGGTCAAGTTTGCTGCTTGTACCTTTTCAGAGAGAGCTTTAACATGGTGGAATGACCACGTTAAGGCACTGACTCTAGTAGTGGCAAATTCGATAAGTTGGGAAAACTTAAAGATCATGTTGATGAGAGAGTACTGTCCACGAGGAGAAATTCAAAATCTCGAACAGGAACTTTGGAGTCTTAGAATGGTTGGTATCGATATATCAACCTATACGGGTAGATTCTGTGATCTGGCAATTATGTGCCCAGATATGGTTGCTCCTGAGAGCAAGAAAATAGAGAAGTATATTTGGGGACTGTCTCCCTAAATTCAGTCAAGTGTATTAGCATCAAGGCCTGATACTTTCGATAGTGCCAAGGAACTAGCACAATCTCTTATTGACCACAGAAGCTATCGGAACTCAATAATTTATGTACAAGATCAACAAGAAGGAAACAACAACAGGAACAAGAGGAAAGACGAGTCCTCACAAGAATCCTCAAGGAAATAACAACAAGTTGCAGTCAATGCTGCTACGGTGCCTACAATAGTCTCTGCTAACCCATTACCAGCAAAGCCTTATGCGGGTAATCTCCTAAGGTGCAACAAATGCAACTACCACCACCATGGACCTTGTCGAGAGATGCAGTGCTTAAAATGCAACAAAAAGGGACACACCATACGTTAATGCAAGAATCCAGCAAGACCGATCAACCAAGTACCCAACGCTGGTGTGAGCCAGGCTTGCTACAGTTGTGGCATGGTGGGTTACTACAAAAGAAACTGCCCAGTGGCAGTGAATGCTGGCACAGACAGAAGGATGCTAACGATCACCGCCGCAGGAGAGACTACTCGGGACCCACGTTAGAGTATCTACGACATTCGTTTTAACAGACTCATAAATTGTTTAAAACTAGTGCAACTAGAGTCTTATTTTTTGTGAGGTCTCGTCAGTTAAGGGATCCCCGTGTTGCGTATACTTGTCTTTTGTAGTATACCTAGTCTGCAACAATAGTCTTGTAGTAAATCTATAGTACTGTAACTCTGTTAAAAGTTGCACTGTTGTGTTTTGTCTGTAACGTCGTTATGATCAAATCTAGTGCCTTTATTTCCAAGTGATTATAATTTCATCATACGACTAGAGTCCATTCGATCCTCACAATACCAGTTTCGTGCGTAAATTTCTCTCTCCGAAACTTTCTTTCTAGTAAAGTCGTCGTTCCAGAACTATGAAGTACTCAGGCGTAGAATACCTCATGTTTCTAATCCTTTCCGAAGGAACCTCAGCAAACCTCCACGAAATACCACTCGTCCAGCAGACCAAGTTCGAGCACAGAGGCGATGGACGAATACAACCCACCTATTATGATTTAGTGTATACGTGAGGGTGGTATATGATTATGATTACGCAGACTTAGTATGTGTGTTTCCGCCCTTTCTCCTGTTCCTCGTTGGGTTGTGGACCTGGGGCAGAGTCGCACATCCGACCGTCTTACTAATCTTAATTATATACGGCTCGTATAAACAAGGTAATAATAGATTGACCAAGTATGAATCCTATAAGGAACACCAAAGCAAAGTTTCCAGGTCTACGAGTGAGTATTCTGCAAAGTAGAAGAGCGCAACCCCAGTAGTAATGCTAAGAAAGCTAATTTCAGGACGAAATTCCCTCTAACAGGGGGATGATGTGACAACCCGAAAAAATTTTACGTTTAAAAGACCAGTCAATCAACTCACTCAGTGTCCAAATCATTAGTACAGAGTTCTAGCCTGGTTAACAGGTCATTCTAAGGAGTTTTGAGCCTAATACACTTAAGGAATAAGTGTTAGAAAGTACCTGCTAGAACCACAGTGTAGCAAAAGGAACCCTAACCCCATCTAAATGAGTTCATGGCCACAAGACCATGAGTTTATGGCTGTAAACTCATGTGGCCGTAAACTCAAGAGTATATATAGGGCATTGGGTCATTTCTTCTCATTTCTTCAGTTCTTGGCCGAATTTTCCTTCATTCTCTCTCAACAATCATAACAACAATCACCCTAGATCTTCAAAACTAGTAAGTATTCATCCTTTATTAGTTTATACACCGCTTAATCTAGTATCCTCTCACGATTTCATCCACAAAAATCATGTTTTCTTAGATCTTCAAGAAACACCAAGAACACACACTAGTGTTCTTGGCCAAAACCGACCCTTCAAGCTCCTAGATTATAAGTACTCTTGTTCTAACTTGTTATGTACTAGATTTAACATGTTTAGGTATCAAAAACATCAAGAAACAAGGATTGGATGAGAGTTTATGGCCAAGGATCATCCAAGGCCGTAAACTCCCTTTTATGGTGCAAAGTTTCCCTAAATTCCTTCCTTATGTTTGGGAACTAGCCTAGACCATTACCTTGATGTGCTAAGTACTTGAAAACATCAAAAGACCATCATCCATATGGGTTTACGACCGCAAGCACATGGAGAAGTGGTCCATGGGCCGTAAACTCCATTTAAGAGTGTATTGATGCCACAAACACTTCCTAAGGCTTAGACTTGAAGTTAGGATGCTTCATTATGACTTTTAGGACATCAAACCACAATATGGTAGGAGTACCATGAGTTTACGACCGTAAACTCATGGGTTTACGACCGTAAACTCTAATGGAGTTGGTCTCATGACCATAACCACCTTTAGATGCCATTTCACTTCCGTTTGATGAATCACATGTGATTCCAACACTTGATCAAGGTGTTTCCTAGTCCCGGAAGGTGTTTCCTTTCATATAGTTGTTTATAAACAATATATTCATGTCAATATGTTTACATATATTTCATTTAGGACTTATTGTGTCTCGGGACATCATTCGTGGAACTTCTCATCCTTACATGCATACCCGTTTGAATCACCCACATCAGGTGAGTTCATACCCCTTAATCAATGTTTTAAATGTTTTTAAATGCTTTTATGGTGGGGGGGGGGGGGAGGGGGAATACAAGTTGAATCATGCTAGTTATTATATCAATCACATGTGATTAATAAGTAGCATACAAAAAGATTTACTACACTTTTAGCTGTTTTACCAAGCATAGTGTTTCAAATAACTTTCCAAAACGTTTTTACTTGTTTAAAACTCTTTATCAAACTGTCTTACATTACTGTATGTTTCCTTTCAAAATTGTGTGTCAAACAAAGGTTTTTCATATACTTAAACTCTCTGGTCTATCTACTTTCAAATCGTTTTATAAACTGACATCAAGTCATCTTTTCTTAGTTATTAAACTTTTCAAAGGATTTTACAAAACTTCTTTTATACTTTTATATAGTCATAAAAGTTCCATCAGTCAGTTCAGTACCTTTGGGTAGCAAAGGTATACTTTCGATTATACTTGTACATTACTAGTAACTATAATAGGTGTAGTTAGGAGATACTACTTTCCATTCCTAGTACAAGGAATCACACAAGAGTCAGTTTATTCTTGAGTCTATACTAGATGCTATATGAAGGGATACACTTACATGGATACACTTACATAGATACCTCATTAAATGCATGCCTGTATATGTATAGTTATATAAGTAATGTTTAAAGGACTTAGGAAGGCTAACCCGCTGAAATTCCTTTTCCTCGTTGGGATGTGGTTTAAAGGTTTCGGTTATCCGTCCAAAGTTCGTTTAACTATTAGTTATATATCATGTATACGTATATAGTCATAATAGTTCTAATCAGTCAGTTCAGTACCTTTGGGTAGCAAGGGTATACGTTCATATATTTCTAGTAAGCTATTATAAGTATAGTTTTGGGCTTATATATGATTTGGTAAAAATATGGATTTCGACCTAGCGATTTGTTGCAGAAGTCACCTTTAGTTCCAAAATCTCTTCTAAGGAGAACTCATAGAATAGGGACTATCAATCATATTATTACTTACTTATAGCGGGTCTTGTGAGAAGACTACTTACTTACAGCGGGTCTCGTGAGAAGACTACTTACTTACATCGGGTCTCGTGAGAAGACTACTTACTTGTTTACGTACTTTCATTTAGGTCTTGGTAGAAGACTACTTTCAAAACAGTCTAGTCTTGGTAGAAGACTACCTCTTTATACTAGTAGGAAATATGGGATTTTCTAGGAAGTTCAAACGTTTACGCTTTTACTTATAAGACTTTTCATTAATACTTATATAGATAACGACATTAATTGTTTATGAATTCACCAGCTTTAAAGCTGTTACTTGCTTTCAAAATAACTTGTATTCTTAGGTCACAAATAGTCAGGTACCGATGCAAGGTTTAGAGAAGTCGGAGTAGTCAAGACTCGTCTTTTTATTTTGAGTATGCATTATGTTGTTTATACAATGAAAGAACACACTTGTAAGTAAAATTATACTATTAATGCAATGGATGATGTTGTTGCTTGTTTACTACTTTGAATTGTTGTGATACTGTACATGACGTCCTCCACCCCAGAACGTTTCCGCCGTTCCGGTTTTGGGGTGTGACGGTATAGCAGCGCATCACACACACATGGGTTCCGTATTGGGCTTCTGGGATTGTACTCTGATTTTCATTACTTTTGATGTCATGGGTTGGGACACAACATTATGATTTTTTAATGTGTTGATTTATTGACAATGTTTTGGTAAAATGTTTTATAATATATTAATTCAAAAATGAAATTTTTGGTCTCAAAAATTTGGGATGTTACAAGTTAGTATCAGAGCCTTGTTTTGAGGGATTCAGACACACCCTTGGGGGTGTCTGAACTCAAACTGAGGGCTTGAAAGATTTTTACAAGGAAATGGTTTTTATAAAATCTAAACTAATGTGTTTTGAGAAAGAATGAGGTGTGTGATGCGTGCGACCTGCCGAGCTCAAGTACGTTTTCCCCAAGATACCCATTCGTGTTATGTTACGTTACATGATTTATGATTATGAGAACAACATGCTAGATTAGGGTTAAGGATCTAGAAGGATGCCTTTTATGCCTGATATATGATTCTGAGAACTGCATGCTATATTAGGGCTAATGATCTAGGAGGATGCCTCGAATGCCTGTTTGTATGAGCTCAGCAGTAGGATAACCTGATTAGGTTATGCTTGATGTGGTTACCCGATGCACAAATGCTGCTTGCTTTATGCTATAGGGGTCTTGGCTAACTTTAACTAACTAGTGAGGAGATATGTAACAGTATTCGCAAGCTAGTTAGTGAAAGGAAGTAGGGACTCCTAGTGCAGCTGATGGCAGAGAGTAGGTCGGAGGGTGCCCTAGCAAAGCCTAGGATGGGATCAGTTGGAAAGGGATATCGGTAAGGGGACTTGGTGATGTTAACGCAATCCTTGAAAAAGTACGGATAGATGTGGAAGGTTGTATGGGCCCATACTACTGGAATCAGAGGATCCGTACTCGAGTCAAGGAGGGTCGAGATAGAACCAGGAAACCGGGAGAGTGTGTGAGACCTCTCAGGGGTATGGATGATCCTGACATTTACCTGTTTATTTTCAGTATGCTGGTCACACGACATGGAGCAGGAGGCTCAGGAACAGGATTAGGCTCGAGGGAAGGATCCGAGCAGGTTGATGACGTCTACACGAGTTCATCGCGTCTGAGATCACGAGAGGTATCCTTGAGTCGACCCCGATCATTTTCGGGGAGATCAAGGAGGGGATTATCGAGCTAATGGAGGATCGCCTCCGATCATTCAGGAGTGATTTGGCGTCTATCCAGACGGGTACGCGCACACTATCCTTCAAGGACTTTCGGGGGAGTGGTGTGCCAGACTTCCATGTGGTGAAGGACCCCAATGCTGCAAGGAGATGGATCACAGACATCGAGTATGCGCAGTTGACGAGCTTCTACTCGGAAGGGTCAAAGGTCCATTTCGTTGCAGGTTGTTTGAGGGATTGAGCCAGAGATTGGTGGGAGTTAGTTGGTGATTCGTTGGGAGCCCCAACCATCGAGGCTATGACTTGGTCAGATTTCGTGACCTGATTTAGGGCTGAGTTTGCACCAGCTGTGGAGATTCAGCAGCTGGCCAGAGAATTTTTGGATATGAGACAGACTACGAAGACTGTGGCAGAGATCACCGCAAAGTTTTAGGAGAGGGTTTTGTTGGTACCCCCGTATGCAGGTGATGAGGAGATACGAAAGACCCGTTATCATGATATTTTGAGAGCCGACATTTGGGAGCATCTCAGCTATTCGGCCTACCCGACCCTGGAGTGCATGATTACTAGGTGTGGGAGAGGGAGATAGATTTGGAACACCTCAGGAAGAGGAAGTTAGAGACTGCGCAGGTTGCGGGGTTTTCGAGGAAGACCCAAGGGATTTGACGCGAGGTCGAAGGGCCAACAGGGGCAGGACCACTGTGGGAAGTGCGGTCGGTCACATGAGGGAGTTTGCCGCACGGGGTCGGGTTCCGGCTGCTATAAGTGCAACAACACTGGCCATTTTGGCAGGGATTGTACTGCCCCTGCTCCCACGATTCAGATATCTGACATGATTTGCTTTCATTGCAATTAGAGGGGCCATAAACTGGCCAACTGCCCTAGATTTGCAGCAGCGCCAGTGGTGGCACCGACTCCGGTGATAACATGAGTTGCGGATGGCCGGAAGGTCAAGGCAGAGGCTCCGGTTAAGCGGAGTCGAGTATTTCAGTTGACAGCCGAGGAGGAACGTGCTGCACTCAATGTGGTGACGGGTACGATTTGTTTCTTATGCTTTTGTTTTATGTCGCTGTGATTTTAATATGTTATGTATGTGCTCTATTTAGGATCGTTCCATGTGAATGGTATCCAAAATCAGGTCTTGTTTGATTTAGGTACTACCCGATCGTTTGTCTATCTTGCGCTTAGCAAGAAGTTTCCTGAGTCTTCGGGCATGTTGGATTGCCCTCTAGAGGCCGAGATTGCGGACGACCGGTGAGTGCGAGCATCATAGGTCTACCAAGATTGTGTTTTGAGACTGTTCAAGGAGCGTTACCTGGTAGATCTAGTTCCCATACCTTTTGTGAGGGAACAAGGTTATTATTGGTATGGATTCGTATAGCCCCAATGGGGCAGTGATTGACTGTGCGCAACAGTTGGTGCGGATCACCACCCCAAGTGGGGGACAACTGGTGATTCAGGGCGAGAGGCCACAACAAGGACCAACTTTATGTTCAGCAGCGAGAGCTAGGCGCTACCTTCAGCATGGTTGCGTAGGATTTGTCTCCTATGTTATAGATACCCGGGAGGCGGGTAAGGCGACGGTGGGCGATGTGCCCCTGTTACGAGAGTTTGCGAATGTATTCCCCGAGGAGTTGCCTGGGATACATCCGGAGAGGCAGGTAGAGTTCAGGATCGACCTAGTCCCTGGTGCAGCTCCGATAGCCAAGGCATTGTATCGGTTGGCTCCTCTTGAGATGCAGGAGTTGTCTACACAGTTGCAGGAGCTGTTAGATAAGGGATTCATTAGGCCGAGCAGTTCACCCTGGGGAGCCCTGATCCTGTTTGTGAAGAAGAAGGACGGGTCGCATCGGATGTGTATAGACTATTGGCAGCTGAATAAGGAAACGGTGAATAATCGTTACCCACTTCTGAGGATCGATGACCTATTTGACCAGATACAAGGAGCATCTTGGTTCTCCAAGATTGATTTGTGTTCAAGGTATCATCAGATGAGGATCAGAGAGGAGGATGTGAAGAAGACTGCTTTTCAGACGCGTTATGGCCACTTTGATTTTCTGGTGATGCCTTTCGGGCTCACCAATGCTCCTACCGCGTTCATGGATCTCATGAACCACATGTGCAGACCGATGTTGGATCGGTCTATGATAGCTTTCATCGATGACATCTTGGTTTATTTTAAGATGTGAGAGAAACATGAGGAGCACTTGCGGGAGGTTCTAGATACTTTGAGGGGGGAGAGCTTGTACGTTTAGTTCTCCAAGTGTGAGTTCTGGTTGCGCGAGGTGCAGTTGCTTGGGCACTTTGTCAACCAGGACGGGATTTCGGTTGATCCGGCCAAGGTGGAGGTCGTAATGAGGTGGGAGGTTCTGAGGTCTCCATATGAGATTCAGATCTTCATGGGACTGGCAGGCTACTATCAGAGATTCATTCAGGACTTCTCCAAGATAGTCGTGCCCCTGACCCGGTTGGTGAGGAAAGTCGTGGTCTTTCGCTGGGGACCTGAGCAACAGGCTGCGTTTGAGACATTAAGACAGAGAATGTGTGAGGCGCCAATCTTAGCCTTGCCAAAGGGCATGGAGGATTTTTTTGTACATTGCGATGCGTCCATCTCGGGTTTGGGTGTAATATTGATGCAGAGGGGGCATGTTATAGGTTACGCTTCGAGGCAGCTGAAGCCTCACGAGACGAATTATCCGACGCATGATTTGGAGCTGGGGGCTGTTGTTTTCACCCTCAAGGTTTGGCGCCATTACCTGTAACATATGGATTCCCAGGTATCCTATTTTTGTTCTTTTATTTTTGGGAATTATGAGGAGACTCGGCGAGTTGGCCTCTAAACTCGCCGAGTATGGTCGCGGATTCGTATGCGAGTTCACAACTGGACTCGGCGAGTTCATGAGTGGACTCGGCGAGTCCACGCTGTTTAATGAAACCCTAATTTCCAGGGTTTGATACCTATTTAAAGGCCTTTAGGGCCGTCATTTGTGGCCACCAACCCCCAGAGAGAAACCCTAAGAGATCTAGAGCGTTTGTGAGGAAGGAGAGACCATTCTTGATCCTTTTGTGGGTGTTTTTGCAAGAAGGAGGTGACCAAGGAAAGAGGAGGCTGAAGGAGGAGCGATTGTGGTGATTTCTGAGTTCTTATAGATCATATTGAGGTATTTTGCTCGGACCTTCTTCAGTTTTGATGTTGATTCTTAGTGTTAGGGTTTTCTAACCCTGTTAGAGGATGAATAAGTGGAGCATTTGGTCCCTTCTCGAGTCTATGTTCTGGATCTGGACCCAAAGAGGTCCAGAGACCTTAACCCTTGGAGCTTTATGAGTCATTTTGGGAGCCATGAGCTTAGGATGTCATTTTTGGGGCTAAATCACCAAGTTAGACCATTTTGATGTTGTATGAGTATCAAGGCCTGAACTTTACGTAATTATCATGCTTGGGACGGCCAAATCTATGAATGTATGGGACAGATCTGACCTCAGGAGGCCTATGGAGTTTGTGCATGGCATGAACTCGCCGAGTCCGAAGAACAGACTCGGCGAGTAGGATGAGGGTTTCCCATAAATCACTCAGTGTGTGGACTTGCCGAGTTGATGAATAACTCGGTGAGTCAGGGAGAGTCTGGGGGACTGGAGTTCAAGGTGGAACTCGCCGAGTTGTTCTTGAGAGTCGGCGAGTTGAGTCGGGGTGGCCCCGCGATTCATGCCAGGTGGAACTCATCGAGTCAGGGGAAGTACTCGACGTGCCAATAGAGGGACTAAGAGAGTCAGTGGACACGTGTAGACTTGCCAAGTCGCCCTAGTGCACTCGACGAGTTGGGTCAAAGTTTGACTGTTGACCTTGTTGACTTTTAGGGTTGATACAATGTTTTTAAAATGAATGTGAATGATATTTTATGGTTTTCAAAAGTGAAAAATTGTTCAAATTTTTACGGTGTTACTAGTTGGTATCAGAGCCTTAGTTTGAGGGATTCGGATGCATCTTCGGGCGTATTTGAACTCAAACTGAGGATTTGAGGAAAAGTTTTGATAATGAAGTAAAATTTTTGAAAAGAGTAAAAAGAGTTTTGAGACAAACAGAGCAGAGCCGTGTGTACGATCAGCCAGCGCCCGAACGGTGAATCCCCAAAAGTACCCTTACATTATTTGTTATGAGTTAGGTTATGTTACATTATGCATGCTAGAGTAGGCTAGGTATACATATTAGGACTAGAGTAGCCTGATTTGTGATGCCTTGGCCTAGGAGATTTCTGTTGCTGAGATGCATTGAGAGTGAGTAGATAGCAGTTAGGAGCTCATGAGAGTAGAGTACTCGTAATCCAATATCCAAGGAGGAGGACTTGGAGTGAATACTGATGCGGGGTGGTCATTAGTATTGGGCCTGTACTACTGAAAACACCGGATCAGTGGGCATTCCATGTAAGAATCTTTTGGACAACGGAGGACGAGTAGGGTTGCATCATCGAGTATGAGTATGCTCGATCGAGTCACGAGGAGGTGGTTGCTGCCATCCGGGCTGAGATTCCTGAGATGTTTGGGGACATCAAGACCACATTGATTGAGACTTTTGATGAGTGGTATGCCGTGCTGACTGAGGCTGCTGCAGCTGCAGCTACTGCTGCTGTTGCTGCTACCAGACCTCAGGGAGGTGCCACGTTGTTGTTTCAGGAGTTCAGCAACACGAATCCACTAGAGTTCGACGGGACGCAGGACCCGATTGCCGCTATAAGATGGATCTCAGACATCGAGGGATGTTTCTATACGTGTTCTTGTCCAGAGCACTTGAGGGTTCGGTTCGCCCTGAACCATCTCCGCTTGGGAGCGAAGGATTGGTGGAAGTTCGTGACGGCGAACTTCACTTTGGCTGAGATTTTCGAGGTGACCTGGGAGAGGTTCACCGCTATGTTCAGAGAGGAGTATGTTCCCCTGGTGGAGAGGGAATGGTTGATTCAGGAGTTCTTGACCCTCAAGCAGGGTACTGATTCTGTGGCCGTGATCACTAGGAAGTTTCATGAGAGGGCGATGTTTTGCCCTGAGCAGGTGTCGTCTGAGCAGGATCGTATGAGCCGTTATCTGAGTGTGCTGAGGAGAGACATTCGGGAGTTCGTGGCGAACTCGACTTAACGGACATTTGCTGAGCTCCAGGCAAATGCTCGGAAGAGGGAGATTGAGTTGGAGACTCAGGCTAGGGAGGAGGCCGAGTCACAGAGGGCGAATCGGTGGCCAGCTCAGTCTCAGCTGGCAGCCAAGCGGGCTAGACCCGCTGATTCAAGATCTGGGGGCGTGAAGGGTCGTACTTGTGGGAAGTGCGGTAAGAGTCATGAGGGGTCGTGCAGGGCTGGGGTATGCTACAAGTGTGGGAAGGAGGGGTATATCGCGAGGGATTGCCCCAAGGGATTTTCGGTTTGATTTCATTTCAACCAGACCGGCCATCGGAAGGGCGAGTGCCCTCAGCTTCTTTAGGGGTCAGCGCAAGGATCTGCGCTTGCTACTAGGGCTACCGAGGTTCGGTCGGTGAAGGCCGAGGCCCCGAAGGCTCGTGGGAGAGCATTTCAGTTGACTGCAGAGGAGGTCCGCGCGGCGCCCGATGTTGTGGTTGGTATGTATTTCCTTTTCATCTTTTATGTGAGTTGGGTATTTTTTTATGCTTATATGATGATGTGCGTAGGTACTTTTCTTGTGAGTTCTGTGCCTGCTTTGGTATTATTTGACTCGGGTGCGAGTCGGTCGTTCGTTGCAGTAGCTTTTAGTCAGCACATTAGTATCTGTCGATAGGCGTTGGATCGACCTCTGCGAGTTTCTATATCTGATGAGCAAGCAGTGTGTGCTTTAGATGTGATTCGAGGATGTGTCCTTGAGATCTTCGGTGTGGAGTTTCCGATAGATCTGGTTCCGATCGCGATGGGGGACATGTGTGTTATAGTGGGTATGGATTGGTTGAGCCGATATGGAGCTGTGATAGACTGCGAGCATCAATTGGTGATGACTCGAGACCCTAGTGGGGAAGTTCTTACGTTGTATGGCGAGGGTACACGTGCTGGTTCAACATTTTGTTCGGCTGCTAGAGCGAGACAGAGTCTACAGCAGGGCAGTAGGGGATTTGTGGCATATGTGATGGATGCGAGGGTTGATTCAGAGAGACCGAGGTCAGTTGATGAGGTCCCGATAGTGCTTGAGTTTCCGGATGTGTTTCCAGAGGAGTTTCTGGGTGTGCCTCCGGAGAGGCAAGTGGAGTTCGGTATTGAATTGGTTCTGGGAGCTGCGCCTATTGCCAAGGCGCCTTATCGCCTTGCGCCTCCCGAGATGTAAGAGTTATCCTCGCAGCTCCAGGAGCTGTTGGGAAATGGGTTTATTTGGCCGAGCAGTTCGCCATGTGGGGCGCCTATTCTTTTTGTCAAGAAGAAGGATGGTTCACACCGGATGTGTATTGATTACCGGGAGTTGAACAAGCTAACGGTCAAGAACCGTTACCCGTTGACGAGGATCGATGATTTGTTCGATCAGTTGCAGGGAGCATCTTGGTTGTCCAAGATCGATTTGAGGTCTGGGTATCATCAGGTGAGGGTGCGGGAGGAGGACGTCCAGAAGACTGCATTCGGGACTCGTTATGGGCATTACGAGTTCGTGGTGATGCCTTTCGGACTCACCAACGCACCGGCGGTGTTCATGGATCTCATGAACAGGGTGTGCATACCGATGTTGGATCGCTTAGAGATCGTGTTCATTGACAACATATTGGTGTATTCGAGATCTAGAGAGCAGCATGAGGAGCATTTGAGGGAGATCCTCGGAGTTCTGAGAGCGGAGAGGCTTTATGCCAAGTTCTCCAAATGTGAGTTCTGGCTGTGAGAGGTTCAATTTTTGGGGCATCTCATTAACCAGGATGGGATATTGGTTGATCTGGCCAAGATTGAGGCGATTATGAGGTGGGAGGTGCCGAGATCACCCACCGAGATCAGGAGCTTTCTGGGTTTGGCCGACTATTATCGGAGATTTATTAAGGATTTATCCAAGACCGCCGTGCTAGTCACCAAGTTGACCTGGAAGGGTGCTGCGTTTTCTTGGGGTCCGGAGCAGCAGACCTCGTTCAAGACACTTTGCCAGAAATTATGCGAGGCCCCAGTATTAGCTCTTCCGGAAGGGATGGAGGATTTTGTGGTATATTGTGATGCGTCGATATCTGGATTGGAGCGATGCTTATGCAGAGGGGGCATGTGATAGCATATGCATCGAGGCAGCTTAAGCCTCATGAGTCGAGATATCCCACTCATGATTTGGAATTGGGGGCGGTAGTGTCCGCCCTCTAGATCTGGCGACATTATCTGTATGGGGTTCGGTGTACGATATACACGAACCACAAGAGCTTGAAGTATTTGATGGACCAGCCCAACCAGAATATGCACCAGAGGAGGTGGTTGGACATGGTCAAGGATTATGATTGTGAGATCCTGTACCACCCGGGCAAGTCTAATGTTGTAGCCGATGCATTGAGCCGAAGGGCGGAGGGCGCCCCATTGCGGGATGTTTGTTTGAGATTGACAGTGATGACCCCGGTGTTGGATGCTATTCGTGGGGCCCAGGTTGAGGCTGTGAGGCCAGAAAGCCAGAAGAGATAGCGATTTGTTGGGCTGGTATCGGAATTCGTTACCGATAGCCGGGGGCTTATGACTTTTCAGGGTCAGATATGGGTATCGTCCGTGGGTGGAACGCGTACCATTTTGATGGAAAAGGCCCATCGATCGAAATTCTCGATCCATCCTGGGGCCACTAAGATGTATTTGGACCTGAAAAAGGAATATTGGTGGCCCTGTATGAAGAGAGTTGTCGCATGGTTTGTAGAGAGATGCTTGACCTGTCGCAGGGTTAAGGCCAAGCACCAGCGTCCACATGGTAAGCTGTAGCCATTAAAGATTCCTGAGTGGAAATGGGAACAGATTACCATGGATTTCATCACCAAATTGCCAAGGACCACAAGGGGTGTCGATGCAATTTGGGTGATTGTGGACAGGTTGACGAAGAGTGCTCACTTCCTGGCCATCAGTGAGAGCTCTTCCGCAGAGAGGTTGGCAGAATTGTACGTGAGAGAGGTGGTATCGCGGCATGGAGTGCTGATCTCGATTGTCTCAGATCGAGATGTACGTTTCACTTCCAGGTTCTGGAAGAAGTTTCATGAGGAATTGGGT
This sequence comes from Lactuca sativa, assembly GCF_002870075.4. Lineage (NCBI taxonomy): Eukaryota > Viridiplantae > Streptophyta > Magnoliopsida > Asterales > Asteraceae > Lactuca > Lactuca sativa. Next base: position 294,217,464 of record NC_056630.2, on the reverse strand, counting down.
ACGAAAATGTGTTTTAGTACCGCATACCACCCACAGACTTACGGGTAGAGTGAGCGGACGATTCGGACGCTCGAGGACATGCTCCGAGCATGTGTGTTGGATTTCGGCGGGAGTTGGGACACGTGTTTGACCTTGGCAGAGTTTTCTTATAACAACAGCCATCCTTCGAGCATTGGTATGCCGGCCTTTGAGCTGTTGTATGGGAGGAGGTGTCGGACCCCTATTTGCTGGGGAGAAGTAGGGAAACGTTTGATGGGTAGTACCAAGATCATGCTTTAGACGACATAACAGATTCAGCAGGTCAGACAGAGGTTGTTGACTGCTCAGAGTCTTCAGAAGTGTTATGCGGACAGACGCCGGTCCGAACTCGAGTTTCAGGTCGGCGACTTCGTGCTCCTGAAGGTCTCTCCTTGGAAACGAATGATCTGATTCAGGAAGAGAGGAAACTTGGGGCCCTGATATATTGGTCCTTTCAGGGTGATCGCGAGGGTAGGCAGGGTAGCCTACTGTTTGGAGTTACCAGCAGAGTTGGGTCAGATTCATTACACTTTCCACGTGTCGCAGTTGCGAAAGTGTATAGCCGACGAGTCGGCAGTGGTGCCATTAGAAGATATTCAAGTGGATGTGAGCCTGAATTATGTTGAGAGACCAGTAGCGATTAGGGATCGGAAGGTCAAAGTTTTGAGGAACAAGGAGGTGCCTCTGGTTCAGGTCCAGTGGCAACATCGGAAAGGGTCAGAGTTGAATTGTGAACCGGAGCGTGAGATGCGGGAGCAGCATCCAGAGTTGTTTGCAGAGTGAGACTTCGAGGGTGAAGTCTTATTCTATTAGGGGAGAATTGTAACATCCGGATTCCAAGGTATCCTATTTTTGTTCTTTTATTTTTGGGAATTGTGAGGAGACTTGGCGAGTTGGCGTCTAAACTCGCCGAGTATGGTCGCGGATTTGTATGCGAGTTCACAGTTGGACTCGGCGAGTTCATGAGTGCACTCGGCGAGTCCATGCTGTTTAATGAAACCCTAATTTCCAGGGTTTGAGACCCATTTAAAGGCCTTTAGGGCCGTCATTTGCGTCCACCAACCCCCAGAGAGAAACCCTAAGAGATCTAGAGCGTTTGTGAGGAAGGAGAGACCATTCTTGATCCTTTTGTGGGTGTTTTTGCAAGAAGGAGGTGACCAAGGCAAGAGGAGGCTGAAGGAGGAGCGATTGTGGTGATTTCTGAGTTCTTAGAGATCATATTGAGGTATTTTGCTCGGACCTTCTTTAGTTTTGATGTTGATTCTTAGTGTTAGGGTTTTCTAACCCTTTTAAAGGATGAATAAGTGGAGCATTTGGTCCCTTCTCGAGTCTATGTTCTGGATCTGGACCCAAAGAGGTCCAGAGACATTAACCCTTGGAGCTTTATGAGTCATTTTGGGAGCCATGACCTTGGGATGTCATTTTTGGGGCTAAATCACCAAGTTAGACCATTTTGATGTTGTATAAGTGTCAAGGTATGAACTTTACGTAATTATCATGCTTGGGAAGGCCATATCTATGAATGTATGGGACAGATCTGACCTCAGGAGGCCTGTGGAGTTTGTGCATGGCATGAACTCGCCGAGTCCGAAGAACAGACTTGGCGAGTAGGGTGAGGGTTTCCCGTAAATCACTCAGTGAGTGGACTTGCCGAGTTGGGGAATAACTCAGTGAGTCAGGGAGATTTTGGGGGACTGGAGTTCAATGCGGAACTCGCCAAGTTGTAATTATCATGCTTGGGAAGGCCATATCTATGAATGTATGGGACAGATCTGACCTCAGGAGGCCTGTGGAGTTTGTGCATGGCATGAACTCGCCGAGTCCGAAGAACAGACTTGGCGAGTAGGGTGAGGGTTTCCCGTAAATCACTCAGTGAGTGGACTTGCCGAGTTGGGGAATAACTCAGTGAGTCAGGGAGATTTTGGGGGACTGGAGTTCAATGCGGAACTCGCCAAGTTGTTCTTGAGAGTCGGCGAGTTGAGTCGGGGTGGCCCCGCGATTCATGGTTTTCACTACTGATACAATGTTGATACAATGTTTTTAAAATGTTGATACAATGTTTTTAAAATGAATGTGAATGATATTTTATGGTTTTCAAAAGTGAAAAATTGTTCAAATTTTTACGGTGTTACATTACCTCTATGGGGTTCGTTGTACCATTTACACAGACCACAAGAGTCTAAGGTATCTAATGGACCAACCAAATCTGAATATGAGGCAACATCAGTTGCTTAATGTTGTGAAGGATTATGATTGCGAGATCCTCTACCACCCGGGGAAGGCTAATGTCGTGGCCGATGTGCTTACCCGCAAGGCAACGCCGATTAGGGACATCTGTCTGAGGATGACAGTTGTGACTCCGCTGTTGGAGCAGATTTGGGAGGCCCAGCAGGAGGCCATGAAGGAGGAACATCGGAAGAGTGAGCGAATTGTGGGTCAGGTTTCCTCCTTTGACTATGATAGCCGGGGATTGTTGACTCTTCACCGTAGGGTGTGGGTCCCTTATCATTGGGGTGTGCTCCATGTACTGATAGCAGAGGCGCACAAATCCAGGTTCTCTATCCATCCCGGGGCGACAAAGATGTACAGTGATCTTCGTCTCGATTATTGGTGGCCCTGTATGAAGAGGGACATAGCTTGGTCTGCTGAAAGGTGCCTGACCTGCAGAAAGGTCAAGGCTGAGCACCAGAGACCACACGAAAAGGTCCAGCCATTGGACATCCCGCTATGGAAGTGGGAGGATATTACTATGGATTTCATTACAAAGCTTCCCAGGACCGCCCGATGAGTGGATTCGATTTGGGTCATCATTGATCGATTGACCAAGAGCGCCCATTTTATTCCGATTTAGGAGAGTATTTCTGCCGGAAAGTTGGCCAACATCTATATCCGGGAGGTAGTGGTGCGGCACACGGTGTGCCAGTTTTTGGAAGAAGTTCCATGATGAGCGGTTCACTTCCAGGTTTTGGAAGAAGTTCCATGATGAGCTGGGTACTCGTCTGCATTTTAGCACTGCCTTCCACCCGCAGACGGATGGTCAGAGCGAGCAGACCATCCAGAATCTGGAAGATATGCTGCAAGCATGCATTTTAGACTTCGGAGGTAGTTGGGATACTTACCTCCCTTTGGCGGAGTTCTCTTATAATAACAACTATCACGCGAGTATCGACCGTCCTCCTTTCGAGATGTTGTATGGGAGGAAGTGCAGGACCCCGATATGCTGGGGTGAGGTGGGTCAGAGGGTCATGGGGAGTACAAAAGTGGTACTCAAGACTAAGGAGAGGATCCAATAGGTTCAAATCAGCAAGGCCCCAGGTATATTGGACCCTTCAGGTTTATAGCCCGGGTGGGCAAGGTGGCATATAGGCTGGATCTGCCAGCCAAACTCAGTCAGATTCATTGAACTTTTCACGTCTCCTAGTTTCGGAAGTGTCTGGTGGATGATTCGGTAGTGGTGCCTTTGGAGGATATTCAGGTTGATGACAGTCTGAACTACATTAAGCGGCTAGTGGCAATCCTTGACAGGAAGTCAAAGGATCTGAGGAACAAGAGAGTGGAGCTGGTAAAGGTACAGTGGCAGCACCGAAAGGGCTTGAAATGGACTTGGGAGCCGGAGGAGGAGATGAGGGAACATTACCCTGAGCTTTTTCAAGATCGAGCAGCAGACTTCGAGGACGAAGTCTAAGATAAGTGGGGGAGATTTGTAACACCCGATTCCTGGTACGCAGTTAATTCAAGTATTTCTTGTGTTTTTCACTGGAACTCGACGAGTTGGAGGCCCAACTCGTCGAGTAGAGTCGAGATCCACGGGCAGTTTAAATGACCTACTCGACAAGTCGGAAGACTAACTCGACGAGTAGGTGCTGTTTGGGTAAAACCTGTATTGAGGGTTTGCAGCCTATTTAAACACCTTATCTCAACCTCCATTGTCCATTATACTCTCAGAAGACATCATATCGAAACCCTAGCTGTTTTTGTGCATTCTAACATAATTTTGGTGCTTTTTGGTGGGTTGTGAAGCTTGAGAATAGGAAAGGAGCTTGTGAAACCAAGGGGAAACAAGAAGATCCAGAGTTTGGAGCTCATTTTCAGCTTATTGGAGGTATGAAGCTGTACCTTTGTCTATAGATCTTGATTTTGGGCCTTTTCCTTCATTTTTCTAAGCCCTTGAGAGGTTGTATTCGAGATTTAGTGTTGGAAGTCAGTGTATGTTTTAGATCCAGGTCTATTGGGGGGGGGGGGGGGGGTTATGGCACAAAGGTGCCCATTTTGTTTCCATGAACACCCCATGCACCTTGGAGGCCATCTTTTATGGCTTTTTGGGCTAAAGACCCCTTGCATGTGTACCAAGTTTGGAACTTTACGCGTAAAATGGAAATTAGGAGGCCGTATCTATGGTTTTGGTGTGTTAAGACCCATTTAAATCGACTGTATATTGTTGGTCAAGGATGGACTCGACGATTTGTTCTTGCGACTCGATGAGTCGCGATGTATTGACCACCAAATCCTTTCTGTGGATGGGATAGTTGTTAGGGAGGAAGTCCCGTAGATGTTTAGACACAAAAAGGGACATGGGAATCATGGGACTCGACGAGTGTATGAGCAGGCTCAGCGAATCCAAGGCAATATCCCAATCTTTGAAGATGGACACGACGAGTTGTTCATACAACTCGACGAGTCGTAGACCGGACACATTCTTATGAAGGAGATGAACTTGCCAAGTTCAAGGAAGAACTCGGCGAGTCGGATGAAGACAGTCCCGATGCTTTGAGTGAAGGAGAACCCGTCGAGTTCTTGCTAGACTCGACGAGGGAATTCAATAGAAGCTTCAATATATGTAGTGATTAATCCATATATATAGGAAAACAATCAATCCCCAGAACAATATATTTTTCTGCGGTTGGAGCGGGTTAGTGGAGTATGGACTCGACGAGTTGGTAAAACAACTCTGCAAGTCAGGTCAACTGGGTGTTGACTTTGTCTGGTTTGGTGTGACCCCGGTTAGGGTTGCATACTCAAATGAATAACCTTGAAGCATTGTCGTGTAGGGATCGAGGAGTCAAGGGTAATCGACTTGTACGCCGAAGATAGTTTAGACACTGCACGACATCGAGGTGAGTTACCTTCCAGTAGGGGTGAGTTACCTTCCAGTAGGGGTGCTTATGTGATATGGTCATGAGATATGCCTGTATGATTTGGAATGTGTATGTTATTGGTAGTAGTAGGGAATAGTTTTTCCCTAACATCGGTCGTTAGGATCGAAGGGTAGGTCAGTACACAGCATTATGATCGCTAACCAACGCAACTAAGCCAACTGAAGCATTTCCTAGGCTCTCATAGGTTCGCAACCTAACCCTGCCATCAACTGCTGAAAGACTCCCACCAATGTCAACTAACTACCCCTTGGATATAGTCACATGTAACGGAGATCATATAATCCTTCGAGTAAAAGAATCAACCCTAGAACGGTTGGACTCAAAACAGAGATGTGCAATAGTGTCAAATCCATAACTCAAAGATTATTTAAACTGTGCAACATGTGACTTAACATATTCACTTAGTAGCGGATCCCCATCACTAAGAGTATCACAAAGCACAAAGTAAGCATCATTCAGGCAACGGAAAATCTGAATAACATATTCCTAAACAAGCCATTCTATTCACTGATCTGAAAACCATAATATCATGCATATCTAAAAGCTCAACAATTAGGAATATAAAGGCACCTCTCCAAGCATAAAATCCCGAGCAGATCCTTAGACCTAATCTAGTATGTGATTCTCATAATCATATAACATACTTACTTGAGCTCGGCCGATTGTATGGGTATTTTGGGAACCACTTACTTGAGCTCGTCCGATTGCATCCATCACACCTTTTTTTTTATTAGAATCCCCTTTTATAAAACAATTACTTAATGAAAAATCTACCAAACTCTCAGTTTAAGTTCAGGCACTATAACACCCGGATTTCCTAGGTGTGAAATTCGAGGGTTTCATGTATATTATAGGACCTAATCGACGAGTTGGCTGCTCCAACTCGTCGTGTAGGAAGAGATCAGCCCGCATGGATTTTTGAAGAAACTCGACGAGTTGGAGGGGGTTAACTCGACGAGTTGAGGCTGTTTAGTGAAAAAACTAATTTTCGGGTTTTTGCACCCTATTTAAATAACTTATAGCCCATTGTAACCTCCGTCATTGTCAGTTCAACCAGAGAAAACCATAAATCGAGCTTGGTACCCTCTTGAGAGTGTTTGAGAGCTTAAAAGGTGACTTTTGAGAAGTTGTGAAAGGAGACTTGAAGGATGAGAAGCTTGGATCAAGAAGAAGGTTGTAGCTCCATCATCTCCTTTCTATTGGCGATTAAACTGAGGTATAAAGTTAATACCTTGACTTCTTAATACTTGGATCTTCCTTTGGGAGTGTTTATGACCATTTTTGGGGGACAATGGAGTCACACTCGGGTTTGAGGTTGTCACAAGGACACGGTTTCAGATCCGGACTCCTCTAGGTCCCCATAGTCATAAACTCATCAACAATATCAAGCCTTGGCCTTCTCCATACCCTAAACCCCTTCTTGAGCTTAGTTTTAGGTGTTTTAGCCTTGTGAGGTCGTGTATGCACGTAAAGTTGCTAACTTTACGTGATAACTTCATCTTAGGAGGTTGGATCTAAAGTATGGAGCATTGGAATCGACTGGAGTGGGCTTAATATGTAATGGCTGAAGAAATCGATGACTTGGGCATCCAACTCAACGAGTCGAGTCGCGTTTTCCCTTTTTTAGGATTTAGAGTGAACTCGATGAGTTGGTGGGACAACTCGACGAGTGGTTAGGGTTTTTCCCCGGTCTTTTAGACATTGTATGGACTCGACGAGTTGGCTAACAACTCAGCGAGTTGACTCGAGTTCTCGCAATTTAGTGAGTTCCGAAGGAACTCGACGAGTTGATTATTGACTTTCGTTGAATTTAGGGTTCTGGTCTTGTTGTGGGCATTACAGGCCATGGAGGGACGGAGTCTAGACCAACAGTTCGAGTACAGGATATACTTGGTTTACCTTGCGAGGTGAGTCTTCTCACTTTACTTACCCGAGTGGTAATACTGAGTTAGGACAAGAGGGTCTTGCCTGAGTTATTGACCAAAGGGTCTTATGTGCTTATACTGAGTTATGTGATATATTATGCATTTTGTCTTTATGTTCTATGCTATATTTATTATATGCATTATTGAGTTAGGACTAGAGGGTCTAAACCAAGTTGTGAGATCGGAGGGTCCTTACTGAGTTACAGGATTGGAGGGTCCAAATCGAATTGTGAGACCAGAGGGTCCTCACTAAGTTACAAGACTGGAGTGTCCATCCCGAGTTGTGAGACCGAAGGCTTTTAACTGAGACACATGGCCAGAGGGTCCTTATCGAGTTACAACCATGAGAGGCTAATTATTTGTGTGTGGTATTTTGGGGAACTCACTAAGCCTCGTGCTTACCTATTGATTTAAATGTGTTTTAGATACTTTTGTGGATTCCGGGAAGGCAAAGACACGATTTTATACATCCGTCGGCTTATGGAGATTTGAGGATTTTGGGGGTACTCTGATTTTCTTTTGATAATAACATACAATTTATGTGATGACTTGAATTTATGAGTAATATTTTGAGAATTAAAAATGAAAAATTTGTCTTGAATTTTAAGGTGTTACAATCGGTTATCAGAGCCTTGGTTTGAGGGATTCATGTGTACCATCAGGTATGTCTGGACTTAAACTGAGGACATGGTAACTTTTCAAAAGAGAATGATTATTCATCACATGATTTTTCTAAGGGATTAAAGAGTTTTGGAAGCGGATCTGAAGCGTGTACAATCAGCCAGAGCCCAAGCAGTGATTTCCTGAAGTACCCTTACCTGAGTATATTATGAGATGAGTTACTATTGAGCTGATTGAACTGCATACTAGTTAGGGCTAGGGATCCGCTCAGAATTGCATGCTAGTATGCATGTTTAGGAGAGATAACTTTATACCTATTATGTGAATTGGTAGTTAGAGATTCCAGAAGAGTTGAGAGGTAGGATTGCCTGAGTCCGGTGATGCCTTTCGTGTTGTGGATAGAGCAATTGGAGTTGAATACTAGAGAGGTTTTATGTGTGGGTTGAGGTTGCTTAATGTCGGAATGGTACTTGCTTTGTGCTTTGTGGAACTCATGAGTGATTTGAGTTAGCTTGAAGAGCTAATTGACGCTGCAAGGAGTTCCTCAATAGCTGATGGAAGAGAAGAGTAGGAATCTAGGAGAGCCAAGGGATTTATTTCAGTCCAACGAGTGCGCTGCTTAGAGGTGAGGATTCGCTGGGGAGCGAGCAGGTGGAATGGGATAGGTCGATCGGGAAGGTTGAGCAGCTACTTAGGAAATCTGGGACGATATGTGTGGAAAGTATGGGTATATGTGGAAGGTAGTATGGGCCCGTCTTATTGAAAGTAGAGGACCCATAATCGAAACAAGGAGAATTCCAGAGGTTCTAAGAAGCAGACTAAGGGGAGATAACATGGTTCAGGTACCATGATTCGTGGCAGAGTGCGTTTCTGTCTTTACAGGTGGTCCTACTATGGTTGTGCAGACGGGGAGTGGATATGGTAAATTGTGGGGCCCGAGGGCCATGTCGGTTGAGCTTATATGGAGTATACTTTATGAGAATAATTAACTTTTGGTTTTGAGAGATTTGACTGGTGAGTTGCCAGTTGGAGTCACAACACTCACAAAGGTGGCGAAGGTGATGCGTTGTTTTGGATTTCAGCCTAAATAGAGTGGTCTGCCGATGGTTGGGAAGTCATTTTCTGTGATGAGAATTACACTATTTCCGCTTCCCGTGTGGAATGAAAGGGATAACGAGCTTCCAGTTTTAGAGTTTGGAGGTAAACCCCGTGGGGTAGCATATAACTGCGACATTTTCGCCAGAGTATTTTGTAGTATGTCTGCTGCGAGGTATTCCTTATACTGTAAGATAGTCATCAGTGGGGACTGAGATGGACGAGGACAAGGATATGCCTTAGTTGAGTATAGTAAGGCATATTTTTGCAATAATTCCATGTAATCAAGAGGAGTATATTGGGGTGACGACTCTCATTGTCTACGTTGTTTATCGATTGTGAGAGTGAGGTCTATTGCGTCTATGATGATTCACGTGATGGAATGTTGGTTGAGCAATCAGGGATGAGGTATGTATGATAGTCCATTATTTCCAGTTTGAGAGTCGTAACTAACTCGGGACAGTCGAGATGTCCGGTGGTGTGTCGGTATGAGATTTTTGGTGATTTGAGGTAGTCACATTGAGAAGTTTCCAAGGTTTCCATCTGAGATTCTAAATACTTGGAGTTTCTTGTGCTTATTCTAAAAGGTCATCGAGTGTTGCGTGGTATGTCCTGATATTCGGGTATGGTATAGCTGGGGAGCCTGTTGTAATGTGGTCTGTGGATATGCCAACTGTTGATGGTTCAAACCATCAGTGGGGGAGAACCGGGTAATATATAGAGGATCATCAATCTGTGTAAGTTGCGGCTTTATAAGATTTAGTTATAGGGATCTGCGGTCCGGGAATAGAAGACTTGGGTCTAATGATAGACAAAGCAAGTACAAAGTGCGATGATGCATGCTGTACGTGCTCAAGAAAGAACGAGTGTCTCCACGGCAGGAAGCCATTGGTTGGGGATCCTAATGTGGTTAGGGTTGCTTTCGGTTTTCTAATCTTCGAGTTTCGAGGCGGTTGGGTCCTTGAGGTCAAATTTTGATTGCTGAGAGATGGATTTTTGACGTATAGATTGTTATATGTACTCCGGGAAGGGCAACTGTTGATTTGTCAATCAATTTCAGAGTCGGTATGAGTAGTTTTGCATGGGGTTTGGATCAGTAGAGGATGGGGTTTTGGATTTTCGTCAACGCGTTCTCAGTCATTGGCGATTCCTCCAGGCTTCAAATTATGAGTTGGAGTGCTTCAGGGTTTCGAGTTGTGTAAGTGGAAAGTCAGTGGTCATGGCAAGCTACCGTGAGAATATGTGATGGTGTATCGAGGTATTCGAGTATGATGGCCTAAATTATTGGATTATTATGAGACTTGGGTTTGTCAGACGGCAAGTGGAGCATCAAGTTATTTTTGTCAAAAGTAGTAAATCTTAATCTAGGTGGGTGTGTGCACCTATCTATGAGGGGTCGCGGAGTATGAGTTTAGTGAACTCCATATGGTGATGGCTTGATGATGAGATTGTGGGGTGATAAGAGAGTGGATGGATCCATGTGGGAGTAATCACTTAGGACCGTCAGGGAAAACCATAAGGTGAGCCCATGGTGAGTGAGAGAGTGTTGTAAGATTGTAGGAGCCGTAGCAATCACTAGTCAGTGAGAGAGTGTTGTAAGACTTCGGGGAGCCGTAGCATTCACTAGTCAGTGAGAGAGTGTTGTAAGACTTCAGGGAGCCATAACACTCATTAGTGAGTGAGAGAGTGATGTAAGACTGTTGGGAGCCGTAGCATTCACTAGTCAGTAAGAGAGTGTTGTAAGACTACGGGGAGCCAAATCACTCATTAGTCAGTGAGAGAACTGTTGTAGGACTGCGGGGAGCCATAGCATTCACTAGTTAGAGTGTGCCACAAAGGGGTTCTTAGGCATGGGTAGCCTTGCCAATTGAGTCTTTGGGAGCTTAGTGGCCAGACCAGGGGCAAGACTGGGGTCTCAGCGATGGTCGGAAACCATTATGTCGTGAATTAGTGAGGGTTTTTCGCAAATAAGAAGGATCGAGGTGTAATGCATGCATAGCTTCATGTAACACGGGTAATGATTTAAGTATCAGATTGGATAATAGTGGTTCCAATTTTGTTGTCGGACTAAACTCTTGTGTTTGAGTTTGGCTCTAATTATGTAGAGGATAGATTGGTTGAGATTCCGGATTTTCAGATGGGTTACATTCTGAGTGCTTAAGATTTCCATCTGATGCTTTAGACCTGGGTCGGTCGGTTCAATTGGTTTGAGGAGGACCACGACACGCATGGGATCAAGAAGCGATAGAAAATGGAGGTCGGAGATGATTTGAGCTGCCAAATCGGTTGCAATATTCGCTTAGGGTAAACCGAACTTGGTGATTGCATATACAATGTGATTGATTGAGATGGCTCGATTGGATTGAACGAGTATGGAAGCATATTTTCGGATGTGCTCGGGTGGTATTGGCAGTCCAACTGTTGGGTTGAGAGTCGATCCTGCACTCGGATCTAGTGTTTAGCATTGGAAGGTAGCAAGAGTTATATTTCGGATATCAGGGGATAGTGCCGGTCGGGCATGGTCATTCAGTTCGGGGAAAAAGATTAATCGTCTTGGGGATTCATAGTGGGATGGTCCGAGAGGTCAGACTTTGTGTAGGACTTCTATCCCATGTGGATCGGCAGGTTTTCATTCAGTGATTGAGGGCACAGTGAGCAGATGATTCAGACACTCGAGGACATGCTACGAGCATATGTTATGGACTTCGGTGGGAGTTGGGATTCCTACCTGCCCTTGGTCGAGTGTTCATACAACAACAATCATCACTTGGTTGATGATCGCCTAAACTATATTGAGAGGCCAATCGCGATTTTGGATAGGAAGGTAAAAACCTTGAGAATCAAGGAGGTGCACCTGATTAAGGTGCAGTGGCGGCACCCATGGGGTTAACAGTGTACTTGGGAGCCAGAGTACGAGGTGCGTGAGCAGTACATAGAGCTGTTTCCAAAGAATGACTTTGAGGGAAAAGTCTGTTCTTAGTGGGGGAGAATTGTAACACCCGGTTTCCCATGTGTGAAATTCGAGGGTTTCATTCATCTTATAGGGCCTACTCGACGAGTTGGTTGCTCCAACTCGTCCTGTAGGATGATATCAGCCCGCGTGGATTTTTGAAGAAACTCGACGAGTTGGAGGGGCCAACTCGACAAGTTGAGGCTGTTTAGCGAAAACCCTAATTTTTGGGTTTTTGCACCCTATTGAAAGAACTTATAACCCATTTTAGCCTCCCTCATCGTCGTTTCAACCAGAGAAAACCCTAGATGGAGCTTGGAACCTTATTGATGTGTCTGAGAGCTTAAAAGGTGACTTTTGAGGAGTTTTGAAAGGAGACTTGAATATTGAGAAGCTTGGATCAAGAAGAAGGTTGTAGATGCTTCATCTCCTATGTATTGGTGATTAAAATAAGGTATAAAGTTAATACCTTGACTTCTTAATACTTAGATCTTCCTTTGGGAGTGTTTATGGCCATTTTTGGGGCATAATGGAGTCACACTCGGGTTTGAGCTTGTCACAAGGACATGGTTTCAGATCCGGACTCCTCTAGGTCCCCATAGTCATAAAGTCATCAACTTTATCAAGCATTGGCCTTCTCCATGCCCTAAACCCCTTCTTGAGTTTAGTTTTGGGTGTTTTAGCCTTGTGAGGCCTTGTATTCACATAAAGTTAGCAACTTTATGTGATAACATCATCCAAGGAGGTTGGATCTAAAGTTTGGAGCATTGGAATCGACTGGAATGAGCTTAATGTATAAATTACACTCCTAATTTAAAGTACCAATATTTATTTCTCTATAGTGTAAAATAGAGTTAGGCTGAACCTGTAATGCCAAAAATAGAGTGAGGTTGGAGATGATCTAAGCACAAAGATGACAAGTAAAATTTGGATAATGTCAATAAATTTAACTCTATCAACATGGACAATTTTTGCAGTTTAGATATGAAAAGTAAAGGATATGTGATGAAACTCCTTTTGAATTACCTTAATGAGCTTACCTTTAATGTATGATTAAACTCCTTTCGAATTACTTTAACGAGCTTACCTTAGTTGTATAGAAGGAAATGAATGTAATGACAATGATAACAACTTTATGGTGTTGCATCGTATGATTAATATATTGACGATGTATAAGGTGAGAATGAAGGGATCTTAAGGGCTCCAAGGATGCATCATATCATAATTGTTAACAGAAGAGAAAAAATGGTTAGATTGATATTATTGACAAAAGAATTGAATGACAAAAAACGAGCAACAAGACTATAAATATGAAGAAATTTAAGATTAACGTAGCTAAACAAATAAAAGTTCAATACAAAAAGGCCGACTCAATATAAAATATAACTATTTTGCTAGTTCCCTCAAACTCACAATACAAGACCATTAATATGAGGAAATTTAAGGTTAACATAGCTAAACAAAATAAAAGTTCAATACAAAAAGGGTCGACTCAATATAAAACTCACAATACAATAGAAAAAGACATTCAGAGTTTGTCAGATAAGAAGCGAAATCGGGAGGACAACTGAACCTTAGTGAAAATATCGACATTCTCAAGGATTATGGAATATATGATATTGAGATGGTTCTGAGTTGTAGATGATGTCAAGAAAAGTGTTAGGTTTCGGATTTTATGTTGTGTCAAGCTTGTACGCGACTGTGTTCACAATTTACTTTGTCTTTTTATAAAGTCTTCACATTCGTATGTGAGATTAGTTGTTTTGTATTTCGTATATTTGTTTATGCTTAGGTTCGTAGCTTTGTTGTTGACTATGGCATATTCCTTTCTGACTCTCTTATATATACATATATATATATATATATATATGTATGTATGTATACATATATATATATATATGTATATATATAGATGTAAGTATGTATATATATATATATATATATATATATATATATATATATATATATATATATATATATATATATATAAGAGCTAGTTAGTAGATAGAGTACCTTTTGCGTGAATAGTTCCCTACTCTTTGTACCGAACTGTTTGCCTGCTCTCTAGCAAAGCTGTGATCTTATTTACATTCTTGTGTTCTCAATCATTAATTCATATCATCATGAGGTTATTAAATTAGAATCTATTCGTTTCAATTATTTTAACAAGTAGTATCAGAGTAACAAGTATATATATATATATATATATATATATATGTATGTATGTATATATATATATATATGTATATATATATATATATATATATATATATATATATATGTATGTATGTATATATATATATATATATATATATATATATATATATATATATATATATATATATATGTATATATATATATAAGAGCTAGTTAGTAGAGAGAGTACCTTTTGCGTGAATAGTTCCCTACTCTTTGTACCGAACTATTTGCCTGCTCTCTAGCAAAGCCGTGATCTTATTTACATTCTTGTGTTCTCAATCATTAATTCATATCATCATGAGGTTATTAAATTAGAATCTATTCGTTTCAATTATTTTAATAAGTAGTATCAGAGTAACAAGTGGTATTAGAGCAAGAGATTTTGTGAGTTGTTTTTCAAATCCTATGTTATTTGAAGTTATTCGTGTTCTTCAGTTTTCTACTTTGAATTTTTGACTGTTTCTGCTTTTTGCAAGTTTTTCTGCAAATTGATCTTAAGTTCTTTTTTCAAATTGTAACACTGCATTTCAGGTTTTCCCTTTATACATTCATTGTAAATTATTTTTCAATTTGGTGCCTAGCCGAGTATGTTGGGCGTACTCTATGAGTATATTGGGCATACTAGCTCGATGGTTGGACCAGAGGCACCGATGTACACTTGACGTAAGCTCATCAAGGGCAATCCTTAATTTTTAGGGTATGTGCCCTATTTAGTAAACTTATGTTGCTTTGGGAGCTTCGTATGATGAGCCTCCACTTTTCTAAGCCATAAGAATGAAACCTTAGCCCTTATTTGAGTGTTTGTGAGCCATTGTGTGATCTTATGGTGCTTTTTGGGTCTCTTGAAGGAAGTGAAGCTTGGTGGTGAAGCTTTGGTGGAGTTGGAGCTTGTAGATCTAGAATCCTCTGTTGGTTTTGAGCATTCTAACACTCCTAAGTGTACATGCAACCCTAAATACCTTGGATCTATGTTTTCTCTATTATACATGCAAATATGAACTTCCAAGGTATTATCCTAATCTAGCATACAAAACAATGAATATAACAAGATAGAATACATACCTCTTTGATGTAGAAAGTCTTCATGAAGCTTGAATGCCTAGTGTCTCAAGTGTGACACCTCAAATGGTTCACACAACACCAAATACACTTGGAATAACTTGAGAGAAATCCACAACTCATGAAATCGGCTAGCCCTTCATTTACCCACACTAGTGGCTGATTTTGGTCAAGAATAAGATGCATATATAGTTAGGGTTACACCATGTAAACCCTAATTGTCATGGCCTTTCATTTCCATGATCCATGGGTACAAATACACCATGGAGCATCATATGGGTTTTAGCCCAACTAGATAATCCATGGAGCATTAGCCCACTATATAAGTATGGATGATTTGCACAATGAACCCATATATTTAATTAGTCTTCTTTTGATCACTTAATTAATCCTAGATTAATTCTTGATCAATACTAATTAAATAATCTTATTAATATTATTAATATACTAGAACTTATAATATATTAATAACCATAAGTGTCTTATTTCTCTCATTTAGTCTTTCCAAGTGCATGATGCCATGCAACCCAAATGGACCATGCTGGGTCGGATCAAGTCTTACCAATTATAGTTATGGACTTAGACATTAATCCAACAGTCTCCCACTTGGATAAGTCTAAAACTATTATTGCGTATAACTTCAAGAACCGACTGGCAATCGTAGCTCTCAAAAGCTTCTGTCGAACTCTGACCTTTGTCAATGACTTGTCCATTAGATAAGGGATCATATATTCCTCCATTCTAGATATCATATGGACTAAGACATGGATTATAATCATTCTCTCTGTCCATTTGTTGTTTCCCGATTTCCGATTTATGACGACTGACTAATTGAACAAATCAAATCAGTCCTGGCCCGGCCGAGCACTTCCATTTGTCATCATCAAATCATCGAGGGGCCCACAGATATCGCTTTTATCCCGAAGGTAAAAGGAATGTATAAACTTCGACTCATATGGCTTGTTCTACTACTTGTTGAATCATACACAAAGGCACGTTTTATAGCACCGAGTTACCGAATGCGTTTTCATGCAATCAATGTACAACCAACTCATAGTAACAACTCATATCTCTAGGTTTGAAGAATATAAGATATTATCGTCTAATGATCACTCGTGATAAAATCCATGAAGTGATTCCAATGAGCGCGGGTTGAATCCAATACTCAGAACTTATGAGCACTCATGAGTGTTGTAGCCCTTTGTCCAACGCCTTAGACCTCTACAAGCTAACCCATGACAGTCTTAAATCATATCTACTTCCAACATATGACTGACTGTGGATAGTTTGAATAACTTAGTCATCCAAAACAATGACCTAGTTTATTCTGGAAGTCAAAACATGAAAAATGAAACACAATAATAATCGAATCCAATATGGTCTCAGAACTTATGAATATAAATAAAACATATTTTATTTGTCACCATATGATTATACATTATTCATTGTATACTGTTTCGGCTATCAACTTTATTCTAGAATTTAAAACAATAGTTGTCCCATGCTCCAAGCATGTACACTATGTTTTCTAAACACTAGTCATGCCATACACCAAGTATGCATACTATGTTTGTCTATGATCTTTACTTTGTGAAATAGATCAATTGAACATGACTCCAATGATCCTCTTTTCACAGTCCCAAACCCTTACTGCAAATGCAAGAATTCCAAATTCATGCGATTTACCGAAATCTGTTAGATTCTAAACTTATATGCATTAATCCTCTTGTAATGATTATGCACGAAGTCAGAAAGACTTGACAAAAACCATTACAGAGCATTCCAAAGGAGATCAGCTCCTTAGAAACATCCTTCTTGCATTAAGTTTCCTAATCTTAAACAGATTGAAAATTCTAACTTTGAAACATTTCCAGATTCCATTTTGACTATCACTTCTGAACAAGAGTTTCCTCCTTACAGATTATGTCAATATGGTCCTTCCAGAATTATCACTATACTTCCAACTGTCCTTGAGCAACCAATCTTTGGTAAACCTTAGATTGTCCTCGACAATTGTTTAATCCTTTTAGTCATATCCAGTTCTAAACCTATTTCCCTTCTTAATGCCCCAGGCATTTGGAAAATTTTAGAAAGGATGAATATATAGCACATGTAATCGATCCTATATCTGAAGCATATGGGACACGATTCATGATGACTCACATAAAGACTAAACCAGTCTTTTGCTATAACATTTCCATTTCTATTTGCCAAGTTCTCATAATTCAGATTATGAAAAGGGATGTCGTAATCATAATCGAATTTTAGAACGCAAATAATGGACCCATATACAGAATTTACTTATGTTGAGCCATTCCAACATGAAATTCATATATATATATATATATATATATATATATATATATATATATATGTATATATATATATATATCCTTGACTAAATCATTAAAGCCTCATGATCTAAGCTTATAGATTTGAGATGAAGTATAATTTCCTCTCCCTTAATTATAGCAAAACAACCCTTTCCCAATTGAAACCATTTGTTTTCCATCATTAACATTGCTAACTTGCAATACTTATCATAATTATCATGCTCCCACTAACATGATGATTATTAGCATAACACTTATGCTCCCACTAGCTTTGACATGTACTTAGAAATCAGCTGACTTTCTTACCAAAGTTCAGATTTCTGATACTAGATTGTTTTGATAAAACTTTATCAAAATCATACACCTTCTCTTAGATAGCACACTTGTGTGTCTAAACAATTATGAAGAGGGATGTCGTAATCATAATGGTTAGACCTTTTTGCAACTTCTCACAAGTCCAGGTTAGTGTGTCGGTAAACCACACACGCTCCACTAACGACTTTGAGAATGCAAAAATCACAATTGCTATCTTGCTAAAATCTACTTAGTGAAAGTGTTTCCTCACCATCATTTTCATGAATCGGAGAGAAACCTTATGACACTTAGATTTAATGGTGTATGTGTTCTTATCCATGTGAATTGTCAAAACCATAGTCACAAGACAAGGATAATGACAAATCCAAACTCATATGGACTGAACTCAATCTTAATTTCTTGCCACCTGGCAGCTCAAGGGCCTGCCATTGCTTCCAAGTTGTTGTGCAACAAATTGAGAACTCTAAGAACTCATATGCAAAGCCAATTTTAACTGGAATGGGCACAAAATATGTCAACACGATAGGTTATAAACCTCAAGTCGTGTGCTAGTGAAGAACTTCAGGTTTTTTTTTTCTTGATTAGTTCTTGGGACTTTCAAGACCATTAAGACTCCCACTGTTCTCTTGACATATAAGACTTTCTTGTCAGATATTCAAGAGTTAGTGTGGATTCTAATCAAGACAAACACTTTCACAAAATTGGCCTAAGTTGGTCTTTGTTTTATCCAAAACATCACAACTTACCATTCAAATGTACAAGAGTAGAAAAATTTTACTCTTACATTTGACTAGTGTTAAGAAACCTTCCTTTAAGATATGTCACTAAACTTACAGTCTTGGAGTATGACTCTAAGACTTGTTTTGGAATGAAGTATGACTCATCTTCTTGATTTAACCACTTCAACAATTCATAGCTCCTCTTCTTAGCTATCAGAATGCACTTAGAGGATGAATTGTGATTAGGTCTCTAAATCATTAAGATGATCATAAAAACTGATACTAAAGTACTCTCCCATCTTTTCAGATTTGAGAAACTTTTATCTTTCTGCCTAAATTGATTTTTCTTATTCGCTCTGTCATACATTGGAACCTTTCCAATGTCTCAGAATTACACTTAAGCTTGTAAGTGTAACCATATTTACTGAGCTTTTGTAAACTATGACGAATAGTTTTATCGATTTTTTGTGGTGGACTTGACCAGTGCACAAGAATGTGTACTCGATCCCTTAGTCCTTCACTTGACTCACACATCCATGTGAACAGGTAATTTGTCTTAATTTTCCAATACTTGAAAGTTCTCATTCATCATGCTATCCAACTTGCATGTTTCCAAGTTCCGGTCGAATTGAAACTTGGGTGATGCGAATCTTTCCTTATTTGGTAAATTTAGACGTTACCACAAATTAAAGAATCAAATTCATATTTCCACTCTGGCTATTAATGGAATCTTTATAAGCAACAAAAATTTCCACAGATGCCATTGTATGGATATTTTAAAATAAATAAAATCAAAATTTTCCTTTTATTTTTAAAAAACTTTGTGGAAGTACTTCTCCTTACAATCCATATGGAAACTTGTTGTTATCTATTCCTAAGCAATATCTCATAACTCTTAAGAAGTAGCTTAAGAATCCGGTCTTCAAACTATGCGATAGAAATCCATCTACGCCATCAGATTTAGCATATTCTTTCTTTAAGTTTCTTCATTTTTTTCTTTGATTCTTAAAACATCAACATGTGACCCAGTCACATCATGTATCAAGAATCTCAGAATAGAAATTTAGCAGAGTTAGATAGTAGACTTTACCTGAAGTAGAGTCAAACTTATTGACTTTAACATCCTTAGGTAAATTTGGCAACTTCGCAACCAATGCCCCTTTCTTTGGTAATATAAACATATGAACCCTTTGGTAATGGTACACGGGACTATCATAGATTTAGCTTTTCTCTTTACCATTTGGTCAACCGATTTGACTATGGCTGATCCCTATCCATTGGGAAGAGAATGCTTTTCTAGATTTCCTGTGTCACTATTGTCAATGTCGATCAAGTTTTTAGGAAGTTGATCTTAGCAAATAGATAAGATCATTAAGGGTCTTTTCATAGTCTGTTTCATAGGAGTCCCAAAGGAGCTCACTATCTAACTTAGAAAGTAGTTGAACCACCAACTTTCTCAAGACTTTGACACCCAACTCTCCCGGCTTGTCAATATGTGACTACATCTCTAAGATGTGACCACACATAGGCCTTTACTTGCCAATAGGGCTTGAGTGACCTTAAACTTTTCAAGAACTTGTGGGTTAGGGAGAATAATTGGAGGAGGTGAAAGAAGTATGATTTCCAAGGGACATCATCTTCATTTAGCAAAGCTTGTTTCAAGAGATTTGGGAAGATCATAAATGTCTAAACCAGACATGTTTTGGGAGAAATTCAAGATAGTTGATCTAAAGTCCTTAATATGACACCCAATATGAAATATTAAGGCTAGGACCCAACAAACTATTTTATATCTTAGAAGAGGGATGCCGTAATCCAAGCTATAAAATATTTGAAGGTAGGTAAATGACGATTCACCAATTTCCACCATGAAAAACGAAATAATAATTAGGTTTTTTAATTGCATTTGAAACTCCTAGATCTGTTGAGATTCATTGAACTGTTCAATGGCATGTTTCAATCTCGAGTGTGCCCTTCAGGTTTTGTGACTGGGATGCCGAGGATCACAAAACAAGGTGTGAAGTAACCATGCAAATTACTTGGTACCCTTAAGTGTTTACCCCTCAATCGATGTGCCGGTTAACCACACACGCTCCACCGATACTATGATAAACATTTAAGTTACCCTTTGCCTACCTTGTTAAATACGAGTTAGTGTGCCGGTTAACCACACACGCTCAACTAACCGACTTAAAAAAAGTGCAAAGTGTAATTTCATGGATTAGCACCTTATTCACATTTTCCTAAGTAACTAAGATTGGGTATTATTAAGAGTTGAGTTACTTAGTATTTATCATTAATACTTTTAATGAAGGGAGAATTCTAGTCCTATCAAACCTGTTCGGCTAACGACCCTTCACCGGTCAAGGAAGTGGTGGGTGAAAGTGGACACCCATTAAACTGCCATTTTATAGGAAGTAACCTTATACCCCCCTTTTAGACCGGCTTCATGAATGAGGCCTACTAACGGGAAGCCTGACTTTACTCTTATACATACATATATATATATATATATATATATATATATATATATATATTATTAACTTATAATATTATAAAGTATAAGGGTTGAATTTTAACTTTTAAAATTCTAAGGGCTAACTTGGAATTAAAGTATTCATAAGAGAAAACTTTACAAATTCCAAAACTTGAGGGCAAGTTTTGAAACTATTCAAAACTAATTAATTCCATAACTTATGTGTTTAAAGTAGTTTTAATCCAAAAACTCTTCAAGTTCCATAACTTGAGGACAAGTTATGGAAGACTTTAAACTAATAAAAGAATTAACTTTTCATTATTTTATAACTTATGGAATTAATTAAGGTTACATTTTTTTTTATTTTTTATTTATTATTTAATGAAGAGACTCTTAGTCCTCAATAACTTGAGGACAAGTTATGGAGTCATAAAACCATTTAATTAGAACTAGACTCTTCATTTTATAACCTTTGCCAACTATTATGAGTTTTATGAAACTTAAATGTGACTTTTCATATAACTTGAGGACAAGTTACAAAAACACATTTTAGAATCAACTCTTAGATTAATATGGATTGAAAAAAACTATTTCACTCAACTTTTCTATTAATCTAAGCAACTCATAAGAACAAGATAATTCAAATCAAACTTTTTCATGTAATTAGTCTAAGCCTTAAACTAATACAAAACATGACTCTATTGACAATTATCTTTGAAATTGGATTAGCATGAACATTACCACATCAAAAACAAGTTTATAAGTCCAAAAACATCCTATGGTAATGTTCCTAGTCCAATTCCAGCCAAAAAAGTCGAATTTATGTTGTCTGGGGGTTCAACTCGTCGAGTGCACGAACCAACTCGGCGAGTTGGATGCATTTTGCCTTGGACTCGGCGAGTCTGCTTGGTAGACAGCATCAAAACTCGATTTTTCAGCTCCTTTTGCAAGTATAACAAGAAAACAAATCTGGATTTGATACCACTGTTGGTTTTAAGCATTCTAACACTCCTAAGTGTACATGTAACCCTAAATACCTTGGATCTATGTTTTCTCTATTATACATGCAAATATGAACTTCTAAGGTATTATCCTAATCTAGCATACAAAACAATGAATATAACAAGATAGAATACATACCTCTTTGACGTAGAAATTCTTCATGAAGCTTGAGTGCCTAGTGTCTCAAGTGTGACACCTCAAATGGTTCACGCAACACCAAATACACTTGGAATAACTTGAGAGAAATCCACAACTCATGAAATTGGTTAGCCCTTCATTTACCCACACTAGTGGCTGATTTTGGTCAAGAGTAAGATGCATATATAGTTAGGGTTACACCATGTAAACCCTAATTGTCATGGCCTTTCATTTCCATGATCCATGGGTACAAATACACCATGGAGCATCATATGGGTTTTAGCCCAACTAGATAATCCATGGAGCATTAGCCCACTATATATGTATGGATGATTTGCAGAATCAACCCATATATTTAATTAGTCTTCTTTTGATCACTTAATTAACCCTAGATTAATTCTTGATCAATACTAATTAAATAATCTTATTAATATTATTAATATATTAGAACTTATAATATATTAATAACCATAAGTGTCTTATTTCTCTCATTTAGTCTATCCAAGTGCATGATGCCATGCAACCCAAATGGACCATGCCGGGTTGGGTCAAGTCTTACCAATTATAGTTATGGACTTAGACATTAATCCAACATCCTCAACAACATTACAAGCTATTTGAGGTATAAAGCTCCTAGCATGATGGCTCCTCATGATAGATCTAGTTTAGGTCTTTATTTGTGCATTTTTGGGTCCTTTAATTCATGATTTGGAGTATGGGCTACTTTAGAAGATTGGGATGATAGATCTTGGCTTTTCTGAGCTCCATTGTTCATAAAAATGATAGCGTGATGGGTTTAGCTCAACTATTCAAGGTTGATATTCTTCTTAATGGAGTTAAAATGCTAGATTTGGACTTTGGGGTATTTTTAGCCATGTAAAGGCTTAAAGTCTTCGACTTTATGGATTAAGACGTTTATTTAGACTTCGATCAGAAATTTGGATATTGGAATGAAAGTATTAAGCACTTAAGGAAAAGTGCTTAATAGGTGCGTACGTTAGGCTTACTCAAGACTATGTTGTGTGTACGTGCCCGTGTCTGCGACCATGCATGCAACCTAGTACACCAGGTGTACGTCTGGTACCCGTAGCGTACTAGGCCTGGTTTGGGCTTTTGCGATTTTGGGCCATTTTCGGACTAGTAGAGTTTGGGCCTTGTTGGGCCATCATGCCTTCTGACTTCAGGCATTGTTGGACTCTGGGCCTTCTTGTGTTTGGGTCCATAATGGGTTTTGGGAATCTTTTAGAGCTTAGGGCCATATTGGGCTTTTTTGTGCTTTTGTATTGGGCCTCAAATTTTGGGACATGTAAGGAAAGGATAAAATGGTCTTTAACGTTGCATGTTGGACAATTAGACAAGGATTCCAATTATAGGTTGTGGACCAATTATTGATTGGGTATTATTTGATGGTGTTAGTGCGGGGATTTTCCGGATTAGCAGTCCGAGCTTTTATCTGAGATATTCAGCAGCTTGAGGTGAGTTTCCTCACTGTGTTTGGCGGGTCGAAGGCACCAATGCTGACCCATGGTTTATTATGATATGGATGATAGTTGTCTGTGTGACTCTTGCATGTATGTTATGTAATATGTATATCGGGCAAGGTCCGATGGCAGGCGGGGCCTAATGAGTGTATTGTATTCTATTTATCTTAGTGATTCTTGCATGTATTTTATGTGTCCATATAAATGTCGGGTGGGGCCCGATGCCAGGCTGGCTCTGATGAATGTGATGAGGTGAGGCCCATCGTATATTATTGACAGATTTGTTCTGAGTAGGGCCCGATGGGTGTTGGGCATGGCCCATTATATGCTTGATATGTGTGGTATGACGAATCTTGGGGAACTAACTAAGCTTCACGCTTATAGTTTTAAGTTTATGTTTTTGGTACTTCTGGATTGAAGGGGAAGAGCTCGGGATGATCACATCACACACACCATATTGTTCCACATTTTATTTGACTGTGATGTTTTGGATGATTATTGACATACTCTGATTTCATTATGGTTTTATGAAAACATTTTGCATGATGGTTTTATTATTAAGAAAATGAAATTTTTGGCCTTAAATTTTGGGATGTTACACAAATCTTTCAATTATATTTGAAGTTTGTTTTATGCTCACATATCTGATTCTAATTTTATTTATGTGTGCTTTTTTTGAAGATGTCAAAAGAAGACGCTCATTCGACTTCTTTCCATCTTTTGGGTAGTATTGGATCTATTACTAGGATTCTGATTCTTTATCCTGAAGACTATGAAGCTTGGGATTTACATTTTTATGATTATGTTCATGGAATTGAAACTCATGGTTCAAGCTTCTGGCTCGCAATCACAAAAGAAACTTACAAGTACCCGAAAACAAAAGAGAATGTTAAAACTCAATAGGATATTGTAACGTCCCAAAAATCAGGGGTAAAAATTTCATTTTTAATATACTAAAACATTGATACCATTTAATTCGAACAATCAAATCATAGTCTATCAAATCGTTTATCGTAGTTTATCCCAAAATCATTCATTGCGGAAATCATAGGTGTGTGCACTACGATCATCCCGAGCTCTTCCTTTCCAAAACGATGATACCTGAAACCATAAACAAACCTATAAGCACGAAGCTTAGTGAGTTTCCCAGAGCATACCATTCACAAGAACCACATATCATATATCCTGTTAGCTATAAAAGCTAAACACATATCATATATATTGTTAGCTATAAATGCTACCATATATCACATAAGCCCTGCATACATAGAACCTGTAATAGTGCCATGGGCTACCCCACATGGTCTTTACCTAGGACTACCATGGTCTCCCCTACATGGTCTTACATCCAATGCCATTGGCTACCTCACATGGTCTTTACGTAGGACTTCCATGGGCTACCCCACATGGTCTTACATCCAATGCCACGGGCTTCCCCCGGAGTCTTCCCTGCAAACCAAATAGCATATCATGCATAACATAATATCTACACATAACACGTACAAAAACCTGTAAGGATGTCGTGGCTAACCCTAGGGTCTTATACCATTGTGCCATGGGCTACCCCACATGGTCTTCCATGCAAGTATCACAAAGACAACTAGCATATCACATAATTAGTAGCATACCACCTAGCATAAAGCTAACTATCATATCACACAACATAAGATGGGCCGGCCTTGGTGCCTTAGACCTATTGGTATGGTGAGAAGACTCACCTGCAACTGTCGGCTGAAGAAATAAGATCACGTTGCTCCAACCACCGACACGAACTCCTCCACTGGTCAACACCAAATAACTGAACTCAATAAATACCAATAATTACCAAAATACCCCTAGAAGTCAACTGGTCAACTCTTGGTCAAATTCAAAGTCCTTAGTCAAAGTCAAACTTCCTAACTGACTCTACTCGCCAAGTCAA
The DNA here is from genome assembly GCF_002870075.4 of Lactuca sativa. Lineage (NCBI taxonomy): Eukaryota > Viridiplantae > Streptophyta > Magnoliopsida > Asterales > Asteraceae > Lactuca > Lactuca sativa. The sequence continues at coordinate 294,192,056 of NC_056630.2, read as the reverse complement.
CCAGCTGACTCGATGAGTCCAAGAATCTTCGAGTCCCATCATGCTCAACTCACTGAGTCGTTCCTCGACTCACCGATTCACGACTTAACCAAAAAAGTTTAGGGTTCCATGACCAGACTCACTGAGTCCAAGAACCAACTCGTCGAGTCCAAGGCAATCTTCAACAGACTCGCCAAGTTGTTCTTCCAACTCGCCGAGTTCATGCACATATTCATACAACTCGTCGAGTACACTCATGTGACTCACCGAGTATCTTCAGTTCTCAATCCATTCAGAGGCTTTTCAAGCCATGCAGGGTCTCCAATCCATAGATCTACCCTTCTACAAGCTATCCCTCACATAAAGTTGCAAACTTTACGTGATACCAAGGAGATATAAGCCCAAAACACCCTAGGGATTGGGTTTTAGACAAATAGGCTTTACCAACAATCCATGAACTAAAGCTTTATGACATTCTAAGCCATCATGAGTCTAGATCTGGAGTAGTAACCCAAGATTTAACTCCCAAATCCGAGATAGGTCTCAAAACAAGCTAAGGGAATTCCAAAACAACCACCAAGGATAACCAAAAGGAAATAGATTAAGATAAGGCTCCTTACATCAGAGATGTGCCCAAAACTGATGTAGATCACAGATCTACACAAGCCCTTGATGCTAACTTCCGATTTCTCAAGCTCCTTCTACCAATTTCCTCTTCTAAGCCCCTGATCTCCTCAACAATGAAGCCTCACATGAGTTTTGGGGTTTCTGGAACTCAAAGGGAAGGTAAAGAGGCTGAAGGAGGAACATAACATTCTTTATATAGGGCACAACCCCGGGATTAGGGTTTTTCTCTCTTCAGCACCAATTCATTGAGTCCGACTACCGACTCGACGAGTTGGTCACTTAGACCAAAATCCCGCTCCGACTTGGCTAGTCAGAATACCTACTCGTCGAGTCCCCTTCGTTATTTACACTTTACCCCTTGAACTCTTGATTCTGAATTGGGATGTTACATTGCCTTTCTTGGCCTTTCTGATTTCGGGTGTTAAAACTCTCCCCCACTTAAACTAAACTTCGTCCTCGAAGTTCGCTATGGCTAACTGACCTGTAATACACCTCCAACACCTTGCCTGGGAACACCCCCTTCCCATCTGACAATCCTTCCGGTACTCCCCGAGTACCTAGGCTAAATATTCTTGGGGTTTACCTCCTTTTCCTTTTGCGTTTCTAGCCTCCCCAAGGCTGCCCTCTATAGTTATCCATTTCCTTTATCATTGTGAGGAACGTACCCTTCACGATGACCATCACTCTAGCCACTTTCGGTGCCAGTCAGTATTATCGGTAGCACCAAACTGCCTGAAACACTGAACTGACTGAAACACTGAACTGCTATATGGTTGCTTCCCAAAATATCTCGAGACCTTCCTGGTCTCCAATCATTCGTCGGTTATCTGCAAAGTCGAGTTCCAACTCAACTGTGGAGTCCAAGGGCTCCTCACTCAGCCTCTCTAACGACTTCTTAACGAAATATTTCTCTGGAACTAGTTTCAACTAGTTATCCTGTCACTATGGCTCTAACAACCTCCCGCTACTATGAAATTGCTTTTATGAAGAACGACCGGGACCTCCCTGGTACCGACTTGACTGTCAACCGCCCGTAGCACCGGACACCTTCCCGATTGATGAGCCAAAGACACATGCTCCACATTCCCACATGATGTCTAAAGGACACCTCGTTTGACAATAATCGCCCTGGCGATATCTTTTCTCTCGACTCCTTCACTCCCTTGATCCATCCGATCATGACAGATTGACAACCTGTCGCCACTGAATCCGACGCAAAAATGAATGCCACAAGAAAAACTATGGTCTTACATCATACCCAACCTCCCTCGACCTGTCTTTTCCTGGTTAAACATGTCATGGTCCCATTACTGATAGAACCAATTCAAGTCACACTGTGATGGCTTGAGCTACCATCAACCACACCCCTTCATTACCTTGGTATCCTGCATTTGATGCCCTTGGCATCTTATGCTCCCAATCTCATCTTATTGAAACAAAATCCTATACTGAACATGCACGAACCCTGATTCGGAATCCTTTCCAAAACCAGTCGACACCCCGCTACTAACTCGAGGTTAATAATACCCCATAACTTCTGACGTCCCCTTCGTGGCCGATAGGCAATCACCCTTAGCCGATCCCTGAGACTACTAGTCTCTCATCTGGTCCAACCACCAGGTTTCCAGGTGATCAAAAACCAAGACTACCCAGCCGTAGCCATACTGGATCACGTGCAACTTATCCACAAGATCCTGCAACTCGAGATCCAAACCTTGACTCAACAGTCTGCACCATATCCATTCTGAAATCCCATACCCATCCGGGCTCGCCCATGAATAATCCATCGAATAATCCCTCCGATCCTGATTCTACCTAAGTTGTGGCTTTCCCACGACTTTGCAAACTGATCTATTGTAGGCCCAATCGCTTGAAGAACTCATGAATGATATGACTACCCCGTAGTCTTACAACACTTCCCATGCCATTCGATTATTAGTGAATGCTACAACCCCCTGTAGTCTGACAACACTCCCACTCTGATTGTCCATTAGTGAACGCTACGGCTCCCCTGTAGTCTTACAACACTTTCACAGTGAATGCTATGGCTCCCCCGTAGTCTTACAACACTCTAATACCACATGATCGTTTCCCACGGCCCTACTGCTCACCTATCAATCCGAACGCATATCACTGTTTAGCACCCACGTAGTCTATCCCCCCAAACTGAACTCAATTACCGACTGGAACACTACCTGTTTCCCTTCCCCGAAGCCTGCAATATGACGTCAGAAGGACGCGATCCAAATGCCGGGGAGTTTTCCAGAACTCCCATCCCACGATATCCGATACTCAGTCGGCCCCTAAGGCCACCTTTCCTCCCCAAAAGGAAAATTTGAGACGCATCTACGTCTCACACTCGCTTTTCTTCGGGATATATGAATAATTCTTCCCCACTTAGATTCGACTAAGTCCTCTTGGAACATGAAAATTGAAGGATTCCCACATCCTCTATCTCGTTCCAATGGTTAATTTGTTGACGGGCGGCGCCTAACAAAGCTAGAACACCAAGAATGACCCTTTCCAAAACAACACAACTTCCGAAAACTCGCTAACATATCTGAATCCCAACCACCTCAACGAATTTAGATGCTTTAAATACTATTACACTTGGTTCTTGCTGACCGAAGGTCGGATGGTCTAACCAAATCTTCGGCAACAATTCTCTCTTCCCTTGACAACCTCGGGAGCCTTTCCAACCATGACAGCTAAGGTTACTAGAACCTAGTCATAGTTTCCCTCATATAAGCCCTGGAACCAATCCAGGCCATGCCCAAAATGACACGCGCGTACTGAAAATTCTTAGATAACTGGAGTCGGTGCCCTCACTGCTCCCCGGTGATCGTCAAGTGGTTGAGTTGCTTGTCCCCCATCTGCCTTCAACGACAATATGACAAACTTGCCCCCTATGGACATTCCCTGCTGACGTTGCCAAACCTGCTACACCTGTAGCTACCCGGATCACCGGATAGCCTCCGACAATGACTCGGAGCGATCCCGGTATGTGCAGAATCCACTCTTCAAGATACGTCCATCTGAAAGCTCCTTGAAGATTCCTCGGTGCGCTGGTTGGCACCTGATACTCTTGCTAACTCGAACAATAGCAGAAATCCGAACCGAGGTCTCACTATCACATTCCCCAAGTAATATAAATTACCGGTACCACCGGAAATGACCGAAGATAGTATATCCACAAACATCTGGAGGACTCCTGACCATCTCCTCCTGAGTTACCTCGACCATCCGGAAAACATGATGCAACACTTCATCCCAATCCCAATGGCAATCCAATCCCTTGTAACGAGCTCCATCGCGTAGTTTTCGCAAGTGTTGCACCGAATCTGGCCCTGTTGGCCTCTCAAAAGATGATCCGAACTCCTGGATCCCCCTCCCGAGATCCTCCACTATAGGCACCCGGGCTGGTCCCCTTTTCCAAAGGTGATAATCAATCCCTGCTCTCGAACTCCAGAAATCATAACATTCAGGGTCTCGCACCCCGACACACTCACCTGCTCAATCGTTCATGGCCGATATGCAATAGATGGAGCAACCTATGCTCCCAACCAGTTACAAACTATCCCCAAGACAAAGTCTTTAACCCCGAAAGTGCAATAGATTGCACCATCAATCTTTGCCGCTTGATGCAAGAGATCCAATGCGAACTCCCAACCCTTGCAGTCCTTCTGCTAACTGGCTCTCTACCGGAGCCAGGACCAAACCCTTATCCTCCCCCTTGCGTGCTCATCCGCATTCTGCACTGCAGCTTTCCCCACAGTCCACTCGTAACCATGAATTCCTTTCCCAGGTTTCTTGGATTCTTCAAGACTTTCCCCGATTCGAGTATGGATCCTATGCTTTTAGTATTACGGGCCCAATACTACCGTCCACACATATCCATACTTTCCTCCGGAATCATCCAAATCCTCTAAGTCACCTACTTCCCCGATGTACTAAATGTCTGCTAGACAGCAACACAATATCCACCTAAGCACCTCGTAGGTCTCCCCTAGGCTCCCAATCACACCGAACCGCCTCACTACTCACTGGAGCATATCCTAGGCTTTCCTAGGTTCTCGACCTCGCCTTGCCATCAGCTGTCGAGGAACTCCTCACGATGCCAGTGATCTACCTCCTGGATATCGTCACATCCACTTAGTAGCTGACTCTCATCACTAAAGAGTTCCACAAAGCACAAAGAAAATAGCATTCATGCAGATGCACTCCTGACACTAATCTCATCCTAGGCTCATCCTAGGGTAATCTCCGACCCACAAACAATCAAAGAATATCCGGCCCACGTACCACCGCCCAAGTTGTCCACATCCACCCTCGCTGACGGCTGCCTTATGCATGCAAATTGTACGCAGAACAGGAAACGAGGCGTGCCAATTATTCTATGGCCATGAGATCCTAACCGTATATAATTTTAAAACATACACATAGCAGTTACCAATATTAATAATCATTCTCATTCTAGCATGGCATCCAACATCCCAAGGCTACAAACATCACATATCAGGCCAATCTATCACTGTATACTCAGCACTAGCATGCAAGTCTAAGAGCTCATATAGAATACAAAGGCATCCCTCCTAGCCCTAACTAGCATGCGATATTCAGATTCATAACCAAGTCATAACAAATAACAGATGTGGGTATTCTGAGGAAACTTACTTAAGCTCGACCGATTGAATGCACCACACCCTTTCTTTTCTTAGAAAACTTTTCCTTGAAAACATTTTCATTTAAAAAAACCTTCCAGATCCTCAATCTGAGTTCAGACACACCTGAAAGTATTTCCGAATCCCTTAAACCAAGGCTCTGATACCAACTTGTAACGTCCAAAAAATCAAGGGTAAAAATTTCATTTTTAATATACTAAAACATTGATACTATTTAATTCAAACAATCAAATAATAGTCAATCAAATCATTTAAGAGAGTTTATCCCAAAATCATTCATTGCAGAAATCATAGGTGTGTGCACTGCGATCAGCCCGATCTCTTCCTTTCCAAAACGATGATACCTGAAACCATAAACAAACCTGTAAGCATGAAGCCTAGTGAGTTTCCCAGAGCATACCATTCACATGAACCACATATCATATATCATGTTAGCTATAAAAGCTACACACATATCATATATATTGTTAGCTATAAATGCTACCATATATCACATAAGCCCTGCATACATAAAACGTGTAATAGTGCCATGGGCTACCCCACATGGTCTTTACCTAGGACTGCCATAGGCTCCCCCACATGGTCTTACATCTAATGCCATGGGCTACCCCACATGGTCTTTACCTAGGACTGCCATGGGCTACCCCACATGGTCTTACATCCAATGCCACGGGCTTCCCCCGGGGTCTTTCCTGCAAACCAAATAGCGTATCATGCATCACATAATATCTACACATAACACGTACATAAACCTATAAGGATGCCGTGGCTACCCCCAGGGTCTTATACCATTGTGCCATGGGCTACCCCACATGGTCTTCCATGCAAGTATCATAAAGACAACTTGCATATCACATAATTACCAGCATACCACCTAGCATTAAGCTAACTATCATATCAAACAACATAAGATGGGTCGGCCTTGGTGCCTTAGACCCATTGGTATGGTGAGAAGACTCACCTGCAACTGTCGGCTGAAGAAATAAGATCACACTGCTCCATCCACCGACACAAACTTCTCCACAGGTCAACACCAAATAACTGAACTCAATAAATACCAATAATTACCAAAATACCCCTAGAAGTTAACTGTTCAACTCTTGGTCAAATTCAAAGTCCTTAGTCAAAGTCAAACTTCCTGACTGACTCTACTCGCCGAGTCAACCCGCTGACTCGTCGAGTCCAAGAATCTTCGAGTCCCATCCTGCTCAACTCACCGAGTCATCCCTCGACTCACCGATTCACAACTTAACCAGAAAAGGTTAGGGTTCCATGACCAGACTCGCCAAGTCCAAGGCAATCTTCAACAGACTCGCCGAGTTGTTCTTCCAACTCGCCGAGTTCATGCACATATTCATACAACTCGTTAAGTACACTCATGTGACTCGCCGAGTATCTTCAGTTCTCAATCCATTCAAAGGATTTTCAAGCCATGCAGGGGCTCCAATCCATATATCTACCCTTCTACAAGCTATCCCTCACGTAAAGTTGCAAACATTACATGATACCAAGGAGAAATAAGCCCAAAACACACTAGGGATTGGGTTTTAGACAAAGGGGCTTTACCAACAACCCAAGAACTGAAGCTTTATGACATTCTAAGCCATCATGAGTCTAGATTTATAGTAGCAACCCCATATCTAACTCCCAAATCCGAGATAGGTCTCAAAACAAGCTAAGGGACTCCCAAAACAACCACCATGGATAACTAAAAGGAAATAGCTTAAGATAAGGCTCCTTACCTTAGAGGTGTGCCCAAAACTGATGTAGATCACAGATCTACGCAAGCCCTTGATGCTAACTTCCAATTTCTCAAGCTCCTTCCACCAATTTCCTCTTCCAAGCCCCCAATCTCCTTAACAATGAAGCCTCACACGAATTTTGGGGTTTCTGGAACTCAAAGGGAAGGTAAAGAGGCTGAAGGAGGAACATAACATTCTTTATATAGGGCACAACCCCGGGATTCAAGTTTTTCCCTATTCAGCACCAACTCATCGAATCCAACTACCGATTCGACGAGTTGGTCACTTAACTTGCGACCAAAATCCCGCTCCGACTCGGCGAGTCAGAATACCTACTCGTCGAGTCCCCTTCTTTATTTACACTTTACCCCCTGAACTCTTGATTCTGACTTGGGATGTTATATTTCCTTTCTTGGCCTATCTAATTTCGGGTGTTACAGATTTGGATAACATCATTGCTAATAATAAAGATATTGAGTCAGATGAAAGGACATATTGCAGAATAATATGAAAACAACTAGAATCTTATGGTTTACTCTTCCACATGATATTTTTCGATTGGTGAGTTCTCTTTCTATTGCTAAATAAATATGGGATAAATTAAAGAACTTGAATTCTGTAGATATTGATCTAACTCATTCTATTCAAACTACACTTCATCTAAATTTAGTTCTTTTGAGCAAAAATATGATGAAACAATTGATCAAACTGTTAATCGTTTTAATCATTTGTTGAGTAGAATGCTTAAACATGACTTGAAAAGAAAATCAATTGAAGAAAAAGTTACTTTCCTAAATTGTTTAAGATCTGAATCAAAATATATTGCACGAACTGTAAAAGCACATGAAAAATTCAAAGAATATTCTTTTTCTAAGATGGTAGGAATTTTAAAATTTCATGAGACTGAGGTTCTTAAGGATGTAAAATCTATTCCAAATGTTGGTCCATTGGCAATTTTTGCGAAAGTTGAGGGTTCAAAAGTAAAGAAGTCCAAAGTAGTTGATGATGATTAACGTTCCAATGGTACAGATGAGGAATTCACAAGTGAAATTAAATTCTCATGGTCAATAACACTAAGAAATGTTTTAAGAAAACTTTTGTAAGTTGAAATGTAACAAGTCCATCATAGGTGATAAGAAGGGAGGAAACGTGAAGAATCAAAACTCAAGTTCTGAAAAAGAGAAAGAAGAAGGATACAAGTCGTATAAAAAAAGAAAAGAGTGAGAAAAAACAAGTCGAAGACTCTGGATATGATTATAATTACTGACATGGTAAAAATCATTTCTCAAAAGAGTGCATGCTGAGGAAACAACATGAGAAAAAGGATAAAGTAAAAGATGAAGATTATTATGTGCAAAGAATTGAAGTACTTCGCAAGTCAAAGTTAAGTGGAAAAGTGTTTCATGTTGGTGAAGATGACAGTCATGATGGCAATGTTGAAGTCTGGTCAACAGACTCTAACGACGATGAGATGAGGAAACCAACTCATGGGGAATGTTACATTTTGAAAGAATCCAAAGATGTAAAAGAATCCAAAGTTGCAAAAGGAGTTGTTATTGCGAAAGGAGGCAAATGTCTTCAGGTCAACAATGTGAGTTTAGAAATTCAGGAATATTTTACGGATGAACATGCTACTTCGGATGTTTGTTTATCCACAAAAAGCATTCATGAACATATAGGTGAAAGTAAGAAGGTGATAAATATGGTACATTCTATTCTTGAATCTCTTAATATTCCTATTTCTTATTATGATTATGAACTAAATAAGTTTCGTGATACAGTTTCTGATTTTAGTGAAAGCTTGAAAGGCACTCGTATTAGAAACTCACATCTTGATGATAGTCTTAGTATGATCTAGTTTAGGAAAGATGACAGGCGGATGAAAATAAAAGAGTTGACAACTAAACATCTTAGATCAAATGATGATATGATTGTTTAAAAAAGATATAATAGGGCTTTGTTGAAAAAATGTAATATTTTTTGTTCAATAACTAGGTGTTTGTACAATAATATCACACAACTTTATTTTAACTGTGAAATTGGTGAACATTTGCATAAGATGATTTTTCCTTCTCTTGAATTTAAAGAAGAAGAAATTGATGTTGATTGTTAAAATTGCAAATCTTTGGTATCATCTGACGAATCTTTGCATGACTCATATAAGGTTAGACTTGAAATGATTGAGGAATTCATAAAATTTAAAAGAGAACAAATGAATGATGAAGGATATATTTGTAGAAGTGGACAAATAAAAAATCAAAATAAATTCAGTGAAGAAGTATAACGCACTGTGTCAGAAATTGAAACTGGAAGAAAATCAATATTGTGAGAATGATTTTGGATTTGATGAAAGAGAAATGAGTAAAATTTTTGTTGAAGATGAAATTGATTGTTCTTCTTTTGTGAAAAATATTGATGAACCAAAAGAAAATTTGATCTGTGAAAATCAATTGAATTTGAACAGTTCGTTGAAATTCAAGGTTTGAAAATTTTACAAGAAATGGCTGTTGTTTTCCCAAAAGTTCATAAAACACCAAATCAAGTTTTTGTTCAGAAAGGACTGGACAAAGTTGATACTCCCGAATTGACATCAATTGTTAATACTGATAATATTAATTCTTTTTATGATTAATTTTAGTCTAAACCAATTGATAATTGTGAAGAAACGAAAGGTCTTTCAGAAAAAGACATCATGGAATATGAAATGGACAAACATTCCAGAACCCTTGAATGATGTAACCAATTCACATAATGGTGCTGGAACAAGTGGAACAAAAGATATTTTGAATTATGGTTGAAAGGATATTGGTGTGTTGAATACTTTTAAATGCAAGTAAAAATTGAATAATCAAACATCTGATGTTTAAAAGAAAGCAAAGAAAAAGGCAACGAATGCTCGTTACAAAAAGATTTTGTTAGAAAGAATGAATTTTTGGAAACAAAAGGAAAAGTGTTCATATTATGTTAATAATTAAAAGAATATTGATTCTTGTTCTTTATATGATAAGAATGATCAAAATTTTATTAATTCATTAAGATATTTTAGTAAAAAATGATATTCAACACAAATCAAAAACACAAAGTCTCATTTTGGTCATAATTCGTCTTATTTAAAGAATTCAAAATCAAGCAAACAATTTCAAAACAAGTGTTTGTTCGTAATAAATCAATTTTTGATCAAGATGTTATTTTAATGAGTTATGAGGCAAAATTATAGGTAGAAGAAAAATAATTTTTGAAAAAGATCAATCCAAAAATAAAAGCTAAACTTTAAAAGAAAACTCCCATAAATGAGATAAATCTTTGTGATGCCAAAACTCAAGTTTTCAAAAGAACACTTGATGAGAATAAAGTATTGACTAAAAAATCATTTTGGATTGACAAAACTAAGATCTATCCTGTTTCTATCTCAGTATTAAAATTGTCACAAGGGTCTAAGCTGGTTTGGGGTCCTAAAACTGTGTGATTTCGCAGGTGATACGTGACGAGCAGTACGATTAGGAATGGTATATTGATAGCGGTTTCTCATGTCGCATAACAGGAAGGAAATCACAATTGATGGAAGTTATGAGTTTGAAGGATGTTGGAAGAGTAAAATATGGAAATAATGCAATTGGTGAAATCAAAGGATACAAAATAATCACTAATGGAGAATTTACCATGCGTAAGGTGGCATATGTGGAAGGATTACAACACAACTTAATTAAAGTTTCTTAGTTTGTTGTAGGCTCTGGTATGAAAGTCTCGTTTCATGAAGAAGGCTCATAAATCATCAACAAGGAAACTAAAAAGGTAATTCTTAAGTCAAAAAGGAAAGGCAAAATGTATCCTCTTAACTTGAATCTAATACAATGGAAACCTTCAATCTGTTTGCATGCGAAAGCTTCTTTGGATGAAACTTGTTTATGGCACAGGAGACTTTTGTATCTCAACTCAAAAATATCAACAAGCTTGTTCTTGGTGATCTTGTGCGAGGTCTTCCAATTCTGAAGTTTGATAAAGATCATTTTTGTGCTGCTTGTGAAATGGAAAAAAAGTAGAAAGAATCATTCTTCAATCACGAATACAAAGATCATTCAACCACTCGAACTGATTCATATCAATTTGTGTGGTCCATCTTTAATGAAAAGTATTCGTGGTAAATTTGAAACTACACAAAAGGTGATAGATTTTGTGAAGCATACTGAGTTGTAGTTGCGAAAGCCTGTTCGAAAGATTAGAAGTAACAATGGAACCAAATTCGAAAATCAAGCATTTGAGGATTTCTTGACGAACAAAGGAATTAGTCACAATTTTTCATTACCTTACACTCCATAGCAAAACGGTGTAGTTGAAAGGCAAAATCATTTTTACTGTCAAGTTGCAAGGACAATGTTATCATTTGTGAATACTCTATTATATTTTTGGGCTGAAGCAATAAGAGTTGCATCTAATTCTTGTAACATCCCTAAAACCATGACCACAAATTTGCTTTTTAAAGACATTAAATAAGTCATAAGTATCAAATCATTTCATTTGTAAGCAAATTTTTATATCAAATTAGAGTATCATCTCAAAACATATTCTTTTTATCAGAGTAAACATCCCAGACTAAAATTGCTTGGTGTGTGTACAATACGATCCTCCCGAGCTCTTCCCTTTGCTACCGGAAGTACCTGAAAACCAAAACTAAAAGCCGTAAGCACAAAACTTAGTGAGTTCCCCAACCTACCACATACCACAGATGCATAACCACATACACATAACCACATACTGGGCCCTCGCCCGCTGCATCGGGCCTTACCCGACATCAGGCCCCTCGTGGCATCGAGCCCCACTCGGTATACATATCTGTCTCTCTTAGTTCCTACCTATATTTGGGCCTCGCCCGCTCTAGACATACATTTAATCAAATAACATACTAGCGCATAAAGAAAACGTTCTCTACTGTACTCCTGTACTAAGGCCTCGCCTATCTTGAGTCCCACCATTGGTCTACTACTAATGAGTTATGGAACCCCATCCACACTCCTGCTATTAGTGAGATACGGGCCCACGCCCACACTCAGTTCTCTCCTATCACGGGCCTCGCCCCTACTATGCTAATATTGAGATATGGAACCCAATCCATACTTAGCTGTTGATGAGATACGAGACCTCGCCCACACTCACCTCCCTATCAGGCACATACCAGTATCATAAAGACAAGAAGTATAATCTATCATGCACTTATAAACCTTCCTTGAGCCCCACCTGACATCGTAACCTAGTTCAGAACATATACCATATAAACGTACTTCGGGCTTACCCCGACATCGGACCTCGGTCGGGATCCTCTCATATTGACACGTACAAGAATCACAAAGACTTCCAGCATACAACATTCCTTGGGCCTTGCCCGTCATCGGATCAAAACCCGGCACATATACAATAAGTGCCTAGGGCTAACTCCCGAGTCTTCCTACGATACATAAATATAATGGGCTGGCATTATGGCCGTAGACCCATGCACACAGTGAGGAGACTCCCCTCACACTACCGAAGACTAGCTGAACACTTCTGCTTGCTAACCGACAATTCCTGAACTGCTAATCCTTCGGCTCCTCGAACTGTTAATATTCAAAATAATACTTAGACCACAATACCCTCAAAAGTCAAACCAGGTCAAAGTCAACACTCCAAGTTGACTCAACTCACCGAGTTGACCCACCAACTCATCGAGTCCGACAATCCACATGTAACTCTGGACTTCGGTCCTACTCGCCAAGTCTTCCTTGAGCTCATCGAGTTCACCTTCAAACACGTCGGGACCCTTGTTAACCTGACTCGCTGAGTTCACCTTTGAACTCGTCGAGTCCAACTTCATAACATAGGGATTTTGCCTTGGACTTGCCGAGTGCATTCCTTGAACTCGTCGAGCACAAAAATCTTCAAGTCCATAATGAACCCAACTGGCTGAGTCCTCTACCAACTCAACACACACTCGCTATCAGAAGGTGTTTGGGCAGAAAACGGCCTAACTTGTCGAGTCCTTAGAGCAACTCGTCGAGTCCTTTTAAGTCCAATTCTACCCAGATGATTTCAGTCAAACACAAAGCATCCAGGACCCAGATCTAACCTTCTAGGGTCAAAATAACACGCAAATCCTCAACCTTCATATCCGTGCATGGCCCTTTTTGCTTATAAGGCCATAACAACATCTTTAACCTTTTATGGGGAGTTATAATGGCATAAATCTTGCACCTTTATGAATTAACCACCCTAAATACATCCATATCTGAAAGGAACTTGCTTGGGGACGTCCAAATCCTAAAAGCAACCATTTGGACCAAAGTCTTCAAAAAGGGGAAAAGAGTAGATCTAATAAACTAAGGATCTTGTTAGAAACTTGATTACCAGAAAATGTTGAGATTGAGAAGTTACTTCTGGATCCACAAGACTTTGCTTGAGCCTTCAAGTTTCCTCTTCTTCTTCTTGACTTCAAGAACACCCAACACTCTCAAAAATGGCTCACAAGCATTAGGGTTTCGAGATCTAGGGTTCTGGTCTTGGAGGTTGGAGGAGAGACCAAGAGGAGGGGAATAAGATCCTTAAATAGGGTACCAAGTCCTGAATTTAGGGTTTTCCAAACCTAGACCAACTTGCCGAGTCGGTACCCTGACTCGTTGAGTAGGTCACTTAACCCGCGACCCAACACACACTCCTACTCATCGAGTCATCCCAACAACTCGATGAGTTGCTTCCTGATTTTGAGATTTTCCATCCTTTCTAGGTTTTCTAAATTTGGGGTGTTACAACACTCCCCCATGTAAACTAGACTTTGTCCTTGAAGTCCGCTTCGGTTAACAACCCCACAACCTCTCCCGACACTTCTAATCGCCGCATACCTTGCCCGCTCGGCTCAATTCTTCAAAATATCATCCTGAGGGCAATCCATTCACTACAACCTTCGAGTATAACACTCTTACTTAACCGGTAATCCTTCCGGTTCTTCTCGAACACTTACACTTGACATCCAAGGGGTTCACCCCCTTTACCCTGAGCTATCAGCGGCCTTCCTAGGGAAATTGTATTTTTATGTATTGTTTAGCTGTTTACGGTCGGTGAGTGAGTTTACATCCGTAAACCCGTTTACGGCCGTAAACCCTGTTTACGGCCCATGTTTCCCGTGTGTATATATATAGGGGTGAGGGGAGTGAGGAATAGAGAATGAATACCATGGTGCTTAAGTGTGTGCATTTGAAGGTGTTCTGGAGAGAGAGAAAAGAGAGTGTGTGTTAGTGTGTGTGAATCTTGTATCCGGATCTTCATTCTAATCATATCATACATAGATTCATCATCATCATCTTCTTCTTCTCCTTCTCTTCTATTTGATCTGACATCATCCGTTTGATTGGGATTCCGCACCATCAAACGGATCTGATTGATGCACAAGCAGATTTGGGACCTTACATTGACTGTGAACGAAGAAAATCTTTACCCAATATCATACTTCTTTTATATTAAATAATTTTGATATCACGAGATTTCTAATTTGTTGTATTTATTATTCTTGATTCTCTTTTATTCTACAACATCAAGTTTATTATGCTAGTCACAATTTACAAGAATAGATGAAATTATTCTTTAGCTTTAAAGGGTGGATCAGTGATTCAAAAACAACTTCAAATTGAATTGGCAAGTTTTAATATTTGAAAATTCAAATTTCCATCCATGGTGCGTATTTTAAGGGGATGTGATGTCATCAACAATAATCACGAGACAAAAATTTTATGTTGCAATCTTGATGAGCTAGCAGACGCTTGTTGGTCCTTTTCTACATGATTATTGGCATGGGAATTTTTGCTGATGTCTGAAGACATGAGTATTAAATGCATGAATGGAGGTTTTACCTAACCATTTATGCTAAAAGGTTCAAATTCAAATAAACCTATTGGATTTCCAACAATATATAAACCTAAAGTGTTCTCCATTTTTCTCTTTATGCTTCAAGAACATTCAAAGGCATTTGAAATATTTTCTAATTATCAATGATTTTCAGTGTTTCTTGCTCTTCATTTCTTCAAATTGCATCCTCTGAACAAGTTTCATTCATGGATCAATCTGCAACATCTATCATGATGAGTATCAATCCTAATCAGAACATGATAGCCGATGTCGATGCTTTGAAGTAAACCATAGTTATCCGACCTTTGATCGAATGTCTTAATCATTAAAAATAAAAATTTGAGAATGTTTTGATCTCTGCCTTATAAATGGCTTTTCGACTGCAATATACAAGAAGAAGCTTAAAGTGATGAATTTTGAAATTCATGGTCATAAAACTTACGTCACTAAAGGTAATTGTTGTAATATTTTAGGGTTAGCACCTGTGGAAACTTCAGTGAATCCTAATTTGGTGGCTTCAACAAGAATAATTAGGGCATATCATCAAATGGGGTATAATTCGGATTTAACTGTCCTTTCTAAATTCTAGAAGTCTGCATTACCACTAATTTTGAATGCTTTGTTTACGATTTTATTAAAGTGCTTTTCGGAGAGGGTGATTGGATCATATAGTGCTAGTAGGGTATTTCACACTTTACTCTATGGTTTATTTACTGGAGATAATGTTGAATTTGGTCAAATTCTTTGGAATCAGTTTGGGCAAATTCCTAATTCTGAATATAAGGACTAAAATATTTCTTGTGCTCGTTATTGGTCGATTGTGGTGAGGCATGCCCTAAATCACTATAAGGTTCCTTATATGACTGATGTAGTGATAACATAAATTTGAATGATGCAAACGTGATAGCATAAATTTGAATGATGCAAACTTCTACATATCTTACATCTGATTCAAAGAATTTTAACTTTTTTGGATCAATTCCTGAGGTTATGCTTTCTAGGGTTCCTATAGATAGTGTTATTATTCAAGCATAAAGGAAAATTCATTCTTTTAGAGAAAGGTCGATTCCTCCTTCTCTCCAAGATACTCTTGAGGTTGGTGATGTTCCTAAGAGATTCAGAATGAAATTGGAAGGGAAGGATACCGTTTATCAAGTTTCCAAACAAGAAAAGTCGCAAAGAAAATCAAATTCAAAGAAGTCAAAACCATCTGTTATTGATGAAGATTCAGAACAACGCACTTAAAGTGATATTTGTGTGGAGGATGTTCACAATGAAGAGGATACTACGAGCACTTCATAGGTTTAACCAAAATTTTTGAAGCCGGTTGCCACTTTTGAACTAGGAAAGCTATCTACTCCACCTTTCTCTTCGCAAGTTATTCCAATAGAAGCTACGACTCTGACTGAGTCAAATATTTTTAGGAACTTCCTGAATGATACTATTGAGAATCTTTGCAAGCACCACCAACATCTATTCTAACAACCACAATTCCGATTTCAACCACCGCTATTCTGATTCCTACTATCATTTTGGAACCAAATTTCACAACTCAACCTCAAACTACTCAACCTCTTCCACTGCCAATCTTTACTAATTTTACAACAAATCTATCTGTTTCTCAACTAATAACCACCAATGAAACTCCTCAAAAAGAACCGATTTCTAATAATGGTCCACCAAAAACTATTGTCCAATCATCATCTATTTATGAATTGATTCCAGCATATGTTCCTCTTGTACATGAAGAACCACATGTTTCTGATTTCGGGGCATAATGGATCTCCTTCCGTTTAGATGTTCATTTTATCACTCTTGAAGATCCAGATCAAGAATTACTGGTTCTCTTAAATATTTTATGCCACCAGCAACTACTTCTTGTTGATTGAAGATGCAAGTGAGGATTATGTTGATCCTAATTCTCTAATGACACATGGTGAGTATCATATACTGAACAAGAAATTAGATACTTTGTTGTGTTGTACTCGTACATGCTCAACCATAAATTTTGAGAATATGGTGACTACTTATCAATCAATCATGAAAGATCTGACTTCTACGAATGTGAAAACTTTTCAAGATCAAAAAGAATTAATTAAGGAAGCCAATACAAAAGTTGATTTGGTCAAAACCAAAGTTGATTTAGTTATTATTGTTGTGAAAGACTTATCTGAGAAGGTTAATTATGTTTTGAATGACTTTCAAGAAAAATAAGACACAAATATTTCGGAGGATGTGAATGAAATCAAGGGGTTTCATGAAAATCTTAATACTGAGAAAGAATATTTATATGGAATTTGTTTTAGGATTCAAAAAGACAATGCTGATAATCATACTTTTGTTTCCAATTTGATTTTTTTGTTGCAAAAGAATTTGGAAGGTGAAAACAAACTTTTGGATGATATTGTTGAGAAGAAACAAATTTTGAAAGTTCTGAAAGAAAAGTTGGATGTTGCTACAAGGGTTAATGAGAAAATGAATGAAGTGCTTTTGATGGTGAAAAGCAGAAATTTTGAGATCAATCGGCTTTTGGTGAAGATTGTTGAAGGAAAAGACACTCCATATGTGTATTATATTTCACAACTCATGGATGCCAAACTTAATCTTGGTCTTACTAATGTCAATCAATACATGGATGCTAAGCTCAATCCTATTCTCAACAAGCTTAATCAGCTCTCTAATGTTATGAGTAGCGGTGCTACTTCACAACAAGGGGGAGAGGGAACCAAACATGTGAATGTTAAAGAGTCTGTCAGTCCTGAAAATTCATCTTCTAGAATTCCAACTCCAATGCTCAATATTACAGATCCTTATTAGACAAGTACTATGGAGAAGTCTGATTCTTCAAAGATAATTGTTGAAAAAACGAACTACGGAATATAGATTAAAGGATTTCAAGGAAAAATAAAGCACTGGAAAGAAGGTTAATGTGGCTTTTGGTTCAGGAAAAAGAAAAGTGAATGTGATTTCGGAAGAGGATATGAATCATCTTCTCGCTGAGGAAGAGATGAAAGCTCAAGTTGTGAGAGACAAAGAGCTTGATGAGTTAAAAGCTCTTAAGGAAACTTTTGATCTATTAGATGCTGAAAAGCGAAATGCTGTTGAGATTGAAGCTTCAAAATGAGCACTATTTCCTTATTGGAATGTTGATCACATTGAGAAAGAAGCTGTTAAAAAGATAAAACCTTTTTACTTAAAGCTGCTAAACACATCCTTTTCGATGAAGAATGATCATGATTGTCAATTAGATTTACCAATGAATTCAAAGCTTTTTTGTTTCAGTGTTTAGATAAAGTTGTAGATGTTCCTTTGGGCAATGCTCCAACGAATAAAAAATTATTCAACTTTTATGCAATGCAGTCAAGACCACAATTTAAAATTTGGAGTTTGAAAATAATTTTTGGTTTGAAGGTTGGGAAACCTTTTGAACCAAAAGTTTTTAAGAACATAGATTTTAAAGGTTACAGAGGTGTTAATCAAGAGTTTTTTGATTTCCCACTTGCTGATTTTCCTCTGATGAGTCCATATGATTGGATAGTTCTAGTTCCTCTCAACATTGTTGCCATAGATTCATTGAAACATGAGCCTATTTTTCAATTTATGAGAAGAATGATAAAGGGTTTTATTCAAGAAGTATCAAAGATGGATGTGGAGATTTTAAAAGTGTTAAACAGGAAACTGATTCTAGAACCCTTCACATAACCTAGTGGATTGGAGTGGCTCAAGGTTGGATTTATTCAGAAGGATCCATGGGGAGTGGTTTACAAAAAAACATAGAATGGAGTTGAGTGAAATTGTATGATGTTCTTGAGAGAGAAGCACTTGTATCCAACAGCTTCACTTACCAATGTTCTTTCAAGAGATGAAGTTTTCAAGGTGAATAAATTAAGTGATGTGAAGGTGTTTGATGAGAAGAAGTAAAGACAACATTTAAAACTTGACACAAAGGGGAAATTGTTAAGTTTCAGATTTTATGTTGTGTCAAGTTTGTATGAGACTGTCTACATAGTTTACTTTGTGTTGTTATAAAGCCATCACTTTCATATGCGGGATTAGTTGTTTTGTATTTTGCATATTTTTTGTGTTTCTTTGCGGTTGACTTTGGTGTATTCCTTTATATATATATATATATATATATATATATATATATATATATATATATATACACACACACACACAGAGATATATATATATATATATATATATATATATATATATATGACTTATGTAGTAGATAGAGTATCTTTTGCATGAATAGTTCTCTACTCTTTTTTTCGAACTGTTTGCTTACTCTCTAATGAAATTGTGATCTTATTCACATTCTTGTGTTCTTAATAATTCATTCATATCTTCATGATTTTATCATATTAGAATTTATTCATTCCAATTATTCTAACAGTAATGACAGTTAATCTAAATATGCATCGTCGAATTATGTAAAAATAAAATTCTTCACAATTAGTATCAAACTTTTGTTGTAACGATGCAAGTGAGTAGGCTGAGATACATCAACACCTGTATCTATATGTAGCCAATGTAAACAAATAGTCTCACAAGTAGCCACATCCATAATATGATATTGATCCTCTATAGAAGATTAAGAGACAACATGATGTTTCTTACTTTTCCATGTGATAAGTGAGCCCCCAAGGACATAATCTAATAGTGGATTTTTGATCATTATGATAAACATCCCAATAACCATCACCATGGGCATGTATATCTAGAGAGGATCTTGAATGGAATAAGAGAATAGGAAATCGAGTTTCACAACCAACGACTCCCTCTGAAAGGTAGTAGGAACAACAACAAAATCGCTAACCACATTACTACATGTGTTATATCTAGGTGAAATAAATCCATCAATCTCGAAGCGGGTAAGCTAGTAGGTTTTCCAACATGGGTAGCAAGTATGGATATGGTAAAGAAAAGTGACAGAATGTGGAGAATGTGTATCAACTTCACGAACCTGAACACAACTTGCGCAAAGTATTGCTTCCTTTTTCCAAAAATTGACAAGAAGAATGACTTATTAGAAGGATTCAAGTGGAAAAGTTTTCTTGGTGTATATAGAGGGTACCATCAAATACATATGGTCGAAGGAGACGAGGTAAGATGACTTATCATATATATCAAGGAACATTTTGTTATAAAAATCAACTTATAGAACGTACGTGCTACATAGCAAAGGGCAGTGGATAAATTGTTCAAACAACAAATTGGACGAAATGTTGAAATATATGTTGAAGACAGGGTAATAAAGAGATGAGAAGACTACAACATCCTCGATGACATTAAAGAAACTTTAGACAACCTCTGACAAGGAAATATGAAACTAAATTCAAGCAACTTTCTAGGATACGTCCTATAAAAATAAAGGATTTATGCAAGTGTGTAAAGAATAAAAGTGTTAGGACAATTAAGATCACAAAGAACAATAAAAGTACAAGAATTTACTAGAAACTAGCATCACTGGGATTTTTTTGGCAAAATCTATGGAAAATTCACTCCTATTTTACAAGATCTTAAAAGATGAAATATACACTAACCATTTCAAAAAGAAGCCGAATATATTACATGTGCATGAAAACTTCAAAGCAACATTAGCAACATTGACAACCTTGAAGAGCTTGATTCCAAGAGAGACACTTATAAAATATTTATCAGTAAAATCTGCCCCCATAAGCACAACCCTTGGATCATATTTCAGATTAATCACATCCCTTTAAACTCCCTAATTACACTTATCATATATTTTTTTTCTTGATCCAAGCTCCACATGGTATGGTCTTCTTCCCCATGTCTCCTATATTCCTGGTCCATGATCCCTTTCACCCTTATAACTTCACCCTTCTCATGATGTAGTTTTCCAATAGTTTCTTGGTGGTTCATGTTCTTGCACACTTGATACCTTTATATACGACATCCTTTTCTTCAATTTTCATTGTGTTTGATCAAATAAGTACCTATTTACGGTTACTTAGCCATTGTTGTTCATTTCGTCGCCCACAACTTCCTACAACACGACTTTATTCTTCGACCTCTTCCTCATCGCCTTATGTACCTCATCACTTTCATATGATCTCTTTTTCTCACCAACTTACTTTATGATATACATATCTCTAGACATTTTTCAAGCCTTTCCATAACCATGATGTAACATCCAAAAATATGGTCCCAAAAATTTTCAATTTAATATTAGATAAAATTGTAGTTTTTTATATCATCGAAACATTTGAAATAAACCAGTGTATCAATTGTCATGAATTAGAGTACAACATCATAACAAAATCCTAATGGTGTGTGCAATGCAGTCATCCCGAGCTCTTCCCGTTAGAACCAGAGGTACCTGAAACATAAACTGAAAACTATAACCACAAAGCTCATTGAGTTCCCCCAAAATATTGTATACCATACATATCAAGCAATGATGAGATACGGGCCCCACCCACACTCAAGTAATACTGAGGTACTAGCCGCGCCCACACTCAGATCAAAATGAGATACGGGCCCCGCCCACACTCATGTAACGGGCCCTACCAAATAGACATACACATACAAGCACATACATGCATCACACAGAAAACATGTATAACCACATAATAATACAAGGGTTAGCCTTAGTGCCTTAGACCTGAAGAACCAAGTGAGGAAAACTCACCTCGAATACTGAATGATAACTGGATAAATCCCCGACCCGAAAACAACTCTACTCAACCCCTAAACAAAAACAATCCCTTAGATATCGATTATTATTTCAAACCCCTAAAAGGTCAAACTTGGCGAAAGTCAAAGTCAAAGTCAATGCTCCGAGTTGACTCAACTCGTCAAGTTATCCCACAACTCGCCGACTTTCCGTTAAGCACAAAATCACAATATTTTGATCCAACTCGCTGAGTTTCAATATAACTGGTCTAGTTCCTTCTTTTTCCACAAAAGCAGGACAAATCCATCTCAACTCGCCAAGTTCATTTAAGAACTCGTCGAGTTCTTGGATCGGCCAACCCACTTAATGCATTCAGCCATTATTCTTCCAACTGAAGCCCTATTTCCTAGATCTAGATTGATAATACGTCTAGGAGGGTAAAGTTTCCAACTTTACCCATTAAGAACCACCCTAAAGGCATTAAGCTTAAACCCTAATCCTAAAAGGATTATGTCTTAATCCAAAAACCACCATATCTTCAAGATAAAACTCATGAACACAGACCTGGACCATAAAGGCTAAAAGGTCACGTAAAGTCTTCAACTTTGGTTACATGCATGGCCAAATGAAGCTTAAGAGGCCAAAACAAAGGCTTAGAAGGTTCATGGAGCTCTTAGGGCCATAAATTTGGCACCTTTATGCCATGAAAGTTCCTTAAGACCCTGGATTTGAAAGGGTTTTTCCATATGGGACGTCTAACTCCCAATGACCACTTCTTTTGGACAAAAACAAGAAAAAGAACACTAAGATGAAGATCTAAGTATCCACAAAGAAAGGTTGTGACTTTTTACCAGAAAGATGTCGAAAATGAAGCAAGGATTCTTGATCTAACAGCTCCTTCTTGCATCTCCAAGCTCCTATTTCTTCCAGTGGCTTCAAACACACACAACACACTCAAAAATGGCTCACAAACACTCATAGATGCCTTACGGTTTCGAGGTTAGACTTTAAGACAGTGGAGACTGGAAACGAGGACAACTTATGGGGGCTTAAGTTGTTTAAGTAGGGTGCAAAACCCCAGAATTAGGGTTTTATTTCTTCCAAGAAACTCGTCGAGTTGAGGCCTCCCAACTCGTTGAGTTGGTCACTTAAAACATGTGGTCCATAACATTTCAATACAACAAGTTGGAGCTACCAACTCGTCAATTTACTCTACAAAATTGAATTATTTAGAAGTATACATACATACCAGGAACCAGGCCTTAGAATTCCCCCCCCCCCCCCCCCGAATTGTCTCAGACTTCATCCTTAAAGTCCGCTTCCATGAATAATGCTACCTCATCTTCTCTTCCAGTTCCCATGTCCACTCCGACCCTTGGCGGAGCAACCACTGCACCTTCACCAACTGCACAACCTTGTTCCTCAAGGTTTTCGTTTTCCAATGTAGAATTGCCACTAGCCTCTAAACATAGTCCAAACTGTTATTCACCTGAATATCCTCCAAGCGCACAACTGCGAAATCATACACTAAACACTTCCATAGATGAGAAACATGAATGGTGCTATGGATCTGACTAAGCTTGGATGACATATCCAATCGATACACAATCTTGCCTACCTGAGCCAAAAATCTGAACGGACCAATGTACCTGGGTCCAGTTTGCCTCGCCTCCCGAACCAGATGACACCTTTCCAAGGTGACACCTTTAGTAGAACCATATCTCCCACTTGGAACTCCAAAACTGACAGGCACTTGTCGGAATAGATCTTTTGTTGACTTTAAGTTGTCTGAAGCCTGCTCCAAACCTGTTGAATCATCTTTGTAGTCTTGAGTACCACCTCGGTAGTCTTTATGACTCGTTGACCAACCTCGCCCCAAAAAATCGGGGCCCTACATTTCTTCCCTTAGAGCATCTCAAAAGTACGTCGATCAATGCTAGCATGATAGTTTTTGTTATATGAAAATCCTGGTACAGAAGATATGTATCTGAACTCCCACCAAAATCTAATACGTACGCACACAACATATCCTCAAGAGTTTGAATCTTCTGCTCATTCTGCCATTCAGTATGGGGGTGAAAAGTTGTAATGATATGGAGATGAGTGCCCATCTCGTCATGAAACCACTTCCAAAACCTGGAAGTAAAGCGAACATCCTGCTTTGAAACTACTGATATCGGCACCCAATGACGTGCCACCACCTCTCGGACACATATCTTGGCTAGCTTCTCTGCAGAAATACTCTCCTGGATCGTAATGAAATGTGCGCTCTTGGTCAATCAATCCACGATGACTTAATATAATCCACTGCACGCACTGTCTTGGGAAGCTTCATGATAAAAACCATTGTGATGTCTTCCGATTTCCATATAGGAATCTCCAACAGTTGCATCTTGCTGAGAGTCGCTGATGCTCAGCCTTGATTTTTCTTCAAGTCAAGCACCTCTCCATAAACCATGCTATATCCCACTTCATGCATGGCCACCAACAATCAGGGAGAAGGTCCCTATACATCTTCGTCGCCTCATGATGAATGGAGAATCCGACTTGTGAGCCTCCTCCATCAGAACTTGGTGCACACTGCTCCAATAAGGAACCCATACCCTCAGATACAGGGTTACCAATCCATGACAATCATCATTGAAGGAGGCCACCTGGCCCACAATTCACTCACACTTCTAGCGCTCCTCCTTCATAGCCTTAACCCGAGCTTCCTGAATCTGTTCCAGCAACGGAGTACTCACTGTCATCTTCAAAGATATATCCCTGATCGGAGCCACGACCGCCTTGATGATGAGAGCATCGACCACCACATTGGCCATCCCCGGGTGGTACAGGATCTTGTAATCATAAACCTTCACCACATCTAACCAACGATGCTGTCTCATATTTAGATTCAGCTGATCCATCAAATACCTCAGACTCTTGTGGTTCGTGTAAATAGTACAGCAAACCCCATAGAGGTAATGCCGCCAAATGTTGAGGGAAAAAACCATTGCCTCCAGCTCTAAATCATGTGTC
Organism: Lactuca sativa; assembly: GCF_002870075.4. Classification (NCBI taxonomy): domain Eukaryota; kingdom Viridiplantae; phylum Streptophyta; class Magnoliopsida; order Asterales; family Asteraceae; genus Lactuca; species Lactuca sativa. The sequence goes on along the minus strand of NC_056630.2, from coordinate 294,167,493 downwards.
GGGTAATTCGCCTCATGAGGCTTCAGCTCCCTCGAAGCGTAAGTAATCATACGCCCCCGCTGCATCATAATTGTACCAAAACATGTGATCGAAGCATCACAATAGACCAAAAAATCATCGACACCCTCAGGCAGGATCATGATCAGCGCCTCGCACAATCGCTGCCTAAGAGTCTCAAAAGTTGCCTGCTGCTCAGGCACCGTATGAAATGTCACCGACTTATTGGTCATTCGGGTCAATGGAAAACCAATCTTGGAGAAATCCTGGATGAATCTCCGATAATAACCCGCCAAACCAAGAAAACTCCGAATCTCAAATGGAGACCTCAGAACCTCCCACTGCAACACAACCTCGACCTTGGCCGGATCGACCAGAATACCCTTCGGTTGACGAGGTGTCCCAGAAACTGCACCTCACGCAACAAGAACTCACACTTGGAGAACTTTGTGAAAAATCTCTCCCTCCTCAATGTCACCAGTACCTCCCTCAGGTGCTCCTCGTGCTGCTCCTGTGCCTTGGAATAAACCAGGATATCATCGATAAAGACTATCACAGCCCGATCCAGTATCAGTCTGCATATGCGGTTCATGAGATCGATGAACGTCACAGGAGAATTGGTGAGCCCAAAAGGAATCACCACGAACTCATAATGGCCATAGCAAGTCCGAAAAGTTGTCTGCTGCACATTCTCGTCCCTCACTCGCATCACATGATAACCCGATCATAGATCAATCCTGGAGAACGAAAATGCACCCTGAAGCTGGTCGAAAAGATCATCAATCCTTGGGAGTAGATAATGGTTCTTCATCGTTACCTTATTCAACTTCGGTACTCAATACACATCCTTTGGGATCCATCCTTCTTCTTCACAAACAAAATCGGGGCTCCCCAAGGCGAACTGCTCGGTCTAATCAATCCGTTACCTAACAACTCCTGTAGTTGTGTAGAAAACTCCTGCATCTCGGGAGGAGCCAACCGATACAGTACTTTGGCTATCGAAGCTGCACCTGGAATCAAATCGATCCAGAACTCCACCTGCCACTCCAGTGGTACCCCATGCAAATCCTTCGGGAACACATCCGGGTACCCTCGCATAATCGGCACATCATCCACGATCGCCTTACCCTTATCCCAGGTATCCATGACATAGGCGACAAAACCTGCACAACCCTGATGAAGGTAGCACCTGACCCTTGCTACAGAACACATGACCGGCCCACGTTGCGATCTCTGAACCTGATTCACCAACACTCCCCTACTAGGCGTCCTAACACGAACCAACAGCTGCTCCCAATCGATCACTGCCCTATTGGGGCTCAACCAATCCATGCCCATGATAACCTTGTGTCACACCCCCGGACCAGACGGCGGAAACGTCTAGAGGCGGGTGACTTCATTGTGCAGTATCATAACAATTGAATATGAATGAAACAGAGCAATCCAAAAGACATACATTGAGATGAAAAACTTACATTGTTTACATATTGTATTTGTTCTTCGGATTACACAAAAGGTACATAAGTAGAAAAGAATCCAAACTACAGCTGAATAGCCTTGCATCAGCATCCCTTGTTACCTGCTTACTAGATCTCTGAGAATACAAGTCGTTTTGAAAAGCGTCAACTAAAAAGTTGGTGAGTTCATAATCATTTTTGTACAAAATCGTTTACACTTGTTTAGAATCGTTCTCGTTGTACTTTCAGAAAATCAGATATTTTCTATGAAATCGTTTGAATTCTTGCCTTGGAAATCATGGTTATATGTGTGCATGACATTACATCTATTCGTCCTTATAAGGAGTGATTTTGAAAAGTAGTGTGATTTGTAATAGCGAGTTGTGTCCGAGAATAGTTCCTTTGAATAGTAACAATCAACCGTCTCAAGAAAAATCCCTTATTTTCCAAAAGGAAATATGGTTAAAAATCTTGTTCCTCTTATCGAGTAAAATTGAGTGTGTGTTCTATTTTATCATTATCGAAACCGTAGGAAAATCGTTTTCCCCAGAAAATCCTATATTTTCTGCTGTAAAATAATCGTAAGTTCTGGTTTGTCATTATCGAAATCGTAGAAAATCGTTTTCTCTAGAAAATTCTATATTTTCTGTTATAAAATATTCGTGTGTTCTAGTTTATCGTTATCGAAAATCGTAGAAAATCGTTTTCTCCAAAAAACCTATATTTTCTATTATAAAATATTCGTGCGTTCTAGTTTATCGTTATCGAAAATCGTAGAAAATCGTTTTCCATGGAGTCCTACGTTTTTTACTTTGTAAAATAGCAGTATTTCGACTTTGTGCTTGTTAGGAGAAAGAATCATCATGGCTATTGTGGACATTCTACGCGATGAAGAAGGACAATCAACACAACAAATGCGGACCATCACCTTCACGTGTAGGACAGTCAACACAACGTGCCAGAATTTATTTATAAGGTTTTCCTTACATAAATTTCTAGTTAATATAACATATTCTAGTGAGTCGTTATAACCATACTAATCATGACGGAGTGCATGTTTTGGCGTTTCTCACACGCCCTCGGTTTGTAAAAAGACATTTGTCACCCTAGACTCGCTTGTCTAGCTGTAGCGAACAACGAAGGTGCGGGGTGTCAAACCCGTATAGATCTATACACAAATTCCCGCTCTCCCTCAAGGAGACTCTGGCTATAACTCCTTACAAAACTTAGACGTACACTAATATTTTTATATTTAGGTACTTTTGAGATTTGTCTTACAAGAATATTAACAACCTTTTGAGCAATTGTTAGAGATCCATTATTTGTTAGATAAATAATGAAATTCGTACTCTTTGAATAGAAATATCGTTCTCGTTCCATATCGTTGATTGTGCTCGTTAATCGGGTGCTTGTGTTCGTTCCTTTTTGTTTATTGCAAAATGAGTCATTTTAGTCAAAAGAAAAATGTCAAGTTATAATTTATATAAATTTATAACTACTGGTTATGACACACATTTTCTGTTTTATGACATATTGAACATTACTTGTGTTCTTGGAGGTTTTATGACAACAGCTTCTGACATGCAAATGTTTCTGTCATAACGGCTTTGCTTGTATATTTTCTTGACGCAAAATTTTATGTTGAATATTTATAAAATATCCCTGATAGTTTGCAAAATAGTCACAAAGTTTCTATTTTCGAAAAAATCACTAGAAATAGTGTCGACTTGGTAAGATCCCTTTTGTAACTTTTTATCTTTAGACATGAAAGCATAGATAAAGGGGTTAAGTTGGACACACTCAATAGTGGGGAGGCTCTTTTGTTCAAAGTATCCTCTGTTCTTTATGAAATTTAGAAATCATTCGTTCATGAGTATATTACTAAATAATAATTTAATAATATTTCACACACACATACAAACATACATATATATGTAATCATTTAAGAATCTAGGCAGGATCTGACTTGTATTCTCCCCCAAAAACATTAAAACATTGAAAAAGGTGGGGTATGAAGCTCAACTTGAGTTGGTTGAGGAGTTGTTTGGAGTTATGGAGAGAAGATCTCAAGCTTAAACTCTTGCTGAGACGAGGAACTTCCCTGGGAGGGATGCTTTCCTTAAAATTTCTTAGGAAGAAGTTGATAAATTTCCTTTTAGCAAGATCCTCTGTTCTTGCTTGAAGATGAGTTTTTGAGAGGAAATGGGGAAAAGTGAGAGAGAAAGTGGAGTCTAAACTCCCTCACTGTCGTTGCTTTGAAGTAGAAGGAAAAGGGAGGAATCTTTGGTACATGGGTATCTGGTGGTCCATGCATGGGTATTTGATTGGTAAAACTTGGAATACTGTGATTTGAATGGGAAATGAGGAATTTCATCAAATCACAAGGTCAATCCCTTTGTCCTTTTCTTGAGTTAGAATAAGTTTTTCCTAAATCCCAAACTTGTATTTTATGTAAATATAATTTAAATAATTAATTTTGGCATAAAATAAAGGTTTTAGGGGTCTTAGTTAAGAAAAACACAAGTTTGGTGGGATCCCCGACCTCAAAATACCCCAAAATGAAGAAATTGTCCGGAATAGTCCAAATTTCGGTGCTAAATAGTGAATTCCAGAGCTAAATGCTAATTTCCGAAGCTCTAAGTTAAATTCCGGAGCTATATCTTAAATTCCGGAGTGGAGGGTTTGGTCTGCGAGGGTCCGAAGCTGGGTGGCAAGGAGTTCCGGAGTCGCTGGACAAGTTCCGAAGCAAACAGTATTTTTCGGAGGGCTGTTCTCAGATTCCGAAGTCAGAAGCGATCAGTGGTCTGGACCGAGGTGCTTCCGAACCGAAGTGGGGTAAGGACTTCCGGAGCTGTGAACCTATCTGGATGAGAGGCTTCCGAGATGAGCTTCCTCTTGGCCTCCTTAGAAGACCTTCCAGACTAAGAGGTTCCGGACCAGGAGGGTTCCGACCAAGAGGTTCAGGACCAAGAGGAGTTCCGACTAAGAGGGTTCCAGACCAAGAGGTTCCGGAACAAAAAGGGTCCTTTTGGGGTTTCCTCTTCTGGTTTTGAGCTGTTTTCGACTAAGGAAGGTATTTAGGGAGATTTGAGAGAGATTTGATAGAGATTTGAGATACGTGGAGAGATTTGGGAGACATTTCACATACTTAGAGAGATTTGGGAGAGATTCACTATACTAGGAGAGATTTGGCATTCTTAGGGAGATTTGGGAGAGATTCACCATACTTGGGGAGATTTGGGAGATATTCACTATACTTGGAGAGATTTTGCATACTTAGGGAGATTTGGGAGCGATTCACTATTCTTGGAGAGATTTGGGAGAGATTCACTATTCTTGGAGAGATTTCGCACACTTAGAGAGATTTGGGAGAGATTCACTATACTGGGAGAGATTTAAGAGAGATTCACTATTCTTGGAGAGATTTCGCTTACTTAGAGAGATTTGGCAGACATTCACTATACTTGGAGAGATTCATATTATAACACTTAGGAGTGTTAGTACAATCTCACAATAGTCCTTACTTACCCGAGGACGGAATTTGCCAGCCAAAAGTGCTAGTTGTGACACCTTGTTCCTACGCAAAGGAATGGGAACCAAATCCACTACATACTGCTCACTGAACAACTGAAGAGTACAATCCCGATGAACCCTCGCGACCCTAACCCTCCTATGATCAGCAATCTCCACCTTTAAAGGACGAACCAGCTACCATGGAGCTCCAGCAAATCTCTTGGTAAGCGCAAGAGATACAAAACATCGGATAGCCCCTGAATCGAATAATACCAAGGCAGAGATACCGTTCACGAGGAACGATCCTAAAATGAAACACATAAACATAAGAAACGATTCAATATAAATAAAGAGATAAGGGGAAGATACATACACGTCACAACATCAGGAACTGCATGAGCCTCCTTTTCCATTAGTTGGAATGCTCTGCTCTTCGCCGTCGGGGCATCTTCCCGGCCCTGATGGTTGTTAGTAATCCTCAATGTCGTTCCTGTCGCAGGAGCGGGTGCTAACGCTGGTCCTGCTACAGCCAACCTCAGAGATTGAGCCCTCTTGTGGCCCCTCTGATTGTACTGAAAGCAAATTAGATCGGATATTGGGGTGACGGTGGTAATAGCGGTACAATCCCTACTAACATGACCTGTCATCCCGCACTTTAAGCAACCAAAACCACCCACCCTTCAAGCTCTGCCGTGCGATCTGCCGCATTTGCCACAACAGTTTCAACATTGATAGCCCTTCCTCCTCGTATCAACCACCTTGGGCCTCTTTCTCGAGCTCTCATTGCTGGTCACAAAATCTGGCTTCCTCTTCTTCTCCATCTCCCTCTCTCTAGCCCTCGCTATCATGTCTTCTTGTGCTTGCAGCTGGATCGGCTCACACACTGTCCGATATCGCTCTTCAACATCTCGTAGTACAGGGTCTTCTTCATCTCCTCCTCTGCCACATACTGCGGAACCAGAAGTGCCCTCTCCCCGAACATAGCGGGGATCTCAGTCACCATCTCAGTAGTCTGACGGAGATCCGGAACCTGGTCAAGAAATCACTCCAGTTCATTGAATCAATAACATCATCATCCCCTAAAGAAATATCTACCTCCTCCCATCAATCACGAGCCCTATCCTTCAGGAGGCAGGATTCTAGTCTGACCTTGTTCCACTCGGGACAACGACTGGTGCAGAAGGTGTTGGAAACATTTGCCAACCACCTGTTGCTTGTAATGGTGTCCCTAGACCCATGATTGTCTGGCACCCCACAAGCCCGAAACTCCCTGAAGGTCAGAGAGCACGCGCTCAATCTCTCATCAAGAAGCTCCAGAATGCCAAAAATCACAGGAGTCTAATCAAGGATGTTGTGCGTAATCTCAGACGAGATGAACTCCCTTGTCTGGTCATCAAGTTGTCCGACTCCAAACCTAGAGCCTGAAGCCTCCTCGGCACCGAAACTGCCCACTGGCCAGCCTCGCAACACCACCATACTGAAAATAGACCATAAAACTATTAGAATAAGCATCAATGCATATTGGTGAAATCATAACTACAAAAGCTCCCTGACTTCATTACAGCCCTCCTTAAATTTTCTACGAATCCTCTGCTTGTAGTAGTATGAGCTTATACTACCTTCGACATCTATCCGTACTTTCCACAAGAAGTACCTTCATTTAGCCAAGTTACTCTATAACCAACAGATCCCTCGCTACTAGGACTCTCAGTATTAAATCTCATCCTATGTTCTCCTATGGAAGACTCAAATCCACTCTCCGCCATCAACTACAGAAGGAGCTCTTGCTAACCACTTCTAACTAGCTCATGAATATAATTATATATTACAAAAATAGATAATTCTTCGAATCAGAGGTCTCTCTCTACAACGGTTGGACTCAAACAAGAGTTGCCCAATAGAGCTAAACCTAGCCTTCTGAAATTATTTAGTTTACATAATATGTAACTTAACATATTCGCTTACTAACCAGCTGAGATTAGCAAGAACTCCTAAAAGCACAAAGCAAGCAGCATTCGAGCATCATGTAAACAAAACTGAGCATTACTTAATAAGGAAATCCTATCACTGACTGATCAATACTAGCATTTAAATATATAAGCTGATATAACAAGCATACAAAGGCATCTCTCTTAGATCCTTAACCCTACTCTAGCATACGATTCACAATTCACAATTCATATCATATATAAACATGCATGGATATTTTGGGATAACTTAGTTGAGCTCGATTAATTGCATGCACCACACCCTTTTCCCTTTAGAAATTCTTTATATAAAAAATATTTTCTTTTGAAACCTTCCACCAAATCCTTAGTTTTAGTTCAGACACACCCGAAGATGTGCCCGAAGACCTCAAACCAAAGCTCTGATACTAACTTGTTGTTGGATTAATGTCTAAGTCCATAACTATATTTGGTATGTACTTGACCCGACCCGGCATGGTCCATTTGGGTTGCACTTCACCGACACAATTTATATGGATAATCTTTTGAGAATAGTATGTTTATGATTAATATTAATATATTATAAGTTCTAATATATTAATATGGAATCATATTATTTAATTAGTATTGATCAAGAATTAATTTATAATTAATTAAGTGATCAAAAGGAACTAATTAAATATGGACTCTTATATATATGGAATGGGCCAAGTTCATTTAGGTTGGGCTAAGCTTTCATGGATAGTCCATGGAGTGTTTAACCCATGGATCCTAGGAAATGAAAGGTCATGGGTATTAGGGTTTAACCCTAATCCTCCATACTATATAAAGATGTCTTTGGTTGGTGAAATTGGCACTAGTGTGAATAAACTAAAGAAGGGCTAGCCAATTTCACTAGAGAGAACCAAGTAATCATATTCTCTAAAGTATTCCAAGGTGTCTTGGTGATTTGTGATTCCACTTGAGGCTTCCACACTATTGGGGCTAAGCTCTTAAAGCTTGAAGACATCAAGCTACATCAAGAGGTATGTATTCTATCTTGTTACATTCATAGTTTTTGTATGCTAGATTAGGATAATACCTTGGATGTTCTTATTTGCATGTATAATAGAGAAAACATAGATCCAAGGTATTTAGGGTTGCATGTACACTTAGGAAGTGTTAGAATGCTCAAAACCCAACAGTGGTATCAGAGCCACGGGTTGTTTTCTGTTATATTGATGCAAATATTTTATTTTCAAAGTTGAAAAAAAAAGGAAAAAAAACATGAAGTTTGTCAAATTTTAAGATAATTACTTGTTCTTGTGAAAAACTAATTATTTGTAAAATTTGAATAATTTGCTTTATGAGTTGAATTAGGTCAAATTTAATAAAAGATAAAATAATATGATTATTTTATTAGTTTTAAAAGTTTGATCTAAAGAGTTTTATTTTTTGAAACCTCCATAAGTTATGGATATGAAAAGGTTTTAAAAAAAAATTGATTCAAAGTTTTTTATGGAGTTACAAAACTTGGTCTTAATGTTTTAAAGAATTCCATAACTTGTTCTTAAGATATGGAACATGAAAAGTTTTTTTTGTGTTATCTTGTTTTATGAGTTAATTTAGATTGATGAAAAATATTATTTGTTAGTTGGTTTTAATCCAAATTAATCTAAAAGAAGTTCATAAAATGTGTTTATGTAACTTAAAAGTCACATTTATGAATCTTAAAACTCATAAAGTTGGCAATGGTTACAAAATGAAGAGTCTTGTCTCATTGAATAATTTTTTATGACTCCATAACTTGTCCTCAAGTTATGGAAGTTCAAGAGTCACTTCATTAAAGAAAAATATGTAACCATAATTAAATCCATAAGTTATAAAATAAAGAAAAGTTAATTCTTTTATCAGTTTAAAGTCTTCCATAACTTGTCCTCAAGTTATGGAACTTGAAGAGTTTTTGGATTAAAACTACTTTAAACACATAAGTTATGGAATTAATTAGTTTTGAATAGTTTCAAAACTTGCCCTCAAGTTTTGGAATTTGTAAAGTTTTCTCTTATGAATACTTTAATTCCAAGTTAGCCCTTAGAATTTTAAAAGTTAAAATTCAACCCTTATACTTTATAATATTATAAGTTAATAATATATATATGTATAAGAGTAAAGTCAGTCTTACCGCTAGTACGCCTCATTCACGAAGCCGGTCTATAAGGTGGGTATAAGGTTGTTGCCTATAAAATGGCAACTTAATGGGTGTCCACTCTCACCCACCGCTTGCTTGACCGGTGGAGGGTCGTTAGCCGAACGGGTTTGACAAGACTATAATTCTCCTTCATTAAAAGTATTAATGATAAATACTAAGTAACTAAACACTTATAAATACCCAATCTTAGTTACTTAGGAAAATGTGAATAAGGTGCTAATCCATGAAATTACACTTTGCACTTTGTTTAAGTCGGTTAGTGGAGCGTGTGTGGTTAACCGGCACACTAACTCGTATTTAACAAGGTAGGTAAAGGGTGACTTAATATTTATCATAGTATCGATGGAGCGTGTGTGGTTAACCGGCACATCGATTGAGGGGTAATTTATTAAGGGTACCAAGTGATTTGCATGGTTACTTCACACCTTGTTTTGTGATCCTCGGCATCCCAGTCACAAAACCTGAAGGGCACACTCGAGATTGAAACATGCCTTTGAACAGTTCAATGAATCTCAAAGATCTAGGAGTTTCAAAACCAATTAAAACCTAATAATACATTTCGTTTATCTTGGTGGAAATTGGTGAATCGTCATTCACCTACCTTCAAATATTTTATAGCTTGGATTACGGCATACCTCTTCTAAGTTATAAAATAGTTTGTTGGGTCCTAGCCTTAATATTTCATATTGGGTGTCATATTAAGGACTTTAAATCAACTATCTTGAATATCTCCCAAAAGATGTCTGTAATAGACACCTATGATCTTCCCAAATCTAGTGAAACAAGGTTTCCTAAATGAAGATGATGTCCTTTGGAAATCATACTTCTTTCACCTCCTCCAATTATTCTCCCCAACCCACAAGTTCTTGAAAAGTTTAAGGTCACTCAAGCCCTATTGGCAAGGCAAGGTCTAGGTGTGAGCACATCTTGGAGATGTAGTCACATATTGACAAGCTGGGAGAGTTGGGTGTCAAAGTCTTGAGAAAGTTGGTGGTTCAATCACTTTCTAAGTCACATAGTGAGTTCCTTTAGGACACCTATGAAACAGACTATGACAAGACCCTTAACGATCTTATCTATTTGCTAAGATCAACTTCCTAAAACTTTATGGACATTGACAATGATGACATTGGATATCCAGTAAAGCATTCTCTTCCCAATGGAAAGGGATCGGCCATAGTCAACTCGGTTGACCAAATGGTAAAGAGAAAAGCTAAGTCTGTGATAGTCTCGTGTACCATTATCAAAGGGTCCATATGTTTATATTGCCAAGGGAAGGGGCATTGGTTGCGAAGCTGCCAAATTTACCTAAGGATGTTAAAGTCAATAAGTTTGACTCTACTTCAGGTAAAGACCACTATCTAACTCTGTTAAGTTTCTATTCTGAGATTCCTGATACATGATGTGACTGGGTCACATGGTGATGTTTTAAGAATCAAAGAAAAGTGAAGAAACTTAAAGAAAGAATATGCTGAATCTGATGGCTTAGATGGATTTCTATCGCATAGTTTAAAGATCGGATTCTTGAGCAACTTCTTAGGAGTTATGAGATATTGCTTAGGAATAGATAACAACAAGTTTTCATATGGATTGTAAGGATAAGTTTTTCCGCAAAGTTTTAAAATAAAAGAAAATTTTTTTTTGATTTTATTTATTTTAAAATATCCTTACAATGGCTTTTGAGGAAAAATTGTTGCTTATATGATTCCATTAAAAGCAAGAGTGGAAATATGAAATTGATTCTTTCATTTGTGCTAATGTCTAGATTTACCAAATAAGGAAAGATTCTCATCACCCAAGTTTCAATTGGACCGGAACTTGGAATCATGCAAGTTGTATAGCATGATGAATGAGAACTTTCAAGTTTTGGAAAATTAAGACTAATTACTCGGCCACATGGATGTGTGAGTCAAGTAAAGGACTAAGGGATCGAGTACACATTCTTGTGCACTGATTAAGTCCACCACAAAAGATTGATAAGACTATTCGTCATAGTTTACTAAAGCTCAGTAAATATGATTATACTTACAAGCTTAAGTGTAACTCTGAGACATTGGAAAAGGTTCCAATGTATGGCAGAGCGAATAAGAAGAATCAAAATGGCAGAAGGATAAAAGTTTCTCAAATCTGAAAAGATGGGAGAGTACTTTAGTATCAGTTTTGTGATCATCTTAATGATTAAGAAACCATAGCACAATTAGTTCTCTAAGGAAGTCTTAGTGCATTCTTATGACTAAGAAGAGGGATCTTGAATTGTTGAAATGGTTAAATCTAGAAGATGAGTCATACTTCGTTCCAATACAAGTCTTAGAGTCATACTCCAAGATTGTAATTTGAGTGACATGTCTTAAAGAAGGTTTAAAACACTTGTCAAATGTAAGAGTAAGAGTTTTCTACTCTTGTACATTTGAAATTGGTAAGTTGTGATGTTTTGGATAAAACAAAGACCAACTTAGGCCAATTGGGTAAAGTGTTTTTTCTTGATTAGAATCCGCACTATCTCTTGGATGTTTGACAAGGGAGTCTTATATGTCAAGAGGACAGTGGGAGTCTTAAAGGTCTTGAAAGTCTCAAGAAATAATCAAGAATAAAACCTGAAGTTCTTCACTAGCACACGACTTGAGGTTTATAACCTATCGTGTTGACATATCTGTGCCCATTCCAGTTAAAGTTGGCTTTGCATATGAGTTCTTAGAGTTCTCAGTTTGTTGCATAACAACTTGGAAGCAATGGCAGGCCCTTGAGCTGCCAGGTGGCAAGAAGTTAAGATTGAGTTCAATCCATATGGTTTTGGATTTGTCATTATCTTTGTCTTGTGATTATGGTTTGACAAATTCATATGGGTAGGAACTCATACACCATATAAATCTAAGTGTCATAAGGTTTCTCTCCGATTCATGAAAATGATGGTGAGGAAACGCTTTCACTAAGTAGATTTTACGAAGATATCAATTGTGTTATTTGCATTTTCAAAAGTCGTTAGTGGAGCGCGTGTGGTTAACCGGCACACTAACATGGACTTGTGAGAAATAGCAAATGCCTAAGCAATTGAGACCATGATTACGGTATCCCTTTTCATGGTTCTTGAAATTGCTTAGACACACAGTTGAGCTATCTACGGAAAGGGTGTATGAATCTAAATTTCAGACTGTCCAGCTGATTTCTGAGTACATGTCAAAGCTAGTGGGAGCATAAGTGTTATGCTAATAATCATCATGTTAGTGGGAGCATGATAATTATGATAAGTATTGCAAGTTAGAAATGTTAATTATAGAAAAAAAAAAGTTTCAATTGGGAAAAAGTTGTTTTGCTATAATTAAGGGAGAGGAAATTATGCTTTATCTCAAATCTATAAGCTTAGATCGTGAGGTTTTAATCATTTAGTCAAGGATATATATGAATTTCATGTTGGAATGGCTCAACATAAGGAAATTCTGTATATGGGTCCATTATTTGCGTTCTAAAATTCGATTATGATTACGGCATCCCTTTTCATAATCTGAATTATGAGAACTTGGCAAATTGAAATGGAAATATTATAGCAAAAGACTGGTTTAGTCTTTATGTAAGACATCATGAATCGTGTCCCATATGCTTCGGATATAGGATCGATTACATGTGCTATATTCATCCGTTCTAAAATTTTCCAAATGCCTGGGGCATTAAGAAGGGAAAAGGTTTAGAACTGGATATGACTAAAAGGATTAAACAATTGTCGAGGACAATCTAAGGTTTACCAAAGATTGGTTACTCAAGGACAATTGGAAGTATAGTGATAATTCTGGAAGGACCATATTGACATAATCTGTAAGGAGGCAACTCTTGTTCAGAAGTGATAGTCAAAATGGAATCTGGAAATGTTTCAAAGTTAGAATTTTCAATCTGTGTAAGATTAAGGAAACTTAATGCAAGAAGGATATTTCCAAGGAGTTGATCTCCTTTGGAATACTCTGTAATGATTGTTGCCAAGTCTTTATGACTTTGTGCATAATCATTACGAGAGGATCAATGCATATAAGTTTAGAATCTAACAGATTTCAGTAAATGGCATGAATTTGGAATTCTTGCATTTGCAGTAAGGATTTGGGAGTGTGAAAAGAGAATCATTGAAGTTATGTTCAATTGATCTAGTTCACAAAGTAAAGATCATAGACAAACATAGTATGCATACTTGGTGTATGGCATGACTAGTGTTTAGAAAACATAGTGTGCATGCTTGGAGCATGGGACAACTATTGTTTTAAATTCAAGAATAAAGTTGATAGCTGAAACAGTATACAATGAATAATGTGTAATCATATGGTGATAAATAAAAGGTGTTTTATTTATGTTCAAAGGGTTGATACCATATTGGATTCAATTATTATTGTGTTTTATTTTGCATGTTTTGACTTCCCGAATAAACTAGGTTATTCTTCCTGAATGACTAAGTTATTCAAACATCCACAGTCGGTCATATGTTGGAAGTAGATATGAATTAAGACTGTCATGGGTTGGCTTGTAGAGGTCTAAGGTGTTGGACAAAGGGCTACAACACTCATGAGTGCTCATAAGTTCTGAGTATTGGATTCAACCCGCGCTCATTGGAATCACTTCATGGATTTTATCACGAGTGATCGTGAGACGATAATATCTTATATTCTTCAAACCTAGAGATATGAGTTGTTACTATGAGTTGGTTGTACATTGATTGCACGAAAACGCATTTGGTAACTCGGTGCTATAAAACGTGCCTTTGTGTATGATTCAACAAGTAGTAGAACAAGCCATATGAGTCGAAGTTTATCCATTCCTTTTAGCTTCGGGATAAAAGCGATATCTGTGGGCCCCTCGATGATTTGATGATGACAAATGGAAGTGCTCGGCCGGGCCAGGACTGATTTGATTCGTTCAATTAGTCAGTCGTCATAAATCGGAAATCGGGAAACAACAAATGGACAGAGAGAATGATTATAATCCATGTCTCAGTCCATATGATATCTAGAATGGAGGAATATATGATCCCTTATCTAATGGACAAGTTCGTTGACAAGATCAGAGTTCGACAGCAGCTTTAAGAGCTACGATTGCCAGTTAGGTTTGAAGTCATACGCAATAATAGTTTTAGACTTATCCAAGTGGGAGACTGTTGGATTAATGTCTAAGTCCATAACTATATTTGGTATGTACTTGACCCGACCCGGCATGGTCCATTTGGGTTGCACTTCACCGACACAATTTATATGGATAATCTTTTGAGAATAGTATGTTTATGATTAATATTAATATATTATAAGTTCTAATATATTAATATGGAATCATATTATTTAATTAGTATTGATCAAGAATTAATTTATAATTAATTAAGTGATCAAAAGGAACTAATTAAATATGGACTCTTATATATATGGAATGGGCCAAGTTCATTTAGGTTGGGCTAAGCTTTCATGGATAGTCCATGGAGTGTTTAACCCATGGATCCTAGGAAATGAAAGGTCATGGGTATTAGGGTTTAACCCTAATCCTCCATACTATATAAAGATGTCTTTGGTTGGTGAAATTGGCACTAGTGTGAATAAACTAAAGAAGGGCTAGCCAATTTCACTAGAGAGAACCAAGTAATCATATTCTCTAAAGTATTCCAAGGTGTCTTGGTGATTTGTGATTCCACTTGAGGCTTCCACACTATTGGGGCTAAGCTCTTAAAGCTTGAAGACATCAAGCTACATCAAGAGGTATGTATTCTATCTTGTTACATTCATAGTTTTTGTATGCTAGATTAGGATAATACCTTGGATGTTCTTATTTGCATGTATAATAGAGAAAACATAGATCCAAGGTATTTAGGGTTGCATGTACACTTAGGAAGTGTTAGAATGCTCAAAACCCAACACTTGTAACATCCAAAAATATGGTCCCAAATTCTTTTGATTTAATATTAGATAAAATATTAGTTTTACGTATCATCCAAACAATTGAAATAAACAAGTGTATCAATTGTCATAAACTAGAGTACAACATCATAACAAAATCCCAATGATGTGGGGGATGCAGTCATCCTGAGCTCTTCCCTTTGGAACCAGAGGTATTTGAAACATAAATTGAAAACCATCAACACAAAGCTTAGTGAGTTCCCCCAAAATATCGCATACCATACATATCAAGCAATGATGAGATACGGTCCCCGCCCACACTCTAATAATATTGAGATACGGGCCCCACCTACACTCATGTAACGGGCCCCTCCATATAGACATAGACATACAAGCACATACATGCATCACACATACACGGCAAGTATAACCACATAATCATACAAGGGTCGGCCTTGGTGCCCTAGACCCACAAAACCTGGTGAGGAAAACTCACCTCGAATGTTGAGTAATAACTGGATAAATCCCCACCTCGGAAACAACTCCACTCAACCCCGAAACAGAAACAATCCCTTAGATACCGATCAATATTTCAAAACCCCTAAAAGGTCAAACTTGGACAAAGTGAAAGTGAAAGTCAAAGATCTGAGTTGACTCAACTCATCGCGTTATCCCACAACTCGTTGAGTTTCCATTAAGTACAGAATCACAATATTATGATCCAACTTGTCGCGTTTCCCTATAACTCATCAAGTTCCTCCATTTTTAAATGAATCGGGACAAACCCAACTCAACTCGCCGAGTTCCCTTAAGTACTCGTCGAGTTCTTCGATTAGCCAACCTACTTAATGCATTGAGCCATTATTCTTCTAACCGAAGCCCTATCTCCCAGATCTAGACTGATAGTACGTGTAGGAGGGTAAAGTTTCCAACTTTACCCATTAAGAACTACCCCAAAGGCATTAAGTTCAAACCCTAATCCTAAAAGGCTTATGTCTTAATCCAAAAACCAACATATCTTCACGATAAAGCTCACGAACACAGATCTA
The DNA here is from genome assembly GCF_002870075.4 of Lactuca sativa. Classification (NCBI taxonomy): domain Eukaryota; kingdom Viridiplantae; phylum Streptophyta; class Magnoliopsida; order Asterales; family Asteraceae; genus Lactuca; species Lactuca sativa. The sequence continues at coordinate 294,151,491 of NC_056630.2, read as the reverse complement.
GACCTTAGAGGCTAAAAGGTCACGTCAACTCTTCAACTATACTCACATGCATGGCCAAATGAAGATTAAGAGGACAAAAAAAGGCTTAGAAGGTTCATGGAGCTCTTAGGGCCACAAAGTTGGCACCTTTATGCCATGAAAGCTCCTTAAGACCCTAGGTCTAAAAGGGTTTGTCCACATGGGACGTCCAACTCCTAATGACCAATTCTTTTGGACAAAAAAGCAAAAGATCACTAAGATGAAGATCTAAGTAACCACAAAGCAAGGTTGATACTTTTTACCAGAAAGATGTCGAAAATGAAGCAAGGATTCTAGATCTAACAGCTCCTTTTGTATCTCCAAGCTCCCCTTTGGTCGATTGGCTTCAAACACAGACAACACACTCAAAAATGCTTCACAAACACTCAAAGATGACTTAGGGTTTAGAAGTTAGGGTTTAGGACAATGGAGGCTAGAAATGAGGCCAACTTATCGGGCTTAACTTGTTTAAATATGGTGAAAAACCCCGAAATTAGGGTTTCATTTCTTCTAGAGAAATCGTCGAGTTGAGGCCTCCCAACTCATCGAGTTGGTCACTTAAAACATGCGGTCCATAACATTTCAACACGACATGTTGGGGATACCAACTCATCTAGTTGGTCTACAAAATTGAATAATTTATAAATTTAAATACATACGAGGAACCAGGCGTTAAACATGATGCCTGCCATGCTTATCTATATTATTTCAACGCAAATTCATACACATCTCCCTTAAAGAATAAAAATTAAATTTCATGATCTAGGGTTTTTGTCTGCAAGAAATGTTCAGTTATTTATCCATCGTCCTTAAGAGAAATAAACCTAGCTTCAGTGATATTGAAAATAAACTACAAAGTCGAGACTCAATCACATAACCTCGATTTGGAGATTTTAATGGACAATTAATGCTTGTCAAGTTAGTATTATATGTACTAAATGAGATGAAATATTTTACTTACATTCATACTTATATAGTCTGCATAATTAATTTGATAACAAGTTCATAGATAAGTAGTGATTAGTTTTTCATTTTCTTTCTTATTTCAACATCATCCTATAAATTATATTGATAGTTTTGTGATAAGTGAACTAATGGAATAGTTGCTCACAAAAACCTTATAAACATTTTTTGTTTGTAGTTGGATGACAGGTGGATCAGAAAAGAAATGTAAAAACTACTAAAAGTAAGAATTGTTTTTTCTATTGTGCTCTAATATGTTGATTATTTTGCAAAAGGCATGTTATTTTGTGTCTGGGTCGATAATATACATGGGTGCTAATGATACATGTCTAAATGGTTGTATCCTACATCACTTGTGGCACTTTTATTTGCATATCTTATGATTTATATCCATTTTAATGAATTCTATTTATGAACATATTCAATGTATATGTTGAATGTTGATGTTGAAAATGCAATTGAAATGGTAGAAGAATTCTTAGGATTATGGAAGAGAAGGAGTTAACATTAGAGATTGTAATCTTGGGGTTAGTATCATGGATTTGGCATTCCTTCTAGATCATATGTTAGCACTGTTCATAGTTCTAAAAATACCAGCAAATTGGTAATACCAATAAGCACTTTTGATCAGATGTTAGCACTTTTGATAGTTATAAAAATACAAGCAAATTTGTTTTGTTGTAGGAATTTTTGGTTGAACACGGACCTTCATTTCATGAGATTATCGCAACAGTCCTTACATTGAAACCAAAAATCTTTGGTAAACACCAAGGGTCATGTATGTTCTTACGTATTTAATCCAATTGTTATTATGAGCAACCAATATTATTATGTAAGTTTTTTTGATCGTATATGTATGTTTATGTAACATTTATCTTTTTCATGGTAATTTAATGAGCCCTTTTCAAAATATGGTGGCTTTACATGTTGCTTGAATGATGATACGGTTCGTAATGACAACTCTTGGGTTGTTCTTGTTGTGACCTACTACATAAAGCATATATATTGTAGAGCACCACTATTCTATAGAGAATTTTTCATGCATGATTTGAAGAAATATAATGATTAGTATGCTTGCAATGTATTCATTTAGTATAAAAGATATGGGAAAATGGAAAATTCTATGATTGTAAGAATGATCTTGATGTTGATTTACATTGGAAAATTCTTTTCATGGGAAGTTGGTTATTGGAACACAATACATATTGCACATGATTAGGGTAAGTATGTAGTTATTAGCATGTGATGTGAGTTTGTAAAATATATTCTAAAATATATAATATTTACCCAATTTGGTAGCTGGATTTTATATATTTCGGGGATGCTTGATTAGGGTTCTTTCTATATATACTTCATGTGGCATATACCATATTAACTATCTTGTTAATATTAGAGCTTAGGATCTTTTTTGTTTAATATAAATGAATATTTTGAAAAACATTTCTTTATGTACATCATCTTTATTTATTTATGAGTTGCTACAAATAGTTGGCGAATTCCATCCTAATAACAAATTTTTTGTGTGTATATGTTAAATATAAATATGATAGATAAAATAAGTAATTATGTATAAGAAATTGCCAGAGCTTAGTTTAGGGGAAAGCTCCAGGCAAGGTAACTTATCAGAATTGACATCTTTTGTTTAGTACAATGAAATTATTATTATTATTATTATTATTATTATTATTATTATTATTATTATTATTATTATTATTATTATTATTATTATTATTATTGTTATTATTGTTGTTGTTGTTGTTGTTATTGTTACTTTTGTTGTTGTATAACAATCGTAATTTATATATTATTATTATTGTGCTTTTTATATGTATATATGGCTAAACCCAATGAAGAGACTAAGACCCATCTTCTCCTGACTTTATGTTGGTAATTAGGTAATAGTTACTAACTAGATTCAATTTAGCAGGGGATTCTTTGATCATTTATGTCATCCCAACAAATATTGGAAAATTAACTACATGACAAGAAATATCCAAAGTGAAATATCAAAATGATTAGCATGGAAGTTCAATACGTTAATTAGATCTAGAATGAGATAATTGGTCTGTTAGACATGGCATGTAGTTTGATAAAATTATTTTCCTATAAATCAAATACATAAACTACACCTTAATAGTACTCCATTCGCCTGACATGGCACATAGTTTAACAAAAATCATTGAGTATAGATTGAAAACCTAATATTTTGGGATGAAGTACTTCCTGGTGAATTTTAGATCAACAAAAAAAGCATCAGAGCCAATGTGCATCTAGTAGTATTGAACTTGAGCTTGAAAGTGGAGCATCTCCTAGACTGGACACGATGACAATGAATAAAACTAGGATGCTATGTTACATAAATAAATTAAAGTATGTTGCGTTTTCTTGCAATTATATCCTTACTCGATAGGAAACTAAAAATTGTTTTATATGTGGAAATGTAAGAGATAACAATGTACTATATTCTTGTTGTCCATATGGGAAATCTACATTCTTCTTTATCAATTGCAGAATCATATCTACATTTATTTACCACCAATAGAAATGTACTTTAGTATTAAAAGAAACCTCATGTTTAGTTTTCTTTCTTTTGTAGTTAACAGACTTCACGTACACATAATTTAATATGTTAATGTATCATAGTTGTTAACTATTTGAATTAATCTAGTAAACTATATACATGTTTCCTTTTTTACTTAAAACACAAAGAACAAAATATATGGATTTCCATTAACTCCTTGTATACTTAATCTCATTTATTTTTAAGTTTGCCCTGGTTTTATCCCATTAATCTCTATGGATAAATGATGTTAAAAAGTATATTAAAGATCTTACGATACTTTGAAAAAAGTAAGGAAAAACATAAATAAAGACAAATTTGCCAAATTTCAGGAGATAAAAACTTACTTTACTCATTTTAATTGTATAGACGAGTAATGACATATTTATTTGACTAGATTTCACGGTTGGTCCTCATGGTTTAAATTTTTCCTCAAACAATCCTTATGAAACTTTTCTTCCATGAATGGTCATTAATTTTGAATTTGCTGACACCTCCGGTTGTTGTGACTAATATCATTATTTTTCTGTAAGATCCAATAGTGAAATAACTTTCTTTCCCCTCTGGGGGCCAATCCACCCCTTTCCTAAATTAGAATGGTTCTCAATCTCATTGAATGTTAACTCCAAAGAACCTTTACCCCCTTCTTCCCCTTTGAATTTCCTGCTTGAAGGAGAAACAAAAGCTAAATAGAAACGATGGAGCATGAACTCTCTTTTTTCTTTATAAATTTGATTGAGGTCTGTTAGAATTCTTTCCCTTATTCTATTCTCTCTCTCTCTCTCTCTCTCTCTCTCTCTATCTATCTATCTATCTATCTATCTATCTATCTATCTATCTATCTATCTATATATCTATCTAGCTATCTATCTATCTATCTATCTATCTATCTTAAATTTGATAGGAGATTGTATGAATATGGTGTAGTGATGGCAACATTTAGGTATTATCATGATGATAAACCAGTAATATGAGATGGTGATAGGTCAAGATGATACTCTTGCAATTACGGTTCCATGATGATGCTAGTGTGGATGTATAATATTGATGGATGGTGATGGTTCATTATTACGATAATGAACATGTGTTGTGATGACATTATATATGTGGTAGGTTTGAGGCTTAATAGTGTTAATTGATGAACACGAATGAATATGGTAGCTTTTTTGCCATTGGTTCTTGAACCAGTGCTTCGAAAAGTTAGGGTTTCTTGAACTCAAAAATTGATCATGAACAAACAACAATGGCAAATTTAGGGCTTATCTTGAACTTGAAAATTAAAAGAAAAAAATATTCATATGAACTCTATTGGAGAAATAATACACATACCTAATTTATAGGTTCATGAACAAACACACACACACACATACTTGATGAAATATAGGTTTATATGGTGGGTTAAGAGCTTGATGCAGTAACATTTTCTAGATTTCTAGCAAAACTTTCTAACATATTTTTTATCTGAGGTTTACTATTTGGGCTCTTTTGTAACACTTCGATTTTCAAGGATAGTAAATAACAAAATAATAACTATTCCAAAATACCCCAAGATCAGTTTTATCTATTCGTATTATCTAAACTATAATGAAAGCAATAATAGTGAAATAAGGTCTTCCACTAAAGACTTGCGAGTGTTACGTGTTCGTGGAACTCCTTATTGTCTTCCTGACTAAGCCTTCTCCATTCCCATTACACTGTCGCTCGCTGTATTGTTTTGTGGTTTGTGTATTTAAAGTACTAATTGGGTAAGCCTAGGGCCTAGTGAGTTTGTGTTGCATGTATATCTCGCTACCACTTTTTAAAAAACCAAATAGTTTTGTCATATATTTATAATATAAGCACATGGTAGAACATGTCATATGATGACGTAATTTTGATGAATGTTTAAATATCCATACAAATAACCATAGTCTCATTTCCCTTCCCCCTTAGCATAACCTATCCATAATGCTCAAGTTTCCAAAATATCCAAATAAAGAATGAAAGCTCTTTTCCTTTCCTTATTGGCACAACAATCCATCATGCTCAACTATTTTAAATATCCAAGTAAGTAATTCAAATTCATAATTTACATCCCCACCGATTTCACAAATCATTGATGCTCACATTTATAAAACACCACATCCGTTGCCACTAAATGTGCCATCCCAAGAAATCATATAGTACATAAACAAGTCTAAATAACATTTGCATGCAATTTATCATAAATAATACAAAAACAAACATTTATAAACTGTATATAAATCACATTTTGCATGATAACATTTATGTCCAAGCAACCATAGCACACGAAAAACTCACGTCGCAATCGATAAGCCCTAATTGAATCTTTGTTCCTTACCACATCCTTAATTTCTAAAAAAGAATTCCAAAAACTTCATAACGTCTTTCTTGAACTTCTATTTCGATTCTTCACCATTTGTTGAAATTCCAGTTTGCATTTTAGTTGTTGTTTAAAACTTTATTTTAATGTCCAAGTGTAGGATCCCATGGAGATGACGATTGCAGAATTAAGAACATGTATAATCAAAAAGACATGAATTAATGTTTAAACACAAGCTTTACAGATAATGCAGTAATACAATGTTTGTAGAAGCTTGTATTTGCTTGACTACCATATTCTCTCTGTCTATATCTCTATCTATCTCTCTCTCTCTCTCTCTAGGGTTTAGTACTCATCTATACAATGGGAGCTCTCTCAACCTATAATGAAGACTAAACTAGTATTTATAGGCTAGCTCAAACCATAAGGCCTTCTATATGAAAAGCCTTCTATATTGAATAAGGGAAAGCCTTCTAAATCAACATCCCATTGAGAGCTTTGCACCCTGAACATTCTCACCCTCAAAGCTTGAAATGGATGACTCGACTTCTAATTCCAAAAGAGAAACTTCACGAATTAAGACTTCAATCTTCACAAAAATATAGAAGCAATCATCAAATCTTCAATAGCCTTCTAATCCGGGTTCTAGAATGTTATACATTACAATCAAAAGCAACAAGAGGCAATCTTAAGTCCTTGAGTTTCCAAAAATCCAAGGATAATTACCCATTCTTGAGCATAAAAGCACATCCCAAAAATCTTTAATAAGTCCAAACCCTTCATAAAAACCCACTTCAGATAATTAAATCTGAATCACTTCATAATCACTAATAACTCTCCTTCAAAGGAACATTGGTCTTCAATCATAAAAGATCATTCACTACAAAAATGAATATCCAAAAACTTTCGAATACCCGTATCAAAATATCTCCCCCTTTTTATGATTGTAATATGATTTTAAAACTCCAAATGGGAATAAGAAAATGCTTAATGTGGATTTTTTCCATGCAATACTCCCTCTCAATAAGTGAAAAAAAAATCTGGAGTTTCAAAACCAGAAAATTCGAAAAATATGACAATTTTTGAAATCTTGACTTCCCATACCACTTTTGACTTTAAAATGAACAAACTTGTTCATGTTTATGGAAAAATTCTTGCAAAAATAACAATCTCGAAAGCACGAGAAATAATAACATTAACAAAGATTTTTGTTTATGGGTAAGAATTGTCATTAAGCAGAAAGTTTTGGTCCAACTTTGTAAAACTGAGTGTCTTATGTTAGTTTCAAATGTGTTATAATGTGTTGAAGTGATTTGAGTCAGTTTCCAATATTATATTATCTACTTACTAAGGCATATTAGTTTCGAAGTTGATGTTCAGCCCTTAGTATATTTTGTAGACTTTCTTATTCTCCTATAATTTATAGTTGTACTTAGAGATTTATAGAACTTTTCCAAGGAATTCTGTCTAATACTCTCTCTGTATTCGAAAGTATAAAGTGAGCTATAAACAAGATCTTATTTACTATCGTTGTTCATATACTTTGATTACTCTGATTGAATTCATACTCGATTAAATCGCTACTTCAATTGGTATCAGAACAGGATTCAAATGCTATGATCTGATTTTCATTATGTATCAATCATTTTTAAGTCGTAAAATTTCCACATCGTTGATACTGAAAATTATACTTGTTTAATCGAGTGTTCTTCTTGTTCTTTCTGTTCAATTCACCCATTAATTTTCAAATTTCTGAAGCTTTTATGAGAATTCATCCGTACATTCATGGCGAATTTTAACATGAACATGATGGCGTCGTTTTCTCATCTTCTTGGATCATCTATGAAGATTCCAATACTGATTCCAGAGTATTACAATCAATGGGCTGATCGGATGGAGGATTACTTGAATGACATAGATTGTGACAACCCGATATTCAGAGACAATGTAATGTAACGCCAGTCAAAATTAGGTCAAAATATAACTTTCCTAAAATCTTATTTGGGTTAACTAAAGTGGTAGGAATCGTATCAAGGTTTTCATACATATAATGAACCCAAAAATCCAAGTTATAACGAACAAGTTATGACCATTCTAAGATTTCCGACAAAACCGGCAACATCGATTAAACGAAAAACACGAAGTTTCAATACAATAGTCTTTAGCCTTATGGATCTAAACGAAAGTTGTAGATAACATTAAACCGTGAGCGTACATAAAAAGGACGTCCAAATCTGACTTCGTATGAAGAAGTTATAATTTTTCCAAGATCCGGATATAGCAGTAGGCAGCTAAAAACTCGAAATAGAGCTCGAGAGACTTTTGGCCAAAACAACCTAAATGAGAATCGAAGGTATCAATAATAGTAGCGCAACGGCGAAAAGTCTGACGAAAACGGACATCGGATGAAGAAGTTATGGAATTTTAACGGACTTTTCGTGTCTCGGCCCGTTATAAATAAATAGTTAAAAATAAATTCAAAATTTGTCGATGAAGTCTAAACGAGAGTTGTAGATCATATTTTCAGCTACGCGTGCATATAAAGAACGTTGAAAATGGAGCTCGTACGCGAAAGTTATGGATTTTACAAGTTCGAGGCCTGAAATTCGAGGCTGTTAGGCTTGCCACGGCCCCGCAAGTGACTGAGGGCGTCAAATCAATGGAAGAGGATAATTTGGACTCCCGACGATGTGGCCATCCCCTGCCATGACATGGCACACCCAAAAAATGCCCCTATAAATAGATTTCAAGGGCTCCGAGTTCCATTGCGCAGTTCCGACACTCTTGGGTAGCAAGGGTGTACAAACCTACTTGGACACTAATCAATTACATTCTAGTAAACTGTTATAGGAATATTTTAGGGGATACAAAAAATTATCCCTATTACTAGAAATTACACCAGAGTCAGTTCATTCATAAGTCTAAACAACATGCTATATGAAGGGATACTCTTATAGAGATTTCTCTTACATGGATACACTTATAGGGATACTTTTACATAGATACTATGTGGTAAGAAACAATAAGGGACTAACCATTCCTAAACCCGGCTGTTAGCAACAGAGGTATATGGACATCTACGGATGTCTACGGTTAATACTTATACTAGGGAGACATTTACGGGACTAACCATTCCTTCAACCTGCTGTTAGCTACAGAGGAAAATGAACATCTACGGATATTCAAGGTGAATACATTTCGGCAGTCGCGATGTCGTGTTTATCCTAATACAAAAGGATAATACTTATATGGCTATATTTTCCCTATTACTTTTATTTTGTGATACATTCACGTAAAGGATGAAGTAGACTATAGATATTGTTAATAGTAGTCATAAAGGGGAAAACCATCCTTGTTATAGCAAAACATACAAGTCTTGGTAGAAGACTACTTTCAAAATAGTCAGGTTTTGGTTGAAGACTACTTTCAAAACATTCAGGTCTTGGTAGAAGACGACTTTTGATAGTAGTAGAAAATATGGGATTTTCTAGGAGTTTTCCAAACATATACAAACAATTACATTGAACAATCTCAAGTGTTATCATCAAACTTATATGAACAATGACATTAAATACTTATGAACTCACCAGCTTAAATGCTGACCTACACTTTCAAAATAACTTGTATTCTCAGGTCACTAGTAGACCGGTACGATGACCAGGTTATGCGAAGACGGAGCAGTCAGGACTCGTCTTTTATTTTGATTAGTTATCATGTTGTCTTATTACTATGAAAGAACACACATGTATTAAACTATGACTATTAATGAAATGGACGATGTTGTTGCTGACGTCCTTCGCCCCAGAACGTTTCTGCCGTTCTCGGTTTTGGGGTGTGACAGATTGGTATCAGAGCAATTTTTATAGTGAATTGAGTATATCAACCCATAAAAGATATCCTAACTATAAATACAATAGGATTAAAAATACTCTGATTTAGAGTTTATGCTTTTAAATAATAAAATATTTAAGTAAGTACACGTGCCAACATTCATACTAAAATCGGTGTTACAATGACATAAACAAAAGTATTACGATTGTTGAACATCACAAGTAAGCTTGGGGATGTATGGTCAGTCCCGGGAATGGCATAGCTTGATCAACTATGCTGGTCCGGGGAGTGATTACCATATGCCCAAGAATGGTTGTGATGTGGTAACAAGTCTAAAAAGTTACCAACACGACCACAATGAAATACCATAGGGGTATTTAGTGTTACCATAATTACTTACTTGAGAACTAAAAAGGATCTTCATTTACTAAGTTGATAGTTGCTAAGTGGATACACTAAGGCTATATGTAACTAGGATGTTATAGACTTAGAATCGGTGAAATTTTTGCTTTACCCCTATTCCTTGTGAATTTGGAATTAAGGTCACTTATTCGAAAGCCTATCCTGTGTTGATTACATATGACTGGTATGCACTTTACAAATAGCGATGTAACTAATGAAGATTTTTGAATAATTATCTAGATAGTTCGTCTAAAAATTATTTCCTTACCCCAATTCTTGCATAGGTAACATGGTTGGAGTCCATCCCCATGGCAACCCGTACCTTCCGAACGAAGGAAATGTTGGATGGTTTGAAGAAGTACCAAAGAATGATCATCCAATCCCTTTGAATGATCACCATGCTGAAAACCTTTTGGATGTTGATAACTCCGAACCCGAGGTTGAGAACCTATCCCCGGTAGCTCCATTTCTAAATCCTAACCCTCGTCCCGCTTTTTATGGCTCGACGCCTCCTTGGGTAGAATGTGTGGAAACATGGAGCGAAGAGCAAGATCAACCTATGTCGTTTAATGGAGACCGAAGCTTCTACAACGTAAACGGAGGGAGCTCAGCAGACGGAATTCTACCAATCCTAATCCGTAGAGTTGCCCGAAACGAAATTCAGGGCAGGACGGCTCTCCAACATATCGAAGATGTTAATACCAATGCGATAATGCATACCCTCTGCACCATTCGTCTGGAAGATGCTCGTGAGAGCTCTGAGAGAAACCATGAGACCCTACTGCAAGAACTAGCTGAAACCCGAGCCGAAGTCATAGAGCTCCGAGTACGCCAAAGGGTGTACGGAAGACACCTACTTGATGTGGAACGCCAACTGGCTGAACTGAGAGTTCACCAGAGGGATGACCATCGCCAGTAGGGGATACCTTACTTACTTCTTTGTTTCAAAGGACCGTGTTTCCTGTCAGCGTTCTATGTAGTACTTTCTATGTAATTACCTTGTACTGTAAGTACTTTTATTGAAGTCTTTATGCTGTCGAAGACTTTTCTACTCCGAATATGATGTAAGACCTAACAACAAGATCAATTTTCCCAAACTTATTACGTCATGAATATGAATATTGACAGCCGGCTAACTTCCGTGTCACTCCTTGTTCAAATACTCTCATCATACTCTCATTGGATTCTATCTGAAACATGCTTTAGTCAAGTCATTGGACTATAGTAAATTAACTCCGGAGACATTTCCAAGCCTCTTTATAGTGGTTGGATCATGCTATTCACCAACCAATGATACCTCGATTTGAACGACAAACGTCTTAAAACCATTCTACAAACATACTTCTAATCTGTACTAGGACTGAATCATAGGGATGCAGGTCAAACCATCATGAACATACTTCCAATCCGTACTAGGACTGCATCATAGGGATGTTGGTCAAACCTTCAAGAACATACTTCTATTCTTTACATGAACGATTGAACTACGTCTAGGTTCAACCATACTCGCTCACAAATTCATATTCTTTCCGTGTAACAGAATCATGTCACCGAAGAAAAACGATCAACCCATCAACCAAACACCATCTCTTCTAGTATCCACAGTTATCCCTAAGCTGGCCAGACAGTATGCTGGCAATCTCCCAAAGTGAAACAAATGCAACTATCACCATCATGGACTTTGTCGGAAAATGCAGTGCTTAAACTGCAATAAAAAGGGACACACCGTCTGTTACTGCAAGACTCGGATCCAACACATTACTTCAACCATCAATGTCAAAATCTCTCGAATATGCCATCTATGTGGCGTAATGGCACACTTCAAGAGGGACTGTCCAACAGAGGAGAATGACGGTGAATCTGGAGGAGTTTGACCTCATAATGGAAAGAGGCAACGAAGGACCCTACTATAGTATAGGTTCACTTCCAATCGTCAGTATTATGTATGTTTTTAAAACATGTTTAAAACTAGTGCAATTCGAGTCTTATCTCTTGCGAGATCCCGTCAGTTAAGGGACCCTCGTGCTGCGTATACTTGCCCTTTCGTAGTATACTTTGTTTGTAGCAGTATTCCTGTAGTTACTCTAAAGTATTGTAACTCTGTTAAAAAGTTGCACTGTTGTGTTTTGTCTGTAACGCCTTTATGATCAAATCTAGTGCTTTTATTTCCAATGATTCCGATTTCATCATACGATCAGAGTCTATTTGATCCTCACAATACTAGTTTCGTGCGTAAAACTCTTTCTCCGAAATCATCTTTCTAACGAAACTATCACTTCAGAACTCTGAAGTACTCATGCGAAGAGTACCTCATGTTTCTTATCCTTTTCCAAAGAAACCTCAACAAACCTCCCCGAAGTACCACTCGTGCAGTACGTCAAGTTCAATCCAAAGACCCACCTTTTCAATCTTAATTATATACGACTCGTATACCCGAGACTGTGATTGATGAACCTGGTATGGGTTCTACTATGAACTTCAGGACGGAGACTGCCCAAGACTGAGAGTGACCGTGCTTCCGTGAGAATAAACTTAAAAAAAATACCTATCCTTTTCCCTAATTCATGAGCAGTCCTACTTTCTTTTAGATCTTCACGACATCTAATCCACCCCCAAGTGTTTGACATCATAATCAGTAGGAGTTGGTTAAGTTTACATCGAGCCGACATCAGGTGCTTTGATAAAGCCGTTCGTCCTAACCTCCCTAAAAAACGAAGCTCTAGTTATTTACAGTGAAGAACCATGTACAAACCCTCTCATCATTTCGTGTATGCAACCGCAGAAATGATTACGAAAGGAATATCATGGATTCCTTGCACACATCGTCGATACAAGCCAAGAAGTGAAGGACATTCAGAACATCCCAAATGTACCCGACTTTCCCAACACCTTTCCAGAAGAACTACCAAGATTACCACCACAGCGTCAAGTCGAATTCAGAATCGACTTAGATCCAGGGGCTACCCCAGTAGCCAAATCACCTTATCATCTAGCTCCAACTGAGATGCAAGAACTTCCTAGTGAGCCTAACAATCTCCTCAGAAGAGGATTCTTTAGGCCAAGTTTCTCACCTTGAGGAGCACTGGACTTGTCTATAAACAAGAAAGAGCGTTCCAAACGCTAAAGTAAGCCTGGTGCACCTCACCGAAATTATCCCTCCCAAAAGGGGATAGAAGATTTTTTGGTGTAATACGATGCATCCAACCAAGGGCTTGGTTGCATTCTTACACAAGAGGAAAGGCCACTGCCTATACCTCAAGACAACTTAAGACGCAAGTAGTTAACTATACAACACATGATCTTGAGTAAGGAGCAATGGTAATTGCTCTGAAGATCTGGAGACACTACTTGTAGGGTACAAGTTGAAATAGTCTCACAGACCAAAAAAACACTCAACACACATTCGATAAAGAAGAGTTATCATACCAGTGAAGTCAAACAAAAGAAGCAAAGTCGTATCCCAATAGTGAAAGGTTCGCTGGAATGCCAAGCGAGGACCTGAGTTCACTCAAGAACACGAGAAACAAATAAAACTTCTATCCGTAGCATATTTATCAATTCTGCTTAAACTCTAATTTCGGGACGAAATTCTCTCTAACGGGGGGATGATGTGACAACCCGATATTGAAAGAAAATGTAATGTAACGCCAATCAAATTTAGGTCAAAATATAACTTTCCTAAAATCTTATTTGGGTTAAATAAAGTGGTAGGAATCGTATCAAGGTTTTCATATATACAATGAACCCAAAAATCCAAGTTATAACGAAGAAGTTATGACCATTCTAAGATTTCCGACAAAACCGGCAACACCGATTAAATGAATAACACGAACTTTCAATACAATAGTTTTTAGCCTTAAGGATCTAAATGAAAGTTGTAGATAACATTAAACTATGAGCGTACACAAAAAGGACGTCCAAATCTGACTTCGTATGAAGAAGTTATGATTTTTCCAAGATCCGGATATAACAGTAGGCAGCTAAAAACTCGAAATAGATCTCGAGGTACTTTTGGACAAAACAACCTAAATGAGAATCGAAGGTCTCAATAATAGTAGCGCAACAGCGAAAAGTCTGACGAAAACGGACATCGGATGAAGAAGTTATGGAATTTTAACGGACTTTTCGTGTCCCGGCCCGTTATAAATAAATAATTCAAAATAAATTCAAAATTTTCCAATGAAATCTAAACGAGAGTTGTAGATCATATTTTCAGATACGCGTGCATATAAAGAACGTCGAAAACGGAGCTCGTACGCGAAAGTTACGGATTTTACAAGTTCGAGGCCTGAAATTCAAGGCTGTCAGGCATGCCACGACCCGGCAAGTGACTGAGGGTGTCAAATCAATGGAAGAGGATAATTTTGACTCCCCACGACGTGGCCATCCCTTTCCACGACGTGGCACACCCCAAAAATGCCCCTATAAAAAGATTTCAAGGGCTCCGCGTTCCATTGCTCAGTTCCCTTCTTTCTCGCGCCGAAACTCTGCGTTTAAGCCCCCAAGACCTTCCCAAAGCCCTAGTTTTCACCTTCAAGTCCCGAAGGAAGGTTTTGTGTTCCCGAGATTCCCTAGATTCCCGAGAGTCCCGAGATTTTCCCGTGTTTTCAACTCTTCCTGTCGAAGTTGTGCTCGATTCTTCTCTCGACTACTTCAAATCAACCACTTCAATCAAGTGAGTTCATACCCCTATAATGTACACTTTCAAATGCGTTATAAATGCTTTTTATACACTTTTAGGGGGGGGGGAATACAAGTAAACACACAGTTATCCCCGTGTGAAAGACATAAATCTTTGTTATACTTTTTGGTTATGAAATCAATCACATGTGATTTATAACTAACATACAATTGGACTTACTACACTTTTAGCTGTTTAACCAAACAGAGTACTTCAATAGCTTTCTCAAACGTTTTTACATGTTGAAACACTTTTAGAAACTGTCTTACTAACTGTAGGTTTCCTTTTTGAATCTGTTATAGTTGTGCTTCAAACATTGGTTCTCTCACACTTAAACCGTCTTGTCAAACGGTTTTCGAATCGATTTATAAACTGACATCAAGTCATAAATTCTTATTTATTAAACTTTTCAAAGGTTTTACAAAACTTATTTTATGATTTTATATTATAAATTGCATGCCTCTATATGTATAGTTATACAAGAAATGTTTAAAAGACTTAGGAAGGCTATTCACCCTGTTTCCTTTTCCTCGATTTGGATGTGGTCTGGTGGGATATCGGGTACTCGTCCGAAGGTCGTTTAAATATTAGTTATATATCATGTGTACATATAGTTGTGCTTCAAACAATGGTTCTCTCACACTTAAACTGTCTTGTCAAACGGTTTTCGAATCGATTTATAAACTGACATCAAGTCATAAATTCTTATTTATTAAACTTTTCAAAGGTTTTACAAAACTTCTTTTATGCTTTTATATTATAAATTGCATGGCTCTATATGTATAGTTATATAAGAAATGTTTAAAAGACTTAGGAAGGCTATTCACCCTGTTTCCTTTTCCTCGATTTGGATGTGGTCTGGTGGGATATTGGGTACTCATCCGAAGGTCGTTTAAATATTAGTTATATATCATGTGTACATAAATAGTCATAAATGTTCCATCAGTTAATTCAGTTCCGACACTCTTGGGTAGCAAGGGTGTACAAACCTACTTGGACACTCATCAATTACATTCTAGTAAACTATTATAGGAATAGTTTAGGGGATACAAAACATTATCCCTATTACTAAAAATTACACCAGAGTCAGTTCATTCATGAGTCTAAACTACATGCTATATGAAGGGATACTCTTATAGAGATTCCTCTTACATGGATACACTGATATGGATACTCTTACAGAGATTTCTCTTACATGGATACACTTATAGGGATACTTTTACATAGATACTATGTGGTAAGAAACAATAAGGGACTAACCATTCCTAAACCTGGCTGTTAGCAACAGAGGTAAATGGACATCTACAGATGTCTACGGTTAATACTTATACTAGTGAGACATTTACGGGACTAACCATTCCTTCAACCTGCTGTTAGCTACAGAGGAAAATGAACATCTACAGATATTCAAGGTGAATACATTTCGGCAGTCACGATGTCGTGTTTATCCTAATACAAAAGGATAATACTTATATGTCTATATTTTCCCTATTACTTTTATTTTGTGATACATTCACGTAAACGATGTAGTAGACTATATATATTCTTAATAGTAGTCATGAAGGGGAAAACCATCCTTGTTATAGCAAAAAATACAAGTCTTGGTAGAAGACTACTTTCAAAACAGTCAGGTTTTTGGTTGAAGACTACTTTCAAAACATTCAGGTCTTGGTAAAGACGACTTTTTATACTAGTATAAAATATGGGATTTTCTAGGAGTTTTCCAAAAATATACAAACAATTACATTGAACGATTTCAAGTGTTATCATCAAACTTATACGAACAATCACATTAAATACTTATGAACTCACCAGCTTAAATGCTGACCTACACTTTCAAAATAACTTGTATTCTCAGGTCACCAGTAGATAGGTACAATGACCAGGTTATGCGAAGACGGAGCAGTCAGGACTCGTCTTTTATTTTGATTAGTTATCATGTTGTCTTATTACTATGAAAGAACACACATGTATTAAACTATTACTATTAATGAAATGGACGTTGTTGTTGCTTGTTTACTACTTTGCATTGTTGTGATACATTACATGACGTCCTCCGCCCCAGAACGTTTCCGCGGTTCTCGGTTTTGGGGTGTGACATAGATGAAGAGCTATGGAAATGCATTACAAATAATGTAATCCTACCTTCTTCTATTGAAAGCATAGGTACTTTGTCATCAACTCCGAGTGTGACTGAACAAAATTATAGGTTAAAGAATTATGAGAAGAAAGGCATGAGAGAGGTTCATGTTGCTCTACCTCCTATGGTGTATAATCATGTTCACACTTGCAAAATATCAAAAGTGATCTGGAATACATTGAAGGAAAAGTACCAGGGGAGTGAACGGATCAAAATCAGCTCAGTCAAACAATTTCTGATTGAATTAAGAGAATTCAAGCAGAAAGATGGAGTGTAACATCCTGAAATAACAAGAGTAAAGTGGAAGGGCTAAAAGAGTAAATTGGGAAAGAGTGACTCGGCGAGTCCATGGATGGACTCGGCGAGTAGAGTCACGATTTGGTCGCGTGTTAAGTAGCTGACTCGGCGAGTCAATGAGTTGGACTTGGCGAGTAGGCGCTGAGTGGAGAAAACCCTAATTCTCGGGGTTGAGCCCTATATAAAGAACATAATAGCCCTCTCGCAGCCTCTCTATTCATCCTCAAGTCCAGAAACCCTTAGCCTTCGTGTGTGAGTGATCATATCTTATTTGGGAGCTTGAAGGAGGCGTTTGTTGAAGGAATTTTGGGAGTTTGAAGGCTTGGAGCAAGGGGCTTTGCTTGGATTCGAGTTTCATTGCAGTTGGGGCATTCCTTGGAGGTAATATCTCATTCTTGAGCTGTTGTTATGTTGTTTCTGCATTTTGGGGTTTGTGGGGAGCTTGTCTTTTGATGTAATTGGAGTCTAGAGGTTAGATCTGAGGTTGCTACCTCAGATCTGGAATGGAGAAGGATCAGAGAGCATGAAAGTCCCTGTGTTGAGTGTTGGATGAAGCTATCATGTCCCAAACCTTAGCCCTAATATGCAAAATGCATAGATCTCCTTGGATTCACGTAAAGTTTGCCACTTTACGTGATGGATGAGTTGTAGGAGACTAGATCTATGTTTTGGAGCAATTGCATGGCCTGGAATGCTTCTGAATGGATTCAGACTGGTGGTACCCGACGAGTCACATGGGTGTACTCGACGAGTTGCTTGAAGATGAGCTGGAACTCGACGAGTTGGAAGAACAACTCGGCGAGTTGGATGAAGATGGCTTGGAACTCGGCGAGTTGTATGAACAACTCGGCGAGTAGGTTGAAGATAGCCTTAGACTCGGCGAGTCTATTCTTGGGCTCGGCGAGTCTTGTCGAAGAGTCCTAATCCTTTCTGGTTGAGTCGAGAATCGGCGAGTCAAGGGATGACTCGGTGAGTTGTGTGCGAGTGGACTCAGAGTTGTTGAACTCGACGAGTCTCGGGGTGACTCGGCGAGTTAGGTTGCAGATTGAGGGAAGTTCTGAGTATGTGGACTCGGCGAGTCATCGGGTTGACTCGGCGAGTAGAGTCAGTCAGGGTTTGACTTTGACCTTGTCTTTGACCAAGGGTTGACCAGTGGTTTCTAGGGGCATTCTGGTAATTGTTGATTATTGTTTTGAGTTCAGTGCATTGGTGGTTGTCCATTGGTAGAGATCGTATCAGTGATCGGAGCAGCTTGGGTTATCTGTCCAGTCAGCAGTTTCGAGGTGAGTTATCCTCACTATATCAACAGGGTCTAAGGCACCAAGGCCGGCCCTTATCAGATTGAGATCCGGGTAGTTGTTGTTATGATTGTTGCTATGATATGTTGCATCCTGAGAGCTAGGATGGTATATAGAGAGCTGATTGAGATCGGTATCCTGAGAGATAAGGAGATGCTATGCTAGTGACATGTTAGGTCGGTATCCTGGTTAGGATGATGATATTCTATGTGATTTGTTTGATCTGCTTGTTGACTGTGAATTGCTATATGATTGTATGTATATGTGCACATTGTGGTTTGGACTGGAGTTGGGTTGAGGCGGGTCCTGCTGCGTGCTGTATGCCAAGATACCCAGGGCGGATCGGTTGTCCTGAAGGCCCAGCGAATGGTCCGGATAGGCTGTAGGCCCCGAAAGGGCGGACCAGACGTGCCGAAGGCTCAGAGGGTGGACCAGAGAGACTGAAGGCCCGGTGCGGGCGGACCAGTCATACTGTAGACTCAGAGAGTGGACCAGGTGGATTGAAGGCCCGGGAGCGGGCGGACCAATCACACTGCAGACTCGATGTATGTGGATAGACTCGGAGGGTGGACCAGGTGGACTATAGGCCGGTGCGGCGGACCGGTCACACAGTAGACCCGAAGTGCATGGCTGTTCTGTGATCGGATATGTTATGGCATGTTATGTGTGTATGGTATTTATGGTTGGTATTTTGGGGATATCTCACTAAGCTTTCGGGCTTACAGTTGTGGTTTCATGTTTTTCAGGTTCTTCAGGAGACTGTGGCAAGGTGAAGGCGTGATCGTACCGCTCCTTATGATTTCGTAGTATTGTGATTCTGGGAACACGTTAAATGTTTTGTATTGAAAACCTTTTTGTAAAGATCTAATGGAATCGAGATGTTTTTGAAAAATTTAAAATTGGTTGTATTTTTCGGTCGTTACATGGAGAAACAATTGAAATGTATTACGATCGGCTGAAAGAGCTTATCTACAAGTCTACAAGGTATGGAATCGAAAGGACTGAAGGGTTTTGAGCATACTAACACTCCCAAGGTGTACATGCAACCCTAGAAACCTTGGATCTGTTTTTTACTATGATACATGAAAATTTGATTTCCAAGGTTCTCAACCAATCTAGTATATCAAGGGGAACTTTTAAACAAAAATGCTAGAAGAAGAACATACCTTTTGTTTTTTGGATTCCTTGAGAACCTTGTGAGCCTAGCACCTCATGTGTGATGCCTAAAATGTCTCACACAACACCACAGTACTTGGAATAACCTTGAGAGATGTTCACTAACACCTAAAAATCGGCTAGCCCACTTTACCTGCTTGTAATAGTGCCAATTTTGCTAGACAAGGGGTCCTTATATAGTTGTGACACAAGTAGGGTTACACCTTGTAAACCCTAATTGTCATGGCTTTCCATATTCCATGATCCATGGGTTTGTAACCTTCATGGACTATCCATGGAGCACCTTATGGGTTTTAACCCAATCCATACAAACCATGGATCATTATCCCATTATGCAAGAATATATGATTTACAAAATCAACCCCATATATTTAATTTGTCTCTTTTGATCACTTAATTAATTCCAAATTAATTCTTTGATCAATACTAATTAAATCATATTATTAATATATTAGAACTTATAATATATAAACAATCCTTAAGTTTCCTTGCTCTCATTTAGTCTATCCAAGTGTTGCAATTCCATGCAACCCAAATGGACCATGCCAACCGGGGCAAGTACATACCAGAAATAGTTATGGACTTAGACACCTTATCCAACAAGAACTAAGATGGAATACAACACTACTTTTGTTATGCGTCCTCATAAGGAATGGAGGAGTGTAAGCTTGATGATTCAGACACAACATGGCTTCGATTTTTCTACACTGAATGATATTTACCATTAGCTAAAAACTCATGAAACTGAGGTGAATGAAATGGCAGAAGATTCAAGGATTATGTAACGTCTGTATTTCTAGGCTAGACATTATAATGATGTAATAGTCTAGGTCAACCTTTGTAATTTTTTTTTAAATAATAAATTGTATTATTTGAGTTTTATGTGTTTTATGCTTAATTATTATGATTTACTAAATTAAGAATAAAAATAAGCATCGAAAATTAAAACCAAATATCTTTGAAGGAAGTTGTAGTGGTCATGACAAGTATTCTGGATATATAAAGAATGCCGAAATCCGATTTATAACGAAGAACATATGACCTATCGAAGTTTCGCGACAGAACCGGTATGCCACTGCATGACATAAATAGTAAATTTACAACAGAACCATTTTTAGCCTTAGTAATCTAAATGAAAGTCGTAGTGTTCGTTAAACCGAGAGCGTGCATAAAAAGAACGCCCAAATCTGACTTCGTATGAGGAAGTTACGATTTTTCTATGTTTCAACATAGCAGTAGACAGCTAAAAACTCGAATTTTAGATCAAGTGATTTCTAGTTGACACAACCTAAACGAGAATCGAAGGTCTCGTCAATAGTAGTAATGGTGAAAAGACAGATGAAAACGGAAATTGGATGAAGAAGTTATGAATTTTTAACGGATTTTCCTGTCCCGGTCTGTTAAAAATAATAATATTAAAAATAAACTCGAAATTAGCTGACAAAGTCTAAAAAAAAATTGTAGAGTATATTCTCGCCTACGCGTGCATATAAATAACGTCAAAAACGGAGCTCGTATGCAAATGTTATGAATTATAGAAGTTTGGGACACAAAAATCGAGAAAATCCCGAAATCCAAGAAAAATCGCATGGTTGGGGTTCGGCCACATCATCTCGCATGAGAGGCCGCCTCGTGTCCGCCAGGTGCTCACTGTTGATTCGACCGAAATTGCGGCCCAGTAAGAAGTCGACGCGCCTCGTACCAGTGGCAGCTCCGAAGTCAGCCACGTGCCTCGCCCTCGCATCCGACGCGTGTCGCAACCCTCCTCACACCGAAGGCTCGGTCCAATCTGAGACCGACGCTTGTCTCACTACGTGCCCTGTCCGAGCGTTCCTTCCTTCGGCCAAAGCTCCGAACCTCTCACCTATATAATGGGGGTGCGATATTTCCCAAGTAACTTTTGGAATTTGCCACTTTTTCACCCTAAGCTCCATATTTTTACTATCTCGACTTTCCCTGAAGCCCCGGTATTATACCCAACACCCGAAACACGTTCTGGAGTGCCCGAAGAGCCCGAGAAATTTATCTTTTTGGTTTGAAGCCCAACCCTTGCTAGGCCCGGTTTTTGGGAAAACATCCTAGTTTTATCGGAAAAGATTATTTTAAGAGATAAGGTGCTGCCAAATTATCGTCTTAACAAGTGAGTGTATAGTCACTTTTATCTTACATGTAGATATCAAATATTTTCTATAAAATACGTGCTATGTGTAATTAAATTGTTTGTTTATTTGAAAAGAGTGTTTAATAGATATTTTATACAAGTTTTAAATTGTATATTTATTTTTATCTACAAATATGTTGGGTAAAACATGGGTAGATGAAATAGTTGATGTGTGTTAAAATGATGAGAGGACTCGATGTTGTTGTTGTTGTAGTCATCTAGCGGACTATAGATGACGACCACGGACCTTTCTAGACAGTCCAGTGGAACGCTAGCAGGTTCGCAACCTGTAGGTGTTGGTGAACTATATGTTCGTTGGTGTACTCCATCCCCCTCATGGTTTCCTTAAAGACATGTGTGGCTGACGAATCCCCTTAGTAGTAGTGTCCATCCCGATGATGATCCTTAGGCTAGGTCCCTTTTGATAGGTGTTTAGGGACATAAAGTGAGGATAACAGGAACGGGTAATCAGGGTTATTGCTGGTTGATGAAATTAATAAATTTATTGTTGGTTAAATAAATTAATAAATTTATTATTTGTGGGTTGAAAACCCTATTTGCTCACCAGGCTCCCAAGCTTGACCCACTCAGCTTTTTATATTACAGTTAGTGGACCCCGAGCACAGTCGAATGATGATGAGAGATTTTTGGATTATAGGCCTGTAGTTGTACATAACTGTTGTAAGGCTTATAATCTACTATTTACGATTTTGATCTGTATCGGAACATAACATCCCGATGTTTTGATATAAAATGGAATATATATTTCTTTAAGAAATGTTTTGATAAATTTTTTATCATGTTTTGTTTTGGGACAAATTCCGCAACATCTTTTAAAAAGATTACTCTGATTTTATATTAAAAGCATAAATTAAATCGGTCTTTTATGGCCGAGAAGTTTGGGGATGTCACAGATTAGTTTAGGTGGTCCTTTGGCTATAGTATCGAAGGCAAGTGGTAGAGAAAGTGAGATGGAAGATGCTAATAACGAAGGTTATGAGGAAGAAGGATTTATTGTCGACTTGAACAATGAAGCCGTTGCCTTTTAATCCAACAACAAAGTAGAGAAGTTGCATAGGAAACCATTTAATGTGAAGATGAAGTCTTGAGAAATAAAGGGAAATTATTCTGGGAAGCTTAGTCAGAAGAAGAAGCGGGGAAGAAAGAGGTAAAGGTGGAGGATTAAAAACTAGTGAAAGAAGTTAAAGGGTGATTTAGGGATAGATTGTCATTATTGTCATGGAGAAAATCACATGGCTATTAACTGTATGCTGAGAAAGAAAGAAGAAAAGAAGAAGAAAGTGAAGGATGATCCTATTACTCTGAGAAGCTGGAGGAACTCAACAAAAATTCGAAAAATCTTTCACTTGTGGCTAGAGGAGAAGATGAAGATAAGGGAAAGTATCAGACATGGTCATCGGGGTCTGATGATGAAGAAATGAGAAATCCAACCCATGGGGCCATGTATGCTAGATACGAGGATGTTGAAGAAGCGAATGTAACAGGCAAATTCTTTGTTTCGAAGTCAGGAGATAATGCACCAATGATTGCAAAGGTACGTTCTCTAGTTCAATCTTTTAACATTCCTTCAACTGCATATGATTCTATATTAACTGAGTTTTATGCTTCTTTTACTTATGTGAATAATCTTGTTATTTCTGCTAGCAATGAAGCTAAGAAAGCTAGTACTCAGTTACTAGAAAATCAAAGAGTCTTGGAAACGAAGAAGACTAAGATAGATTGTTTAGAATTGCAAATTACAAATACTATGGTAGATAGAGATAATCTTAGCACTGACAATAAGATTTTATTGAAACAAAGAAACACATATTGTAATTCTGCCAAGAGACTCTATGGAAAACTAACTGAATTACATCATTCGTGTGAAATTCGTAAAGACGAACATAGGAAGCTTCTACCACTTTTTAGCTTACGAAAGAGAAAAAGTAGATGAAACTTCTTATGATTGTGAGAGGAATATTTTAGATTTTGATAAAGTTCCAGATAATAGATACACATATAGAATTATGAAAATTAATGAATGTTTGGATGCTAATGAATTAGTTTACAATGTGAATGACACCTTGTCCAAAACCAAACAATTTCAAATTTTAAAAAGAACTGAGAATTCGAAATCTGACAATCAATCTAATTTTGCTGATATTGAAGATAATTCTGATAATATTAGCGAAATTAGTGAGATTGAAGATGTCGATTGTTCTCAGTTATCTGATAATATTTTCTAGCACTCAGTTACTAGAAAATCAAAGAGTCTTGGAAACGAAGAAGACTAAGATAGATTGTTTAGAATTGCAAATTACAAATACTATGGTAGATAGAGATAATCTTAGCACTGACAATAAGATTTTATTGAAACAAAGAAACACATATTGTAATTCTGCTAAGAGACTCTATGGAAAACTAACTGAATTACATCATTCGTGTGAAATTCGTAAAGACGAACATAGGAAGCTTCTACCACTTTTTAGCTTACGAAAGAGAAAAAGTAGATGAAACTTCTTATGATTGTGAGAGGAATATTTTAGATTTTGATAAAGTTCCAGATAATAGATACACATATAGAATTATGAAAATTAATGAATGTTTGGATGCTAATGAATTCGTTTACATTGTGAATGACACCTTGTCCAAAACCAAACAATTTCAAATTTTAAAAAGAACTGAGAATTCGAAATCTGACAATCAATCTAATTTTGCTGATATTGAAGATAATTCTGATAATATTAGCGAAATCAGTGAGATTGAAGATGTCGATTGTTCTCAGTTATCTGTCATTAATGTCACATCTTTAGGTAAAGGCAAAGAAAAATATAATGATTCTTTAGCTAAGACAGACACTGATCAAGCCTCAACTTCGAATGTTTGTGATTTTGATCATGTAAGTGTCAGAGATAGTCAAATTGATAGTGGTGATGATGATGAAATTTCGAAAAACATAACCACAATAAACAAAGTTTCGAAAGAAATTGAAGTACCAAGAGTTGTTGTTGATCAAGTGTATGGCGAAACAGGAAAATTCGACAAAGTGTTGAAAGAAAAAGGTGCTCATTATCTTGAAACAAATACGGTTGTGTATCAAAATTTCAAGTGCACAGATGATGTCATTTTTCCAAATCAAGTATTTGTTACGACTGGAAATGTTGAAAACATCAAACCGGAATTTAACAAATTGATAGAAGAAGATAATCAGCACATTTCAAAAGAAGGTTTTTTCTCAAATCAAAGTGTTGTCGAAAATATTTTAACCAAGAATTCATACATTTTCAAGGACAAAAACATCAACGAAAATGGGTTGAAAAATAAAAATTTTCGAAAGAGGATGACACACAATTGGAAGTTAAAACACAAAATGTGAAAATAAATTCAAAAGATTTTATGGATCAAATTGCCAAATTTTCAAAAGAAAATGAAATTTCAAAGAGACAAGCAAAAAAAGAAAGTTTTTTGGCATATTGTTGAGTCTCGAAAGAAACAAAATGATTGGCAAAAGAAAAGCACTGAAAAAGAGTTGTCTGAAAGGGTTAAGACAATATCTTCAACAAGTTCAACCATAAAGAAAAATCCCGCTTTGTCTAAAAAACATTTATCTCAATCAACTTTAAATAATAACTTTTTGAAAATGAAAAATCAAGAAACCAAGTTTGTCTCACAACCACAAAGTTCTTCAACCTTCAAGAAGTCTCATTTTGATAAATCTCAAACAAGATTTTTTAATAATGTTTCTTCAAAATCATTTTCACCAACAACCAATTCATTTTCATTGAAGAGATTTAAACAACGATTTGAGTCAAAGGTTGACACAAAAAGGTTTGATCAAGTTCAATCAACACAAAAAGCTAATTTCATACCACAAAAACCAAATTTTCCCAATCCCCCAGCAAAACAAGCTTTTAATGTTTTATTTACCAAGGGTCGATCAAATGTGCAAAATATTGATCATTGGCTTGAAGGCAAAGGCAAGTCTTATCAAACTGGAAAATACTCTCAACAACAAATAAAAAATGCTTATGAAAAGTATTTGAACGAAATGTCAAATACTAGTTCCTCATCAAAAGACTCGACATTTTTAGTTAAGGCATGGTATCCTGTTTCGAAAGAAAAGACAACAAAGCCGCAAAATGAGAATGAAAAGGCGAACGTCGATGAAAATCCTAAACTTTGGAAAACTTATATTTCTGAGCCTTTACCAAATGAAGTGGATTTAATTGATGGTGTTAAATCTAAAGTCCATAATTTGCATATATGATCTTCATTTCACAAGGTATTTCAAACTAATCACAAAGGACCTAAACAACCTTGGGTACCTAAAATTTCCACTGATTGCAGGTTTTATGTGACGAGCAATATGATGAAAAATGATATATCGATAGCGGTTGCTCGCATCACATGACTGGAAGGAAAGAGAATCTACGTGATTATTGAAGTATGGAAAATGCTGGTGTTGTGAGGTTTGGTAACAATCAAAAGTGTCAAGTCAAGGGATATGGTAAAGTCACAAATGGAAAGTTTACTATCAACCGGGTTGCCTATGTTGAAGGTCTTCAACATAATTTGATTAGTGTTTCGCAACAAGTTGTGGGCACTGGAAATCAAGTGGTGTTCAATGAAGAAGGAAGCATTATTTCGAATGTCAATACAAAAGAAGTTTTGCTCAAATCCAAAAGAAAGGGAGATATGTTCACACTTGACGTAAAACCAATTGTTCGTATTCCATCATTGTGCTTACTTTCGAAAGCTTCATCAGATGTTAGCTGGCTTTGGCATCGATGTCTTTCTCATTTGATTTTTTGAAATCTTAATAAATTAGTTGTGAATGATCTTGTTTGAGATTTACCTGTTTTAAAGTTTGACAATGATACTTTATGTGCAGCTTGCGAACAAGGTAAACAACATCGACAAGGACATCCCATTATCATTGATTCGAAAATCATTGAACCATTGGAATTTCTTCATATTGATCTTTGTAGACCATCAACTGTTGAAACTCTTAACAAGAAACGGTACATTTTAGTCAATGTTGATGAGATTTCTCGATTTACATGGGTTTATTTTCTTAGGTTAAAATCAGAAGTAGCTCAAATAATTGTTGATTTTATCAAAAATATGGAAACAAGTTTGAAGAAGAAAGTTTGAAAAATCAAGAGTGACAATGGTTCCGAATTTAAGAACAACGTTCTTCACTCATTTTTAATAGACAAACGCATTTAACATAATTTTTCTTCACATTATACTCCTCAGTGGAATGGCGTTGTTGAAAGGCGAAATCCTTCTCTTTGTGAAGCAGCAAGAACAATGCTCACATATGCGAATCTCCCACAATATCTTTGGGCTAAAGCAGTGTCTACTACATGTTTTGCACAAAATAGATCTTTCATTCATCGTAGATTCAACATTACTCCTTATGAAATTATCAATAACAAAAAACTTAATGTCAAAGTCTTTCATGATTTTGGTTGCAGGTGTTTTATCATGAATTTAAAGGATAACCTTTCGAAATTTCAGTCTAGAGCTAATGAAGGAATTTTCTTGGGTTATTCTCATAA
The DNA here is from genome assembly GCF_002870075.4 of Lactuca sativa. NCBI lineage: Eukaryota > Viridiplantae > Streptophyta > Magnoliopsida > Asterales > Asteraceae > Lactuca > Lactuca sativa. The sequence goes on along the minus strand of NC_056630.2, from coordinate 294,124,077 downwards.
TTCGGTTGCATATTGAGTGTTGAATAGAAGAGAAAGGAAAATTGAAGAAACATTCAATCTTATGTTCGATGATTATTATATCAAACAAGTTGACAAGTGTTTCAAAAAAAATCAATATAATTAATTAATCAAAAGATGAATATGAAAGTCTTAATTTGTCTTTTTTTTATTACGATTTAATTTTTGGTGTTCCAGATACGGTTGCGGGTGCTGAAATCAATGCTCAAGATAATCAGCTTCTAGAATCATCGAAGCATTCAGATTGTTCGACATTTTCTCAAGATGTTGTTGATGAACAATTAACATCACATTCACCTATTAACAGCGAAAGTATGCTAAATGATCAAGTGGTGGGGGAGCACTTATCTTCGAACTCTCATGATGAGGGGGAGCGTTCTTTCGAGGGGGAGAAAAGGAGAATTTATGATGATGTTGAGAAGGAAAAAACAAAAAATGAAGTTGTCGAGGGGGAGCTAAATATGTAAAATATTAATCAAAATGAAAATTTTCATGATTTTAATGATAATAATTCTATTGCAGGTTCAGAGAATGAAGAATTGTTTGAAGATGCACTATTGGATTTTGATCTAGCTTATCCACCATTGGAAATGTGGAAAAGAAATCATCCAAAAGAACAAGTGATTGGAAATCCTCAAGATGGTGTGTAACTATAGATCAACTTCGTGCAAAGAACAAGGTATTTAATGCTTATCAAGAATTTTGCATGTTTTATGTCTTTATTTCGAAAATTGAACCAAAATCAGTTAAGGCTGCAATGGAGCACTCAGATTGGGTTGTTGCAATGCATTGCGAATTGTCTGAATTCGAAAGGAACAAGGTTTGGAGATTAACTCCTAAGCGTAAAGATCTTTCGATTATTGGATTAAAATGGGTTTTCAAAAACAAAACAGACAAAGATGGTAATGTTGCTAGAAATAAGGCTACGCTTGTAGTTAAAGGTTATTCGCAACAAGAAGGTATCAATTATGAGGAAACTTTTGCCCCTGTCGCAAGACTCGAGACTGTTCGAATATTTTTGGCTTATGCAGCACACAAAAATTTTGATGTCTATCAGATGGATGTAAAATGTATTTTTCTTAATGGCGAACTTGAAGAAATTGTATACGTTGAACAACCTCCAAGTTTTGTAAATGAAAATTTTTCTAATCATTGTTATTTTTTAGATAAAGTTGTATATGGGTTAAAACAAGCACCAAGAGCATGGTATGCAACACTTACCTCATTTTTAAAACAATCAAAATTTAAACAAGGATCAGTTGATCCCACACTATTTCGAAAGAAAGTTGGGGATCATCTAATGCTTGTTCAAATTTATGTTGATGTTATTTTTGGCTCCATTGACCGTGCTTTGTCTAGAGACTTCGAAAATATGATGAAAAGTCAATTGGAGATGAGCATGATGGAAAAAATCAACAATTTTATAGGATTGAATAATCGTCAAAACAGAGACGGAATCTTTATCAATCAAGAAAAATATACAAAGAATCTGCTTGAAACTTTTGGCTTGACGAATACCAGGAAATTACGAGTACCAATGGCGGTTGGAACAAGGCTAACACCTTCTTTAGACAAACCTGTTGTTGATCTTACTTTATACAGAAGCATGATAGAATCGTTCCTATATCTTACCGCCAGTCATCCTGACATTATGTTTTCTATTTGGAATTGTTCCATATATCAATCAAATCCAAGAGAACCACATTTAACAGCGGCGAAGAATATTTTTCAATATCTCAAAGGTTCAATTTCGTTAGGATTGTGGTATCCTTCGAAATCTTCATTCTTCATACAAGCATTTTCAGATGTTGATTTAGGAGGTTGCAATCTCAATAGAAAAATTACAAGTGGTGGATGTCAATTACTTGATGGGAAGTTAGTGAGGTGACAATCGAAAAAAAAACATGTGGTTCGATTTCCACCGCAGAAGCATTTGTCACAGTCCAGTGCAACATTCGAAAACCAAACATTTGTCACAATTTAGTGCAACATTCGAAAACCAAACATATTGGTCTTCGTTATCATTTTATAAAAGATCATGTAGAGGATGGAAATATTGATGTTCACTTTGTGAAAACCCTTGACACTTGCTAATATTTTCACAAAGCCATTGGATGCAAAATCATTTGTAAGAGTTTTGGGAGGTCTAGGAATGATTGAAGGCAATTCAGTTCATGGGGTGAATTCGAAAGAATAACAAACGGAAGGTGCATGTGTAATGACTCAGAGGTGCTAAATGATCACATAAAGAAAATAGCTTGTTGTTCAAAGGTTACTGTTCAAGTTCAGCGCTTCGACACGCTTCGATTTCGACACTTTGAACACACAAACTTAATCATACATTTTCATGAGTTTTGTACAAATTTTTTTTGTTTGTTTCAAAAAAACAAAGAGAACAAGAATAATTTACTTTTTTCTTGTCTTTTAAATTTCAAAAAATCAAAAAGACCAAAAAGATTTTGTTTTTGTTTAGTCTTTAAATTTTCGAAAAATCAAAAAGACGAAACAGATTTTGTTTTGTTTTTTTTGTCTTTAAATTTTCGAAAAATCAAAAAGAACAAAAAGATTTTACTTTGATTTTATCTTTTAAATTTCGAAAAATCAAAAAGATTTTTTTGTTTTTATTCTATTCTCTTAATGCAGCTTTTGGCAAAGATCATCCATGGTTCATGCTTGCAGTTCTAGGGCCAGGTATATTGTTCAAAAACTTTTGTACTAGTTAGGTTGTCCCTAGAAGCATGTTGTAGCATGTTAACCTAAGCCGCCTTTGACTCAATGTGTGTTTTTAAAGCCTTAATGAGGTTCTCATTACAAAAATTTCTTCCCAACTAGGCTATCTTCACATTATCCCATGAGTTACCTTACTCTTCTCAAATGGGTTATAAGTTTACTGCTTGGTCCAAACATAGCAGAGGTACACTTGTTTCAGAACATGTATCTTTTTAATCCTAAATTTCATATACGTTCACACACAATGACATATGTTCAAGAGATTTTTAGTAAAAACCAATCAGGATCTAGACATATCAAAATTATGTGTTTATGATATAACATCATGAGTCAGTGATGGAAGTGAAACCCTAAATGTCGAACCATTTGAAAGAATTGACGGGGAACTTTGTTCCAAAAATGACGAAACATTTGTTTCAGTACCTCTATTTGATATTCAAAATCATAATCTTTTCTTGAATAGTAATCCTAATCAAATGTTTGAAACCCACGACATTTGTTTCCAAACAAGATTGAGGTCTCATTTTGTTTTCAAGCTTATGATTTTCGTTTGAGTATCTTTTATTAGATTTCGTTACTTAATAAATTTTTCGAAAGCTTACTTGTCACTACCTACACTTTTCAAACCGGTAGTTTCGTTTACAAATTGTCTTACATATACTGAGTATGCGTTGTAACAAAATTTTCAACCACCCTTTAAGCCAAAATAAAAGAAGCCCTTCCATACTTCTCCATAAGTATTCGATTGTAATTCACGGGGAACCATACAAGCTGTTGATCATGTAACGCCCCATTCCCGGTATGTAACTTAATTAAAGTATCTTCATTTCTTAAGGGGTACACGACGAGTCTATAGCCCGACTCGTCGAGTAGAAGCGGGATGACCACGCAATTTAAGTTGGCTACTCGGCGAGTCCATATGTTGGGACTAGGCGAGTCTGCCTGTCTGGATGAAGCCCTAATTTCATGGTTTTGCACCCTATTTAAACACATTTATGCGCCCCAAACCAGCCTCCATCACCCTTAGAGCGTCCCTTACTAAACCCTAGCCTCCCTCTATGCTTTTTGGAGTATTTCTCATCTTGTGAAGGATTTTTGGTGCATTTTTAAATTAGAAGAAGAAGAGAGAAGAGAGGTTTTCAAGAGGAGCAAAGGAGATCTGAGTTTCTTGTGTCATTTCAGCCTCCATTAAGGTATAAAGCTCGAATTTTGACTTGTCATCATGTAGATCTTCTTAAAAGCTTACTAGTGTTGCTTTTGAGCCATCTTCTAGACATTGAGGTCGATTTATGGGATGTTAAGATGAATGGGTTCGGATCTCAGCATTTATGGACTCCTTGAGCTCAAGGTTGCCACCTTTATTGAGCTAAACACGCATTCCGAACCTAGATCTTCTCTTTTAGCTTCTTATTGGGAATTTTAGCTTATCATGCGCATGCATGAACGTAAAGTTAGAAACTTTACGTGTGAAATCAGTCCTAGGAACCCAGATCTATGAATTGGACGCATTGGAATTGAGAAAAATCGATTGTATAGTAGTGGCATGCTTGGGACTTGGCGAGTTGTTCTTCAGAATCGGCGAGTCGAGTCGTGAGTCCTCGGTTTTTCCCTGATTTGAGAGTTTTGGGTGAATCAGTGAGTAGAGTAAGGACTCGGTGAGTTAAGACATGGATTCGGAAGCAGTCGGACTCGATGAGTTGTTCATAGGACTCGACGAGTCAAAGACTGGGTGTGTTCTTCTGCTGAAAAGGGAACTCAACGAGTTGTTCATACAACTTGGCGAGTCGGATGAAGATTAGATTCGATGTTAGTATCGAAGAAGAACCCGTCTAGTCTTTGCCAAACTCGACGAGTTGAAGCGAGTAGTGGATTAGAATGGATGATGGGGACTCGGCGAGTTGGCGGTCCAACTCGGCGAGTCTGGCCAACTGAAAATTGACCTTGATTGGAGGTTGACTTGTCTCGGGGTAATAGTCATTTTACCCTGTGATTTGTTATCACTATTTAATTTAGTGTTTATGGGATTTGTAGCCGGGGAGTTCCGGAGCACCAGTCAACCAGTTTTAGAGCCAGAGTCTCAACAGCCAGTGTTACGAGGTAAGTTTCCTTCCAGTAGGAACGGGTCTACGGCCACAATGACTACCCGTTTACTTAGCAGTAGTTCCAGACCTCAGTCCGATGCAGTAGTTAGAGTGCTTGATGTCTTTGTGATTTAAGCATGTTTTGTGTTATGTGTTCCAGACTCTGGTCCGATGTAGTATGTAGTGTATGTGTTCATGCTAGTTGATATGTTTATGCTATGCTATGTTCAGTCAGTTTCCGGACTTCGATCCAATGCCATTAGCTCCAGACTTCGGTCCGATGCAGGGGACAGGGTACCAATCAGTTTCGGACTTCGGTCTGACGCATTTTTCGGGCTTCGGTCCGATGCAGAGGGCAAGGCCCTGGTTAGTTCCGGACTTCGGTCCGATGCAGTGGGCAAGGCGCAATAGTTTTTTTATATGTTATTGTATTGTATATGGTAGTTTGGGGGAGCTCACTAAGCGTTGTGCTTACAGTTTCAGGTACTTCGGCTACCAAGGGGAGGAGCTCGGGTTGATGGCATGCCACACAACACAGTTGCAGTTTATTCCTGGGAGTTTTATTTGGATATTTTAATGTGATATTAACTTCAGTTTGAATTAATACATGTACTATGACATTTTTAGACATACAATTCACGATTTTATTATATAACAGTTGATGTTGTGGTTTTTAGTAATATGAAAATAAAAAAATTTTGGGTCGTATTTTGGGCCGTTACAGATCATCTCGCTTGATGATTGACGAAACCATCTTTGCATGGGATGTATTTGCCTTTATGTTGAAATTTTTTTTTTTGACCTCATAGAATCCAAACATTTTGTTTATTTTCATTCTTATCGTCTTCTTTGGCACACTGCACTCACGAAATCCTTGAGGTTCTAAGTAATACGAACTCAGGCTGATGATTTTGAAAGTCTGGCATATGACTTCGTTTTAAACCCAAAAACGAAAGAGCCCAACCTCCATTTCGAAGGTTTTGTTCTTTTCCAATCGTACAGTCGAAAAGACATTTGAAGTGACGGTTTGGTAACTGTGCGCGTTTCTCGGGAACTGTTCTCCTACTTTATCTAACATGGCTTGTATGACAGCTAGTGGTACGATTTTCAAGGGACACGTGTTATGCTTATTAATGGTAACCGTTTGAATTTCAAATCATGGATACATATAAAAGGGGAAATTGGTTCTTCTTTCCAACTTTACACAAGCCCAAGTTATGCAAAAACGATTTATGCTTCATTCATCTCTCTGTTCTTCAACGATTTCACAAACCCTAATCGTGGCTGCTCTTCAATCCAACACTACAAATGATTAATCTTCTCAACCCATCATGAAGATCCAAAGTAACAATTATGAGGTGGATGGTGATGTTACCGTGTACCCTGATGAATTCAAGATGCTCATCGTTGCCCTGAAACATTTTTTTATCGACTACGATGTTCAATTCGTTTGAAGTACCAATCTCTTGGTTGTCCATGGCTGGTTCTATGCTTCTTAGAGTAAGACACTGGATACTGTGACCTTCAATCTGATCAATAAAAAGAAGAATCGACTTACCAAGAAGTTGTTTGTTAAGATTCTTGCAATCCCTAAATCTCCACCTTTCTACAATGTTTCGAATGAACAAGTGTTACACATGTTTAATGAGTTGGGTTATCAACCTACTCTCTTGAAGATTAGTGAATCTAAGAAGTCCGGTCTTCCTAGTTTGTGGAACTTTATCTTAGGGATTTACCTCCGATGCCTCACAGGTCGAAGTGTTGGTTTAACCAAAGGACGCATGCAGGTTTATGCTATGGTGGCAGGCATTTATTATGATTTTCTTGTTAATTATGCAACTCAGATGTGGAAAGAATTTTTGAAAAGTATTGAAAAGACGAATGCAGTAGATGGGGTTTCAGGTGCTAGGTATTGG